>NC_086329.1:90844916-91164291 GCF_036172605.1 Pelobates fuscus
GAAGTTTGGTCCTTTAAGGTGACAGTGACCGTGCCTGGTGCAATATTAGCAAAGACCCCTGACCGTGACATCACTGCTGGGGGTCCGGTGGCCGGAGAGAACAAGTAAAAGTGAGTTCTACTTACCGGAACCGTGTCCCTCACACGTGTTGTCACCTTCCTCCACTGGGCCCGCATCAGTGCCAGGAACCAACACCACTGCGTATACGCAAGAGTATAGCATTGAGGCCTATGGAGGAGATAGCGGGATCCTTTATAGACAGAGCCAATTCCCTCCAGCCGCCACTGGCCACTTTTAGACAGCGCTAGCGCAATGTCTTGAACTGTGCGGTGTAGAAAATAAACAGAGACAAAGCAGTCTTTACTTTGTCTCAGCATACCACTTGACTGGGTTGGAATTTTAGTGAAATTCCCAAACAGTCAATACAAGTATTTCACACAGATTCTTTCTTTATGAAATACTCTTTTTTAGGGAGGGGTGACAGTGCTCCTATAAGTAAGTAAATTGGATTGTTGGGGACTACATGTGGTTCATTCACTAAATTGTAGAGAATCGACAAAGCATTATCAAGTCGTATGTCAAAATATTTAAACAAGAAAAATAGTCTTGTTAGAGAAATTTACCAATGTATCTATTGTTTGCAATTACCTGGTCGTTTCTCTACAATTCCCGAGTTTAATGTGCAATCTCCAATGTCTGTAAATGGCAGATTGAAAAGTTCTCTTGGTGGATGGGTAGATTCTAACGGTGACAAACAATGATGGATGAAAACCCATTGTTGCAGGCTGATGTTTTAATAAGAAATATGAGAATAAGATATGACGACGTGGTTGCAGGAGATGCCCCTTTGCTATGTGCTATGAATGATAAAGCGTCAGAGATTGGTTCGTATCTCCATAAACCGTAAACGTCAGCTTTCTGGCACAAATATTAAGACAGAAGTAGCACTTTACGATATGCTAAACTATTTGGTGTCTGGAATCCCATTTGCTTCCACTGTCTATGTTTCCCACGACGAATACCACCGAGATATTCTACATCCGACATCAGAAGGGATCTTGCCCCTCCATTTGTAAATATTGTTGGTGTTCAGATAGTCCCGTTGCAAAGAACTGAGATATGAGCATATTTGAAGTCGGAAGGAAAGTTCAGGAGATAATGACATTCTAACGGTTATTCACTAAAATGAGAATTGTTGTTCATTCAAAATTTAAAGGAATATCCAAGCACCCCAACCATTTCACTGAATCCTTACTATCCTTTTACTATCTTACCTTTTTGTGTCATTTTACCCCACCCCCTCTAGCATGTAAGCTCATTGAGCAGGGCCCTCAACCCCTCTGCTCCTGTGTGTCCAACTTGTCTGGTTACAACTACATGTCTGTTCGTCCACCCACTGTAAAGCGCTGCAGAATTTGATGACACTATATAAATATAATAATAATTTAAGTGTTCACGATACCTGGAGTCTGTGTAGCATTTCACGATGAAACTCTGCACATACAGAGCGTAACCCGTCAACTGCTGGAGGTGTCATTATCCAGCTTGGAACAAGAGTTTTCGGTGCCTAATGTGAATCCTGTGAAAATCAGACGTCTTGATGCCAGCATGCACAACGTACGGACACAATACAGCCAATGAAGGCACCACCACGCCCGTGTAAGAGGCAGTGACATCAGCTATGAAACATAAGTAGATCAGGGTGAAGGGAGATGGACAGGAGTTTCTATTAAAAAAAAAAAAAAGTTTATTTGGTGTAACCCTTCATGTTCAAAATAGTCAAACTGGAAGTATAGGTGACTTGGAGAATTCTTCCAGATCAACTAGTTTAGAGTTAAATTTAAAATACAATATGAATTCACTTTGAATTACTCACCGTTCTCACTTTAGTAAATATTGACTCTGGGGAAACAGGCCTTCAATGGCAGGGAAGGAAGATATTGAGGCACTGTGACAGAAGTGAGAGGGAGGACATAGGATTTGGTGGGAGTGTGTTATGTATAGATATTGTGGGGGGGAGAGGCAGGGCCGGCGCGTCCATAAGGCGGCAGCCTTAGGGCGCATCGCCTGGCTGGTGCTAGATTAGAATGACCCGGCAGAAGGGACCCTCCTGACAGTCACTCAGTGTAGCGTGGCCGGGCGGAGTGGACCACGGTACAGGAGAATCTGTTTCCTGTACCCGGCCAGATTGACCTGAAGTGCTCACTGAGAGAGCACTTCCAGTCAGTCCAGCAGGGTACAGGAATCAAAAGCTCCTATACCGCGGTCCGCTCCATTCTACAAAAGAGGTAGGATGCATGCAAAGGGAGTGAGGGGAGCGGACCACTAAAGGGGGGGAGGGGAGCACAAAGACAGGGAAGGGAAAAGGAACACTGGGGGGGACCACTAAAGGGCATGGGGTACTAAGAGACAGGGAACAGAGGGGAGAGGTAGACCAGTAAAAGGGAGGGGAGAGGAACCCTAAAAGGAGGGGGGGAGGGGACCGCTAAGAGACAGGGAAGGGAGGGGAGATAAAAACAAAGGGACATGGAGGAGGGGAGAGAGCAACATTAAGGGACAGGGGAGGAAGAGGAGATGAACACTAAGGGACAAGGAAGAGAGGGGAGAGGAACACTAAGGGACATGGAGGGGAGTGGAACACTAAAAGACAGGGAAGAGAGGGGAGAGGACCACTAATGGACGGGGAGCTGAGAGGACCACTAAGAGACCAAGAGAAGAGAGGAACACTAAGGGACATGAAGGGGAGGGAAGAGGAACACTAAGGGACAGGGGAGGGAGGGGATCACAAAGTGACAGGGGAGGGTGGGGAGATCAACACAAAGGGACAAGGAAGGGAGGGGAGACGTACACTTGGGGACTGGAGAAGAGGAAAAAAAAAGACACAGAAGGGCTGGGGGAGACAGACGGGCTGAGGGTGGAAGAGAAATACACAAAAGAGCTGGGAAGAGTAAAACACAAAGGGGCTGGGAGAGAAGGAGACACACAAAGGGGCTGGTGGAAGTAAAACACACAAAGGGGGGGGTTGTTGAAAATTAGGTATAAAAAAAAAAAACATTCTATCAATTCCCTCCTTTGTTCACAAGTAAGTTAATAGGTTATTAGGGGTTGTAAGAGATATACAAGGGAGGTGTAAGACACACAATGGGGAAAAATAGGGCATATGATACACACTAAAGGGAGGGGGTAAGACGTGTAAAAGAGGGGATAAGACACAAAAGGGGGTTAAGAGGCACAGGTGAAAATGCTTTTTTGGGGGTAGAGGGGTGCCCAAATCATCTTAGTCTGTGTACCCAAAAAAACTTGCACCTGCCCTGGAGAGAGGGCGTTATGGACTTGACTGTGGGAGGTAAAGACATGGCTGGAGTAAGCTTTACACTGGCTGAGAATCGTGGGATAAATATATTCACAGCTAAGATTATCCAGCAGTACGTCTCACAGTTTGTAAAGTATATTATTTCAAAGCACTATTTTTCTCAACCAAACAAGTTAAGCATTTGAAAGATAATGTGCCCCCAGCTAATATTACACCCTTGTTAAATATGAACAGAAAGCTGTGACAAAATTGTCATTATTGGTTAACGTATTGATCTTTTGTTCAAAATGTACACAAAAAAAATACATCACACAACCATTAAGAATCAGCAGTTTCACAGCTTGTATTACAGTACATTTGTAATAGTGAACATTAAAGGAACACTATAGTGTCAGGAATACAAACATGACACTATAGTTATAAAACTGCCATTTAGGTCCCCAGTCCCTCTCAACACCTGGTAAAAAGCTGGAAAACTCGCCTTTGTTTCAGTACTTTGTGGATCTGTCACGTCAGGGCCCCGCTCGGTCTCCTTGGCTGAGATCAAACTCCAATAGGAAAGCATTGTGAGGCTATTGTGCATGCACAACAAAATGGACTGCTGTGCCAGTCAGCATCTCCTCATAGAGATGCATTGAATAAATGCGTCTCTATGAGGAACCTTCAGCGCAGTGTGGAGACACTGAACGTCAGTGCTGACCCCCAGGAAGCAACTCTAGTGGCCATCTGAGTGACTGTCACTAGAGGTATCCCTAAGCATGAATGTAAAATCACTGCCTTTCTCTGAACAGGCAGTGCTTACATCTAAAAGCAGGGACAGGCAATTGACACCAGAATTACATAAAAGCTGCAGTTGTTCTGGTGCCTGTAGTGTCCTTTTAAGTTGTGTTTAGTGACAAACATGCTATATTGTTTGCTTAGATCTATATGTGAACCATATGTGATTTGTCAGGAGTGAATCTCAGCTCAAAGATTACACATATTGTATCCTGTACCCCTCAACCCAGACCCTGTGGGTGAAATGATTCCCACACCTCACTCTAGCATACCTCCCAATATTTCAAATGGACAAAGGGGGAACTTTCATTTTAGGGAGTGAGTAGAGTGCGGCCAGGGCAGGGCTTTTTGGAGAAATTTTAGGGGACTCCCTAATAATTTATGCAAATAAAATGTAATTTAGAACAAGAACAATGTATCTTATTTACACAGACTGATTTCTAAACACATTTATTGTAATTTAAACTCACATTACTGGGAGTATTCTTGCCGTGCAGCTCTGTTATACACTCAGACACATTACTGGGAGTATTATTGCTGTGGGGCTCTGTTATACACTCAGACACATTACTGGGAGTATTATTGCTGTGGATCTCTGTTATACACTCAGACACATTACTGGGAGTATTATTGCTGTGGAGCTCTGTTATACACTCTGACACATTACTGGGAGTATTATTGCTGTGGAGCTCTGTTATACACGCGGACATATTACTGGGAGTATTATTACAGTGGAGCTCATTACTGGGAGTATTATTACTGTGGAGCTCTGTTATACACCCAGACACATTACTGGGAGTATTATTACAGTGGAGCTCATTACTGGGAGTATTATTGCTGTGGAGCTTTGTTATACACCCAGACACATTACTGGGAGTATTATTGCCATGGAGCTCTGTTATACACCCAGACACATTACTGGGAGTATTATTACAGTGGAGCTCATTACTGGGAGTATTATTGCTGTGGAGCTTTGTTATACACCCAGACACATTACTGGGAGTATTATTACAGTGGAGCTCATTACTGGGAGTATTATTACTGTGGAGCTCTGTTATACACCCAGACACATTACTGGGAGTATTATTACAGTGGAGCTCATTACTGGGAGTATTATTGCTGTGGAGCTTTGTTATACACCCAGACACATTACTGGGAGTATTATTGCTGTGGAGCTCTGTTATACACGTGGACATATTACTGGGAGTATTATTGCTGTGGAGCTCTGTTATACACCCAGACACATTACCGGGAGTATTATTACAGTGGAGCTCATTACTGGGAGTATTATTACTGTGGAGCTCTGTTATACACCCAGACACATTACTGGGAGTATTATTACAGTGGAGCTCATTACTGGGAGTATTATTGCTGTGGAGCTCTGTTATACACTAAGACACATTACTACAAGTATTATTGCTGTGGAGCTCTGTCATACACTCAGTCACATTACTGGGAGTATTATTGCTTTGAGGCTCTGTTATACACTCAGTCACATTACTGGGAGTATTATTGCTGTGGAGCTCTGTTATACACTCAGACACATTACTGGGAGTATTATTGCTGTGGAGCTCTGTTATACACTCAGTCACATTACTGGGAGTATTATTGCTGTGGAGCTCTGTTATACACTAAGACACATTACTGGGAGTATTATTGCTGTGGAGCTCTGTTATACACTCAGACACATTACTGGGAGTATTATTGCTGTGGAGCTCTGTTATACACTCAGACACATTACTGGGAGTATTATTGCTGTGGAGCTCTGTTATACACTCAGACACATTACTGGGAGTATTCTTGCTGTGGAGCTCTGTTATACACTAAGACACATTACTGGGAGTATTATTGCTGTGGGGCTCTGTTATACACTCAGACATTACTGTATTATTGCTGTGGAGCTCTGTTATACACTCAGATACACCAGCAACATGGAGCCTCTAGAATAGAGGGAGAGGGGGATCTGGGCCCAAAATATGGACTGTGCCTCCTAAATAGGGACACTTGGCAGGTATGCTCTACTTCCTTAGTGCTATGAGTTTTCCCACACCTGTGATGCTCATACTATGCCATTATTTGTGGTCTTGCATCTCTTCCAATGTCTCTTCCAATGTCTCTTCCAATGTCTCTTCCAATGTCTCTTCCAATGTCTCTTCCAATGTCTCTTCCAATGTCTCTTCCAATGTCTCTTCCAATGTCTCTTCCAATGTCTCTTCCAATGTCTCTTCCAATGTCTCTTCCAATGTCTCTTCCAATGTCTCTTCCAATGTCTCTTCCAATGTCTCCATGAACTTTGATTCACATTATTCATTACAGTAAGATGATTGTTATGATGAACATTTAAATTAAATCCCTGTCAGCAAAACATTCACCAGAAAGAAGGGTCACACACAAATCATGTTTGGTTCATTGGTACTTTATTCAGGGATAATTTGCACAGGAATACGCTTGTTGCATTATTAGGGATCGTATATATAAACAAAGCAGTGCAATGTAAAGAACAATATATATATATTGCCATGCAAAGAGAGCAAGACAGGAGCGGAGGAGCAGCCTGTAAAAATTGATGCACTAAGGCACTTAACATACTGGTATCTCCATTCTAAGGCACTTAACCAAATCTTTTCTAGCAAACACAATTTATATAGGCCTTCTCTCACAATTAGTAGCAAACATCAATGCCAATCCTGATCCATGTTTTCATACCAGTCCTCTGGTATTCGATCATCCTCTATGAAGCATCACACTTCAGAACCGACACAGGGTATTTACTGCATTTGTACTATATTTTTATTGCAAGTGGCGCAACCAGAAGCTTTAAAGATTTATTTATTAAGAAGTTTTTTAACCCGGTCAATGCCCAGAGGAGTGTAGTAACACATTGGACAGGGCCTCTCACTCCCTCGGGCATGGAAACGGTTAACGGACTCTTAGGAGGGGGGGGTGACACCTACATTGAATACGCATAGAAGATCCATATTAACTAGGCCATATCTCCAGGGCACCCTATGCGTTTTACCAATATATTCCATAATATTTGCAAAAAATTACATACCTTCAATAATAAAAGATTTTTAGAAAAATCCTCCAACGAGCAAATAGTGTTTATTCTATGTACATACACGTCATTCAGCAATTGAATTGATAGCAGAAAACTACAAGTATTATTGGCCAGTAGAGATCAAAATATAGATATTGCATTGCTGATTTTACGAAAACACTAAAAAGAACGTTAAATAGACCGGCTCCACAATTTTGGTTACTCCTATCATTGATTTCATGTTTCCATAATATTTTAATTATTTCCTGAGTTGATCATTTATTTATTTTTACTTTTTCCTCCAAAAAAAAAAAAAATATATAGATTAGCTTTCAAACCCCAAAATAGTGAAAAATATTTTTTCACACCCCAAAATTCCAATCTCTGCTATAGTCTTTAATCATGGCATGACGGTATTTTTGAACCAAGCATATAGTAATCACCAAATGAACTCTGCCAATATGAGTTTGGTTTGGTTACAGAATTATAGACAATAAAATAATATGGTCCAGCCAAAAGCCAAGCTGTATATACATTGCAGAGGGACTGGGCTAACTACTTTATGATCAATGGCATTTTTATTTTTTTAAAGCTTGAAATGAATATATGGTTAGAAAATGTATACAGTATGAGAAAAAGATTGATTAGAATCATTCATAGCCAACAAGTCCAAATTCCGTGGACTCGGAATTTCTGTAATTACAGGAAAGGGAAAAAAAAAATTGTCATTTGGTCATTAAGAAAAACTTCTTGGTCTAGCCTATTCTCTCCAAATATGTAGTGGTGGCGGAAAAAGCAACCATGACTATGTAAACGGGATATGTTCAAAATGAAAAGTACTTTTTGGGTCAATCAGAAAATCGAAAAGGGTTTGATAAGGAAAATAAAGTTTGTGACTCGTTTTCTTGTTTGCCCAAGACTACGAGACTAGAAAAGGTGGTTATTCAATACTGGCTTAACTGGATTCCTATACCAGATATACGCAACGAGGCAAATTGCTAAGCAGGGTTCTCATGCTTTCTATGAAATTAAGGGTAGAAAATCGGAAATTAGTGGTACTAGGCTGAAGGAAATTTGAGAACCTTAGCCTTAACATCATCAAAAGAAACTGACGCGTTTACATGAAAAGGATGGGTAGTGTCCCACAGCTTTGTAAATCAAGCTTTTTGTCCAAACAACAAAACAAAAAACAAAACAATACAAACTTTTTTTTATGTTATTATGCACAATTCCATTAATCAAACCTTTCATTGAGAATACCACACTCTGGTTAACTGTGCTCTGCAATGTGCTGATCTCCACTCTATCAGAAAGTGCAAGTAAGTCCACCGTTCCCACCACACCACGAGTATGTAAGATTGGGAGTACCATTGGTGTGAGGAGGCGGTGGGTTGCAGTCTCTGCCAGAGAGGACAGCATCACTTTGCTAAGAGACATTTCACAGGTTTGACCGCAGCACGCAGGTTGCACCCTCAGTGGCACTTCAACCTGACGATCCGCATTTCCTGACACTCCTGGGCAAGAACGGACCGGTGACATGGTAAAGATGGTATAGCTTTGGCATTTTTTTTTTGTAACAGACACAGAACAGCTGTCTTCAACAAAAAATTTTCTTATAAAATGTTTGCTATAGAAAATAAAAAATAAATCTGTAAAAAAAAACAGGAAAATAAAGGATTTGTTTTTGGTTCCATCTTTAGCTTGGGCACCTTTGCATAAAGCTGGACTTGAAGTTACATTATACTGCAGTTCTGCTGAGCGACCTAGAGAAGGTAAGAGAGAAAAAGAATATGTTAACCCATCGCCAACTCTTATATGGTTATACCTTTGTTTGGTTAAATTATTATTTGTTTCATAAAACCATTTTACTTTTTCAAATGTCCGCAAGAAGATTTATGCGAAGCAACACTTGTCTATGTGCCCGATTCTGGCTGTGTTAATGTAGTTAGTGATATCTACATTTCTATTAGTTTCTAAGCATCTTCCATAACAGCAGCCAAAGAAACCGCTTTTTTATCACTCTTCATGGGTGTTGTTAAAGGGGGCTTTAGAGACCTAGAAGGTAAATTGGTGATATGACTACAGGCTAGTCAAAGGCAGAGTCCAAGTAGAGGCCAGATGGGACAGAGTATGAAAAGGTCAAGAGACAGAGTTGCACGAGTTAAAGGGCAGAGTTAGCAAGTGGTTGTCATTTTTGTTTGGACTCATGCCCCAAGTATCTCAGGAATCGAGCCAGCTTAAAGCAGATATCAGCATTGTTACAGGTTATATGTAAAAAAATAAAAAATAAAAAAAAAAAAAAAAAAAAAATCAGGAGAACAAGGGCCACATCTTCACTGGTAAACACACTATATAAGAGAATTATGGAAAATTAGCAAGCATGACATGCCACTTTTCACATTAGCCATTTGTTAGTATACAAGGCTACAAGGTCCAGGATACAGCTAGGCTCTCTCAGCCAATACTGGTCCTGCATGGGAGAAGCTGTACATTCTTCACAACCCCCTAAAGTAAAACAGGATTCATGAGATCCATACAGCAAAGATAAGGGCAGAATTTGCAGAATGGATCCATAAAGAATATTGGAGTGGCCAGTGAAATTACCACTAGGCTGTAATGTAAACACTGCATTTTCTCTGAAAAGACCATGTTTACAGCAAAAAGCCTGAAGGTAATGATTCCACTCACCAGAACAAATTCAATACGCTGTAGTTCTGGTGACTATAGTGTCCCTTGAACTATTTAAAAAAAAAAAAAAAAAAAAATTGTTGCACACAGAATCTGACCCGTAAATATCTGCTCTCTGTATTTATGTTTAGATCTATATCGTACAGAGGGCAGGTTGTCACGGATTTAATTTTGGGATGGTTGTTTTTATATTTTTGTATGTATTTATTTTTTATCTTTTTACTTTTGCAATTCCTCATATGGACATCAGAGGCATTTAATGTCAAACGGGGCAAGGTGATGGCTCAATTTTTCCAAAGTGACAATAAAAAAAAGTTTGCTTGCACGTGTTATGGATCAAACACATGTGATGGATTTTTCAGCCCTCGGACTGGCAAATTGTTATTGGAATTTTAATTCTACAACAGATGGCCAGCCTTGCGCTACGAATTTTCTATTAAGTTCACTGTGGAGTGGCTCTACATGTTGGGTATGCAAGACAGAGTAACATATGCCACCATGGTCTATGCCATACCTTATATGGCTTTGTAGTTTTTACGTTAGTTTCAAATTCAGACCTCTATATAATTTCCGTATAACAACGAACGACCACAGCATTGACATACAACACTACAACGATGCAACATTTACCAAAGCACGTTTTTCGGCATTCCCCAGGATGTAGGACCGAGTGACAAGGCTCTCTCCAAGGGCACTACCCCCACTAGTTCCTCCTGTGCTGCGGAAGGCTCTAGTGAGAGTCATGCTGGACGAGGAGGTTCCACTGGTGACACCAGCATTCTGGGTGGCGTCTGTTCCTCTGTCAGCTGGGCGTCCACAGGTGGTACACATAATAGTGCGAGAGCGGAGATTGTATTCAGCGGGGTCTCCAGTCGAGTTATGCCCATCCTAGTGGGAGAGAGAAGGGTGAGCGCAAGGAGAAAATCACAATAAACAGAAGTACCAGGCTATTATGGGATGTATAAGGATTGTTATTCCCACACCACAAGTGGCCAGGGTTTGATTCTTCAGAGCATTTAAAAAATAGTTACTCCACCCATTTATTGAAAGATGTAAAATGCCCCATTGGGCTCTATTAATTAGATCCCACCCCCTACATCTTGCAGAAAACCTGCCACAAAAAATAAATAAAAAAAACATGTGCAGGAGGAAGGGGGGGGACGCTTCCCCTTGCAGGCACTATAGGCTTGGGAGAAGCGTTTTACGGTGATTGTCAGTGTGTAGTGTGCATGGACAACTGACATACTTTTGCAAATAATTGACATTTGGCAGTCCAGAACAGAGACTTTTAGCCCCTGCACAAAAATGCTAATTTATCTGTATTTGTAGCGTTTCAAGCAGAAAGTGCTTAACATACAGAGTCCTACCACCAAAACCACTTCAAATCACTGAAATGGTCATGGAGGTTGGAGTAACCCTTTAAGACTATGAAATGCCAAACCATTATCGCCTGTAGTTGGGGGATAAAACTCATTGTTCCCATTTAGAATGCCTGGATCTTTAGTCCATGGTGTCCATAGAGATGATGAATCTCAATAGTTTAACTAGGGAAGGAGTAAGATCCCATGCGACACGAGATAGTTTACCAGTTTGGCCCCCTTCCCTTTTAGTATTAGTATGGTGATTAGGGAAAAGTTTGGTCAAGAATCTCCTTTGAGCCAAGGCCTCAATCAAACTCCATGGCACTAAGCAGCCACCTTATTGTTTATCTGGCTTTGCATTTGACACTTGGCGATTGCTATGTGGCATTCAATGTTGTATATGTCATGATAACATCAAAGTTGTTTAGGGAGGTTTCCTCCATTTGAGAAGGAGGGTTATTTCCTGAAAGGTGAAATGTCTGGAATCTAAATGGAGATTCAAGTTTTAAATCAAAATAGCCAGATTGGAAAAATTCAAGATACATTTTAATTTTCAGCTATTGTGGCCTAAAATTTGGAGTTCACTATGAATTCCTGACAAAATAAACTCGAGTAAAGAATCCAAACCGTTCTAGTTTCCTCCTCAGGAGGTCACAGTGATCTTAGTATATTAAGGACCAAGCTTTGGTACTCCAACTGTAATAGATTATGTTAGCCAGAATATGCATCTATTTATCAGAGTGCCACAGAATAGTCATCACTGCATTAACACAACGGGAAAGGTTTTTTCAAAATGTTATAGTCAGGATCCTAGCAAGGTTTCTGTCCACGTGTAACTTACATGATGGTGATGATGGTGGATGATCACTTCATCATCATCGTCGTCATCATCATCGTCGTCATCTTCCAGTACCACTGAGCGCACAAGCTTGCGCATGGCGACTTCCTGTAAGACCAGAAGAGAAGAGTCCTTTAATGAGACAAGTCAAGAAATCACAAGCCACAATCCAGATGTGCAATGTTGGACATTTTAAAACAAACTAAATGTGCTGCTCTCGGACACATTTTCCTCAACATAGTCCAGTTTGTCAGTGCCACCTCCATGTCCGTTTTCCTTTATTTGCTGCAACGAGGATTCTCCAAACGCATTGCTTCCTCCACTGTTATTACAGCTTAGGCAACACAAGCAAATAGCCAGGAAATATGGCAATTAGGAGCCCGCCAGAAATAACAGAAGATGGTCACTCATCTCTTAAGTCTAGCTTAGCAAATACTCAGAATTAATCATTTAGATGTGTGCGCACTGGTACTGTGTAAATGAATTGTAAACATTGAGAAAAAAAGAGAATTATCTTTTATTTTTACATCTAAAATATGTCCAGTCTGCTCCTGTTTTTTGTTATCCCTACACTCACTCCTGATACAGTCACAAACCTTGATGAGCAGGGCCCTAATCTCAGCTTCTTTGACACAGGACAAACTGGGAGACAGAATGGTCTTATGCCTTCATTGTATGAAAGAATCATTACCCACCTCATTGCTGGAGGTCAGCAGAGCAGTGCGGATACTGTCGCCAGTTCCCCATGAATTCTGAGACTTCCATACCAAGTCGGAGGGGGGGTTATTACTGGCCCCTGCTCCAGCTGCCCAGATCTAAGGAATTAAATATAAATCAGATTTGATAATTTTCATTAACAAAATAAATAAATAAATAAATAAATAAATAAAAACGACCACCTGCTGCTCTCGAAATCAACAATTGGACAAAAGGAGTATTTGAAAATGTGTGTGTGTGTGTGTATGTATGTGTGAAGGAGGGTAGGCAGGGGGGGGGGGGGTACTGCTTTCATTCTCATACTGAGCCAACGTCTTCGTTGTCACAAAGGTTACCGTCCACTGCATTTAAATACTGTTCTCAACAAATTCCCTGCTGGGGTGTACGAACAATGATAAGAGCAGAGTTGTTGCGAGCAGTGGATATTTAAGCGCCAGGCACTCCCTCCAGCACAGGACATAATGATATGAATATCCCTCAGATAAAGAGGGAGTGTTAATCCAATAGAACAGGCTTAAAGCAAGACATTGCAGGGGAAAAATGGTACCATGCGACAGGGACACACATCACTGTAAAGTATGTCAGTTATATGGATGCAGTTAATGGTAACGGCCAGCAGAGGGCGAACCAAGTCCATATATAGTAAAACTCTCGATAGGGAATTGGCATGACGGCCAACACGTTGGGTGACTTTCAAATGCTGCAATGCTACTAGAGACAGTAAATCCATTAACAGTAAGCCACCCATACCCTATCCCAGCACATTGCACACAGACTCACCGTCACCACCTGACCGGCCTTTAGCGTGAACCGCGGATGGAACTTGTAAACGATTGGTGCTTCATCTCCATTCTGCCTCTTGATCTGCCAGTTCCCCAGTGATTGGTCCTGCAATAGATAAAAGGAAAGATTAGAGTTATTAGAAAAAGTGATTACAATACGGAGTTCTTATAATGGAACGGTCACTTCTCTGGAATATATACCATTGAATAAAACATTAAAAAGCAAGGATAACTTGTGTTAATGTTGTTTTTCCTGCGATATATTAAAAATTAAGCAAATTACACAATAATCCTGTTCAGTCAAGGCAAAGCCAGGAAAAACATTGCACATGAATAGGAGAAATAAAAACATTGTTAATGTTCTCTTTTCTGTGTGCTATATATGTATGATATGGATTAATTGAATTATATACTGTATATATTTTTTTTTAATCTGAATATTTAACAAATATATATTTGTGAGGTGTGAAAAGTGAAAATCGTGGTTAGTAAACATTCTCCTTTAATCCCAAATAATGATAGAGCATAGCTTACAAATACAAATAGACTGAAACTTGCCATTTTCAGCAAAAAAACTATTTCAGAATGTGTCCCTAGATCAGAAACCTCCAAATTAGTATAACTATATGCTGTACAATCCCTGAACGAAGAGCCACCCGATTGGGCATGTTTTTTCAGGTGCCCTGACGTGTGCTGCGGCGCTTTAACCGCACGTCTGAGCCCGTTTAATTATGACAGCGTTGGAGGAAGTGAGAGCCAGTCAACAGTGGAATACATGTCCCCCATCCCCCCCAGGGTTGCAGGCGGGCGGCCCCCTGGAGTGATGGGCCATGTCGCAATCGCGACCCCTATATGTACACCAGTGCCAGTCACCTCTTCCTAGGTAACAGAGTCACATGGAATTGAGAGAGTAGAAGGCAGAGAGGAAGTGGCGTGAACTGCAAGAGTGAGTGCCTCAGTCAGCACCAAAATGGCAGGAATCTGGAGAATGGCTAAAATGTTTTACATTTTGACGAGCATGTGTATCTGTATGTGTGTCAGTGTGTTTGTGTGTTTGTATCTGCATGGAATGTGTGCGTCAGTGTGTGTATCTGCATGGAATATGTGTGTCAGTGTGTGCGTCTGTGTATATGCATGTATATCAGTGTTTGTATGTGTGGGTTTCTGTTTATCTGTATGTGTGTGTGTATATCTGTGTGTTTGCATGTCTGTATCTGCATGTTTGTCAGTGTGTGTTTCTGTATGTGTTAATGTTTGTATCGGTGTGTATTTATCAGTGTGTAACAGTATGTGTATATGTGCATACATCTCAGCATTCAAATGACAACACTGCACACAAATACAGCATTGCATTTAAAATCAACACTACACGCAGAAGCACGCCTGCACTTGAAACGCCAACACTACATTCAAACACAACCCTATACTCCATGCAAAAACATGCTTACATTCAAACACACAAACACTACTCAGTGCCAACTAGAACCCTGCAAGGATGGGCAAATGTTGGATCACCAGTTGGCAAAGCACATTGTGGGAGTTGTACGATAGAGGAGATCTACCTTTTGGCCACAATGCGACGGGGGGGGGGGGGGGGGCGGGCGGGGAATCAAGAAATAATTCTTGCACCAGGGCCCTCTCTACATTAGTTCCACCACAGCCTGCCTCCACTACCCCTTTATTTCCATCCAAACACCTTATTGTTCTTAACCTCTGTGTCAGGACCAAAATTTCTGTCAGCATGACAAAGTATTGGATCCCCTGTGCAAAAAAAAGTGACACTGGGAAAGGGTTAGGTGATTGTTTTCTGTGGAGGACTTGTTTAGTATACATTAGATTACAAACTGAAGAATGGGTCACCAACATCATTTTAAAAGTGAAGAACATATGACTTTGCTACAAACAAAATACTGCATTGGATGAGACCCCCTCACCTCACTAGACTTGTTCTTCAAACGGACAAACTTTCCTTCCTGGTCAACCTCCTCCACAGACACTTTCCCGCTGGTCCGGGCATGCTGGGTGAAGGTAGTGCTTCTCGACTCCCCACCATCCAGCTTCCTCCTCTTAGAGGTGGAGGCATGTGCCCCAGAATGCATTGTGCTGGTCCTTGCAGTTCTCTTGTGTGAGGTGGGGCTTGGAGACAGACGTAGCCTGGAGAGGGCGCATAGAGTACAATAAGAGTAAGGTTATCAATAGGTTGGATAGAATCTCATGTAAGCTGCTCATTATTAAGTGGAATTAAGTAATTTCTCTAAGATTATTTCGATCATCGCTTTCTATGTTTAGTGAATACTAAAAGAAAACCAGTCTTGTGCAATGTACAAAGTAAATGTAAAAGACCCTCTCATGCCTGCGTACCTTTCCTCTTCTCCTTCCAGCAGTTTGCGGTACGCGTGAATCTCCATGTCCAGAGCAAGTTTGACGTCCAGCAGTTCCTGGTATTCATCCAATTGCTGCTGCATTCTTGCCCTTATCTCTGCCATCTCCTTGTCTTTATCAGACAGCAGTCTTCGGTTGCTGTCTCTCTCCCTTGTCAGAGCATCTTCCAGATCCCGTAATTTGGCATCTTTAGCGGCTAGCTGCAAATGGAACCAAAAGACATGCACCGTGATATTTTTTCATCTTTCTTTTATATAAAAAAAAAAAAAAAGCATTTAAAATTGTCATTCAATACTCCAGCTTATTCAAATTGATCTGTCATTATTTTATAGGAAAAAGATTTACTGCATTTAAATAATGCAGCAGACAGACCACTCCGGAATTGTGTTAATATATTTTACTATGTGCTGAAAAGGAGAAACTCCCATCCATCGGCAATGGTACTATCTTCTGAATTCTTGAAAGTCGCGAATAATGGAGCACGAAAACATAGGTGGCTTAACAGTAAGGGAGGGAAACCATAGATCCCGCAGCTATCACTTCATTTATTGTATAAAACAAATGTTAGAGGATCTCCCTTCGGTCGTACAATTAGCTGTATCCATGGACTTGCCGTAGAGTGTTTTATCACCTTGCTGCATGGCTGTTTCCGTAGTCACACAATGTGTTCACTTACCTGTTTCTGAAGCTGGCTGAGTTGAGACGAGAGACTATCGATGCGGATCCTGCTCTGCTGGATCTCCTCGTGCGCTTCTCCCACCAGACTACTATTCCTGTCCGCTGACTGCTTGGCATTCTCTAGCTAATTGAGAGATGCAGACAATACGTTACCAGAAGGCTCAAGGTTATGCATCAGAATTCAGACTGTTTTGGCTAAATTATTTGCACCAAAATATGACCAGCTGCATTTGTCAAACAATTGAGATGCACAATGTTATTACAATAACAAGAAAAAAAAATGTTATATACTGTTTAATATTTTAAATGAATAAACTTTAATCTTAAAAGAGCACATTTTCCAGAAGTCCTTCATCAACATAAACAAATCAGTCAGAACATAGCGGACGTATTATTGGCTCTATCTTTATAGCAACACTTTCAAAGGATGCCTTTCCTCTGTAGGCATTTTATGGAATAAGAATAGATCTGTAACCGGTTATGGAGTGCCCTTCCTATGTGTAATGGAGAATTGACATGCATCGTACAGCACAAAACTTTATTTAAAGCCACAGCAGGTAGTCTTACCTTAGCATTATAAGTCTTTTCTAGCTCTTCCTTGTACAGGTTGATCTGCCCCTCATGCTGGGCACGCATTTCCTGCAAGGCATCTGACAATTTGTTTTCAAATTCTTGTTGGCGACCACTGTCAAGTTCAACTAGTCGCGTCTCATGCCGACGCTTGGTCTCTCGCAGTTCCTGCCAAGAAGATCAATATTAACTGGAATACTGGGAAGACCTTCACAATCTATAGAATTAGCACGTTTTCTCAAGGTCCATTAAAGATTTCATGGTATTTACATTTTATGGGGAATTTGATATAAAATAAGATGACGCTTAAATAAATTTTATTTTTTTTAAATGGAACCTACATAATTTATACATGTAGTTTTTTTGTGCTAAACAGAGCGCTGACAATGTAAACAGAAATGTTATGCTTAACCCCTTAAGGACCAAACTCCTGGAATAAAAGAGAATCATGACATGTCACACATGTCATGTGTCCTTAGGGGGTTAAATGGTAGAGTTAGAAAATGTTTTCCAATTCAGCTTTTTAGGCTAAAATGTTCAATTCCTTAGTAAATAGACCCCAACAAATGTCTGATTGCGTGAGAAGAGGGCAAAATTGCAGGGAGCTGCATATTGCTTTAATGGTACACTGGAATCGGACTTAGAACACCAGCCATTATTTTACATTCCAATTAAATCCATTACATTTACACACAGTCAAATATTGATCAGTGAATTAATAAAACTGTCTCATACAAGGTATTTAGCAAAAAGCAATATGGCCACTTCTTGAAACTTCACTTTGACAATGCCGTTAGGCCACCATAGTGGTTCAAGTTTTAAATCAATAAAAATTGATTGAATAAATGAATAAAGAAAAAGAGCCAGTTATGAAAAATAAAGCAAACTGCAATGATGCTGGGGAGGAGGGGTAGTATTATCTCTGCCCGTCTCCTGTAGAATAGACACTCACCTCACTGTATATACTCTTTTGGAATTCTAGCTCCTCCTTCAGAGTCTGGTTGCGATTCTCAGCATCTACACGGCGAAGCATTTCATCTTGAAGTTGCTTCTTGGCATCGGCCAAAGCGCCCTCTAGCTGTAGAGAAAAAGACAGCAGTTTTTTAAGACACAAATAAAACACACGATCCTGTTCGTTATATCTCATGTATAGCGCTGAAAGACAGATAGAGTGAATACTACATATGCTTTCAAGACGGGCTTTATTCTGTAAATATCCATGATCGGCTAGGGAAGTGTATGATGTAGCCATAAGCATATATCCAATGCACCTCTATAGGAAGAGCGTGGAAATGCTGAATGTAAATGCTGCACCCAGGTAAGCACTGACATAAGAACAGGGTCGGTGCAAGGAGTTTTGGGTCCAAAGACAAAAATGTGCCCCCCCAAAAAAGCATCTTCACATGTGTGCCTCTTAACCCATTTTTGTGTTTTGTATCCCACTTTTTAAATGTCTTACCGCTTTTAGTGTATCTTATCCCCTATTTTTCTCCCATTGTGTGTCTTACACCCCCCTTGTGTCTCTCTTATTCCCCTTCTTTGTAGGACTCTTACATCCTCCCACATTTTGTGTGTGCGTCTTACTCCCGCCAGCCCCTTTGTGGGTCTCCTTCTCTCCTAATCGCCTTGTGTATTTTACTCTTCCCAGCTCCTCTATGTGTGTCTTTCAACCCCAGCCCACCTGTCTCCCCTGACATGTGTACCTTTTCCCGTTCTCCAGACCTTTTGTGTGACTCTTCCCCCACAGGCCCCATGTCTTTTTCACCACCAGCCATTCTGTGTATTCTCCCCCCCCCCCCCCCCCCAAGACCCTTCTGTGTCTTTCTCCCTCTTAATGTCCCTCTGTATGTCTTTCTCCCCACTCACGCCCCTCTGTGTGCCTCTTTCATCCCCACCGGCCCTTTTGTGTTGTTTTTCACGCCCCCCCCCCCCGTTTTGTGATCTCTTCCACTCCACCTTTGTCCCTTAATGGTCTTCCCTCCCTGTCCCCTCTCCCCCCCCCCCCACCTCCCTGTCACTTAGCAGTGGTCCTCAGCCCTCCCATCCCCTGTCCCTTTGTGGTCCTCTCCCCTCCCATCCCCTGTCCCTTTGTGGTCCTCTCCCCTCCCATCCCCTGTCCCTTTGTGGTCCTCTCCTCTCCCATCCCCTGTCCCTTTGTGGTCCTCTCCCCTCCCCTCCCATCCCCTGTCCCTTTGTGGTCCTCTCCTCTCCCATCCCCTGTCCCTTTGTGGTCCTCTCCTCTCCCATCCCCTGTCCCTTTGTGGTCCTCTCCTCTCCCATCCCCTGTCCCTTTGTGGTCCTCTCCTCTCCCATCCCCTGTCCCTTTGTGGTCCTCTCCTCTCCCATCCCCTGTCCCTTTGTGGTCCTCTCCTCTCCCATCCCCTGTCCCTTTGTGGTCCTCTCCTCTCCCATCCCCTGTCCCTTTGTGGTCCTCTCCTCTCCCATCCCCTGTCCCTTTGTGGTCCTCTCCTCTCCCATCCCCTGTCCCTTTGTGGTCCTCTCCCCTCCCATTCCCTTTGTGGTCCTCTCCCATTCCCTGTCCCTGGTGTTCCGCATTACCTCTTTTGTAGCGTGGCCGCGAGCACTTCCTGTACTGTGGAAGCTCTGTACCATGGTCCGCTCGGCCACGCTACAGCAGAGGTCTGCCCCGCTCGGCCACGCTACAGCAGAGGTCTGCCCCGCTCGGCCACGCTACAGCAGAGGTCTGCCCCGCTCGGCCACGCTACAGCAGAGGTCTGCCCCGCTCGGCCACGCTACAGCAGAGGTCTGCCCCGCTCGGCCACGCTACAGCAGAGGTCTGCCCCGCTCGGCCACGCTACAGCAGAGGTCTGCCCCGCTACAGGAGAGGTCTGCCCCGCTACAGGAGAGGTCTGCCCCGCTACAGGAGAGGTCTGCCCCGCTACAGGAGAGGTCTGCCCCGCTACAGGAGAGGTCTGCCCCGCTCGGCCACGCTACAGGAGAGGTCTGCCCCGCTCGGCCACGCTACAGGAGAGGTCTGCCCCGCTCGGCCACGCTACAGGAGAGGTCTGCCCCGCTCGGCCACGCTACAGGAGAGGTCTGCCCCGCTACAGGAGAGGTCTGCCCCGCTCGGCCACGCTACAGGAGAGGTCTGCCCCGCTACAGGAGAGGTCTGCCCCGCTACAGGAGAGGTCTGCCCCGCTACAGGAGAGGTCGGCCCCGCTACAGGAGAGGTCGGCCACGCTACAGGAGAGGTCGGCCACGCTACAGGAGAGGTCGGCCACGCTACAGGAGAGGTCGGCCACGCTACAGGAGAGGTCTGCCCCGCTCGGCCACGCTACAGGAGAGGTCTGCCCCGCTCGGCCACGCTACAGGAGAGGTCTGCCCCGCTCGGCCACGCTACAGGAGAGGTCTGCCCCGCTCGGCCACGCTACAGGAGAGGTCTGCCCCGCTCGGCCACGCTACAGGAGAGGTCTGCCCCGCTCGGCCACGCTACAGGAGAGGTCTGCCCCGCTACAGGAGAGGTCTGCCCCGCTCGGCCACGCTACACTGAGCGACTGGCAGGAAGGAGCGCTTTACTCTTCCTTCCTGCTGGTTACTATATTCTTGTGCCCCAAGAACCTTATGGACGTGCTGGCCCTGCATAGGAAGCACCTTGAGTGACTGGTACTATAGGTGTTACTAGGCAGCAACGTAAACACGGCTTTGCTCTGAAAAGGCAATGTGTGTTGGAAAGCCTGCAGGGACAGGCTACAGACATCAGAATCACTACATTAAGTGGTAGTGGTTCTGGTAACTATATTGTGTCCCTTTAATCCCTTAAGGACACATGACATGTGTGACATGTCATGATTCCCTTTTATTCCAGAAGTTTGGTCCTTAAGGGGTTAAGGTTAACATTTCCAATATCACATTCACATTTCAGATGCTATTGGGATGTCTTTATATTACACACATTATTCTCTCCTATGGCTCTTTTGTAAACATTTTCTCACCTTAGCAATCTGAGCTTTCAGATCCCGCAGCTCGGCCTCGAGGGTTCTCTTTTCACTTAGAGCGGTGGTCAGGTTGGCATCCTTTGAATTCAGAAGAGCCTCTAAATCCTTGAGCCGGGCCTGCGCAGCCAGCAAATCGGCCTCCTTTTTGGAATTCCTGTAAGGCAAGATCAAGAGGAAATGAATATCACATGGAGAGTCCAAATTGATGCAAATTCAATGCGTTCTGGGTAATCATGCCAATAAATCCACCAGATTCTGCCAATAGGACAATTTTTTTTTTTTTTAAATAATATATATATAATAAATAAATATAAAAAAAACAAATGAAACAAAAAAAAACATGTCAAAAAAAAGGAAAAAAAAGCCCTCAAATGGATATTTACAGGAATACTTTAAATCTGAAGAATTGTAAAAGCCAGGAGGAAAAAAAACAACTAAGCATGGACAAGCAAGTTTAAGACCTCTTAAAACAAGCCAAGGACATTTCAGCTCAAGCCAACTTACAGACTAAATGAAGTGGGTAAAATGACACAAAAGTAAAGTGTACTGTATCCAGAAAGATAGATTGCCTGGTATGCAATCAGTATCGAACGAAATTAAATTTTGAAATATCGGAATGTGTGTGTATAGTGACTGGAGATTTAAAATGTGAAATTGGGAGACACTGCAATGATACATATTGCATTTTTAGAGCCATATAGGAACAGACTGGAAGAACAAGAGAGAGAGGAAGCAAAACAAATGGTGAAAGCAAAAGGTAGATTGTTCGTGAAATAGCAGAAAAGCCGGAAATGGAGATACACTGACTACTACTACTACATATACTATGCTCATCAATGTATGTGTTACATTTATTTTCTCTCTCTGGCTGTGTTCCAAGAGGAAATGCTCTTGTAAGACAATGGAGTCGTCAGAACAGTTCACATAGTTTTCAAGTTTAGAAGCCAATGAAGAGCTCCCCCTGATTGTTTGGACAAGTCTACACCAGGAGGACAGCTGGGGATCGGCTGAGAAAACCTCTCCGAACCACTGTTGGTCTAGTTATAAAAGCCGTTTGTTGTAAATGTCACAGCTGCTTTGAAGGGCCTGTGATTCACTCGGCAAACATTTTATTCTGCCGGCTATCACAATATTCATGCCACGTTTGAGGCTCAAAGCCCATTATTCAAACGCAGACTTGAGGATGTCATCCTACTCTGTCTGAACAGCTGTAGGTCAGCTCATTGCCTACTGTTTGCTGTGAGATTAGCAGTAAGCGAGGACGTAGAGGCGGCTGAATTAAATGATTAAGAATGAGCAGATGTACCTGTTAATGAATGACAAAAAAAAATGGGAGTTAGATGGACATCGAGAGTGAATTAACAGAATAGTAAATGGCCAGATGGGAGAAGGGAAAAAAAGATTATAATATATATTTTGTTAAATAAAGGCGACCCAAGAAATTCTATTTTGATGACTAAGTATAGACATCACTGGCAAGGTTTCAAATGTTTACAAATGGTCTTTTCATTGTGCTGAAGGAGTGGAGATGCCAATTTGGACCTGATCCAGCTCCTATTAACACCACGAATCAGGAATTAGCTTAATTACTGACCTTTGTGACGAAGTATAAATATCAACATTAAAACACAATTGTCAAACTCCTACAGTTCGAGTTAATTCAACAACTGGCGTGATGACCCTGCATCAAATTGTATGTTCTGTGGGAGACAGTGATTTTATGTATTGTATATTTTCTTTTCTTCATTTGATTGGAGAGGAGTTTTGCATAAAAATAATAGAAAACCAAACAAGCATCGAAAAAGCAGTCCAGCTTTGTATCCCCCAACACTGCGTAGCACTGGAAATCCTGTATACTACAAGTTAGTCTCTGCTAGTAAAGCCTGCCTGAGAATGATGAGAGCAATACTGTATCTTCTATGTGGAAACCCCCTGACCATAAACACACTGGACATGAAAGACATTGAATTTTGTAGTGACACAGTGTACTTCTATACATTGCTCCATAACAGCATCAACGTTACCTTTTCTAAACTGCCAGAGGTGTAAAATCGTCTCTTGCAGAGTCATGACTCAGCCCAGAACAAATATCCAGGCTGGCTATTGTAAAATCTGTGCAAAAATTGTGTCTAATGCCAACATGGGTAAAGATCGGTAATGTGGCAGCATGCACCGTCCCCCCTCCTCTCCCTGCCCCTGGCGAGGGGGAATGACATCAGATGTGGAAGATCAGACAGTGGGAGAACTTGGCCTTGTCAATGGAAAACCTTTTTTTTTTTTTTTTTTTCTTAATGTAGGTTTATGCTTTTTTTGGTAGGTGAAGGGGGAGAGGGGGGGAAGGGAGAGACCACAGAAGGGGTTCCTATAACCAAAACCAGTGTTTTACTCCAATTGATCTGTAATTAATAAAGATAGTGCTTGAGCAAGTAATGGCAATGTGACGGTAAACTGATCTGGGTCCTATGAGGACAGGAATTGACCCTGTTCTAGATTTTGCCAATGGGTAGATTAGTGAAAGGTTATATTAAACAATAGAATGGGAATTCGCCACTGCCTTATTCTGCATTCTGAAACATCTTAACTGTATTTCCTTTATGGGGGCGATACAGGGGGAGTGTGCTATTTACATTGCAGCTATTTGTACAATTCCTGTGTTTAGAGAAATGAAACAGACTCTGGGATTTATTAGAACAAACAAATCCAAGCACATTCCTGATATTTTTAGCTTGAATAGTAGAAAATGTCAGGCTAGTAATGTGCTTTTAGGCAGATGGCCAAGGCTGAATATGCATCTAAACTCACTCCAAGTTTCCATGACTTTGTGAGCAGTAAGAGCACACATCCTGAGCGTGCAAAGGCATAGTATATACACTAGAAAGGCGGTTTACTGGCTGTAGAAATGAATGATAGACACAAAGCCATGATAATAAGTTGATCTGGCCTATTTAAAGGGACACTATAGTCACCAAAACAATGTTGGCTTAATGAAGCAGTTTTGATGTACAGATGATGCCCCTGCAGTTTCCCTGCTCAATTCTCTGCCATTTCGACGTTAAATAACTTTGTTTATGTAACCCTAGGCACACCTATCTGCATGTGACTTGCACAGCCTTCCTAAACACTTCCTGTAAAAAGGCATCTAATGTTTACACTTCCTTTATTACAAATTCTGCTTAATTCAGAATTTATCTCCTGCTCTGGTCTTCGCTTGCTAGACCTTGCAGGGCCTACAGTATGTAATTAAAGTTCAATTTACAGAACGGGAGAAAAACATTTTTAAAGTAAGTTACATCCGTTTGCCTGCATGAGAAAAAAAAAAAATGTTTCATTTTCAGTGTCAGTCACAGACAGTGGAGGAGATTCTGCATAAGCAGAATTAAACGTGATTTAACTCCTAAATGGCAATTAATTGAGCAGTGAAGCTTCAGAGACATGATCTATACAAAAAGGCTGCTTCATTAAGCTATGTGACTATAGTGCCCATTTAAGACAAAAATTTGCAATATAACCTATTATAGATAGATCTATCTCAGAATGAGAAATGGATTGTCAACTTTGCTTACATAAACACACAGAATCAGACATGGCCAACAATCTAGAATGGTAAAACAATCTAGAATGGAACTGAAGAAGGGAATTCATCAAATGTGCTTCTCTCAGGCTATTGATTTTATTTATCCTCATTTATAATGGACCACTGAAAGTTTGAAAATTGTGATAGAACTTCAAGATGGCCACCTCCACAACTAGCATACTGTCAGATCTCAAAGAGGTAATTCTTGCTCAACTTACTATAAATTCTTAGATAAAACTCAATGTTTAAAACAGATGAATAGAAATGAAAGCTGCCGTGCCTTTATGTCTCTAATACCCGCTTCTGAGTAACCTACAAGGAATGCAGGTATTAAACGCCTAACCTGTCTGATATGCAAGATGCAGAAGACTACGATTTCTGGAAATTTCTTTCTAAGGGCAAAGAAGCATTTAGTACTTAAAAAATTTATACTAAACCAGGCCAGATAATCCGCATGCCGGTGTTTTTATAAGATAGGAACACCCTAAAATCTCTGTGATTAAAATCCAATGCCAAAATGTACGAGGGGATGACAGATTGTCCCCTGAGGCCAGACCCTCAGTTATAGAGCAAGATCTGGCACTGATCCGGGCAAGGGAAACCGGTTTACGGAGGAAATACAGTGAAACGTCAGTCACATTGCAGCTTTACGAGATAGAAAAAAATAATAATCAATAAGATTAAATTCCTGTCACTCCCACAATACACCCCGATAGATAAGCATGTGTAAATGAAAATGTAAAGTAATACATGGAATTAAAAATGATTCTGCATGATTTAGAAATTAAATTACAGAAAGTTATGGAACTTTCCCATTTTGATTTCTTCAGTCCTCCCAATCACCCAAGAGACCTTCTCTTGAGTGTAGATATATAATTGGGCTGCCATTAGTTGATTCCCATCTGGAATAAAGATTGGATATGCATAGGCGTGCGCAGCCTATTGCATTAGGGTGTGCACCCTAAAGCACAAACACATGGCGCATGTGTATATATGTAATATATATATATATATATATATATATACACATACATACACACATATATATACACACACACATACACTGCTATGTGTGTGCTGCTCGTGTGCTGTGTGAGGGTGGTGTGAGGGTGCTGGTAGTGTGCTATGTGGGTCAGGGTGTTTGTGTGTGTGTGTGTTTGTTAGGGTCCTGTTACTGTGCTGTGTCAGGGTGCTGTGTGTGAGGGTGCTGTTTGTGTGATGTGTGTGGGTGTCGTGTATTTGTGAGGGTGCTGTTTGTGTGTGTGTGTGTGTGGGTGCTGTTAGTGTGCTGTGTGTGAGGGTGTTGTGTGTTTGTAAAGGTGCTGTGTGTGTTTGTGAGGGTGCGGTTAGTGTACTGTGTGTGTGAGCGTGCGGGCTGTATGTTTGGAGGGATTGTGGAGGTGGGGGCAGATTAGTAAATATCCCCCCTCCCTACCTTATATAGGGAGGGGGGATCCTTGCTGCCATGTGCCATCCCTGGTGGTCCAGTGGAGAGTGAACTCTAGCATGCGGGGCTAGAGTTAACTCTCGCAAGATCTGAGTGTTGCCGTGGCAATGCTCAGATCTCGTGAGAGGAACCTGGCGGAGCTGCTGTCTAGAGCTCCCCGGGTCCTCTACTGCCTCCCTCCATGTTGCTGTGGGCTGGTGAGGTAGATCTTTGATCTCCCCGCCAGCCCATGGAGGCTTAGAGCGGAGCCGGCACTCAGATAGTGCCGACTCTGCGTGAGCCGACAGGGGAGATCCGGAGATCTCCAGTGAAGTCCTGGGGAATAAAGTGTGGGAACTCTTTTCCCACCTCCCCAAAAAAATAATATGCACGTGTGTGTGTGTATATATATATATATATATATGCGTGCACACACACACTGACACACATACACAGACACACATATATACGCGTGCACACACATACATTCACAGACACCCACACACCCATACACACACTCTCAGACACACACACACTCTCAGACACACACACACTCTCAGACACACACACACTCTCAGACACACACTCTCAGACACACACACTCTCAGACACACACACTCTCAGACACACACACTCTCAGACACACACACTCTCAGACACACACACTCTCAGACACACACACTCTCAGACACACACACTCTCAGACACACACACTCTCAGACACACACACTCTCAGACACACACACCTACAGACACACATACACACATACACACATTCACAGACACACTCACTCACAGACACACTCACTCACAGACACACTCACTCACAGACACACTCACTCACACACACACATACATACATTCACAGACACACACACACACACACATTCACAGACACAATCACTCAGACACACACACATACATTCACAGACACACTCACTCACACACACACACACTCACAGACACACACACACACACATTCACAGACACACACATACATTCACAGACACAAAGTATTATTTTTTAATTAAAAAATGTCCACCCAGCCTCCCTACCTGGAGTGCTGGTGGACTTGTCCCTGGGGTCCAGTGGGTCGGTCAAGCGCCGGTCTCCACTCAGCCGCGGCGAGGGAGCTGTGTGCTCTCTGCTTCCTCTCACCGCGCGGACTGTCTGCTGTAGCTGGGAGCCGGAATATGACGTCATATTCCGGCTCCGGCATCAGCAAACAGCGCGCGGCGAGAGGAAGCAGAGAGCACACAGCTCCCTCGCCGCGGCTGAGTGGAGACCGGCGCTTGACCGGGGGGTGGGGGTCCTTCACCTCTTGCCCCCCCCCATGACAGGTGGAACATAGGGGGAGGTAGGGGGAGCCGAGTGCCTGCAGGAACAGCGTTCCTGCTCAAATAAAAGTGCAGTTCCTGCAGGACTTAATACATAGGCGTGCCACGGGGATTAGGGTGTGCCCAGGCACACCCGGCACACCCCGTGCGCACGCCTATGTGGATATGTTTGTTATTTTTTATTATTCTTTATTTAAAGGGATACTATAGTGCCAGGAATACAAAGCTGTATTCCTGGCACTATCACTCCCCCTGCCTCCAACCTCCGTTAAATAAAGGGTTAAAACCCCTTTATTTACCTACCTCACCCTGCGACAATGACGATCGGCACTGGGTCGACGCTCCGCCCTCTCCACTGTGCTGCGACGAGCACCAACACGCATGTGCGACAAGTGCCACACACACACACACACACACACACACACACATCAGACCTCCCCATAGGAGAGTATTAATTCAATTTTACGATGGTAAAAAAAAAAATATGACTCTGGATGTCCTCATGTTCAGCGTCAGATACCGGACCAAAGGTCCATTTCAATCCAGGAAGCGCACCCAGTGGCTGTCTGGTAGAACGCCATTGGAGGCAGGCTTCGTGCAGCAATGTGAACATTGCAGTTTCTCTGGAACTGCAATGTTTTACATTGTAGCACTACGTGCAAAAGGGACACTGCACCCAGACCACTTTAATGAGCTAAAGTGGTCTGGGTGCCTAAAGTGGATGAGCAAGTACTTGTTCATAAACCAATTTAGTAATGCGTATACGTTTACCAGGGCACTCACACCTTTGCACATGTTTTCGCAGGACCATGAAGCAGAGCCATGAGTTTATACATTAAATAGCGGTCAGTGATTTCATGATGGACTTTGGCTAGAGTAGGGAGGGTAAAGGTAAGTTGTCAACAGGTTACGATAGAAGGGATACCCACAGATCTGGATCAAAAGGCCTGTGGAATATGTGAGACATTAAGTCCCTGACACTTTCCCAATAAGGGATGACCTGAGGACAATCCCACCATATATGTTTATACACGGGGTCCTTCATCTTCCACATCTGTTCCTGTAGCCCCACACATATGGAAACAATTCGGGCTGTCTCTCAATCTCTTCCCTCCACTTCCTCTCCCAAGTCCCTTTCCCACTGATTGGTGTATGCTAGCTGTCCCCGTTACCCTTGAATTTGAGTAGATTGCGGAAAATATTTGAGAAGTCCTTTCTTACTTTATCCCCAATGACACAAGATATCGATAAAATGAAGGCCCTTAGACTGCAGCTTGTTTAATCTGTCCTTCTCTAGCATAGTCGCTGGTCTGTATTTAATGAAATTAGTCTTTTGAACGGACAATTTATAACTTTTCTGGTTCTGTGAAAATACAGAGCTGCCCATCAGTACATAGATTTGAATTAAAAAAAAATGTCTTCCCGGTCACCAATATTCTCATCTCTTGCTAAAAATTTAGGGTTTGTCAACATTCCATAATATTTTACATATACAATAGTAGATTATTCATCATTAAAACATTTCTCCCAAGCATCACTATTTAATAAGGAGGACAGCCAACTTTGAGCCAGAATTCCATGGTCCCCCTTTTGTAGACCAATGTCCTTCCTTTCTAGCAGTTCCTTAATTTGGGGGGTGTCTTTGTGTTTGACATAAGAGGACAGAGCACTATAAAAAGACGCAGATGATTCATGGCCTTATTTATGAAACCCAATTCTAATGGAAGTAAATGTTTTGCTGAAACCTCAAAAAACTGCGTCTGAATGGTCAAATTGTTAGTGATTGATAAGTGTTTAAATTCTTAAAACATTACCCAAATCTCAGGCAATATATGTTTGTGGGATGGGGTTCGTTTCGCTGCAAACATGCAAGTGCTTTAAAATATGTTCCTGATTTCCTGAATTTTCATTTTGAGTCATATTCCTGAATTTCCTACAACAATTCTGCAGAGATTAATAAATTATCAATTGCAGTTCGTTATTACAGTTTTTAAAAATATATATTATTTTACTCTATTTTTATTTATTTTCTTTCTCTTTTTTTTTTTAATTTTTTTTTAAGCTTGGCACTCTCCTCCCATGGAAAAAAGTGTTAAAGCCTAGGTGCAAACCTGCCAAAAATATATTAAGAAATCTATATTATAAATAGAGAGAAAGATATTCCTTAAAGGGTAGGTTATACCGTTTTGCAGATATCTGATCAATTTAATTGTGAAAAGTCATTAACACGATGACTACGTTTACACAGAAAATTGTACATCTTTGTATAACACCACAGATGTAGATTGAGTTGACCTCTCCATTGACTGAAGTTCGATGAATGAATCCGAAATCATATTAGATTGATGGTTACAGTTGGCAAGAAGTGTACATGTGGTAACGAGAGTTCTGGATACTGTAGCCATTTAAATCTTGGCATAATAGGTTTTATAAAAGCAGAGCCCAAAAAGGGATGGATTAAAAAACATTAAGAAAAAGAGAAGGGAAAAATTAAGTAGAAGAAAACATCTTCAGTGCCACGTTTCAATCTTTCGTACGCAATCTCTGACTCGTCCTATTATTTCATAATGAACATTTGCCAATTCCGCCAGACATCTGCCAGAACCCTTCCCAGTCAGACGAGGGGAACAGAGGAAAAAGGTCTTAAAAGAGCATTTGTACTCACACCAGCCAAAGATTACTGTGGACAAAACGCATAACGATTTACTCCCGAAAACCCCACTTGCTTACTAGGGATGCGGGCAAACCGCGCAGTGAGATTTATTTACTAAACTGTAAAAACAGAGGCAGTCTTCAATTAGAAAGCAAACCTTATACATCTTGTCAATCAAATTAAACCAAAGGCAGATATTAACGTGAAGCTCCAAGAGAGCAAATGGAATTAGCAGAAATTACATTATATCATACCAGCCATGTTCTAGGAAACACAGAGCTCTATATAATTACAAATCAATACAAAAACAAACATATGAAGACTGGTTGAGAGTAAAAATAAAAATAAAAAATGTTCCGCATGCATGTACCTTTTATGGGTGTGCCGATAGCTATGTATCATCACTGATCTGTATAACAATCACTGCCACACACCTTTGGGTAGCACCCTATCCTGTTTTTATACCTCCCAATGTTGCTTCATAGCAATAATATGGACCAAAAAAATGTTTGTGGTAATAACATGTTTGGGTCTTGTTTTCAATTACAACCTCTGCAGCTTAAAAGGCCATAATGTTAACTAGAAATATTCTAGACTAGCACTGTACCCACCCACATGTCCGGATACAATAGTATGTGTCTCTGGCAATTACATTTTTAAGGTCATCAATCCCTGCCCCTCACAGCAACACATCAAATGTCTGTCCATCACATTAAGAAAATTTCTTTTGAATCCTTAATTTGTATGACTTATCTATTCTACTCTTTCATCCTGCAATACTGGTTTGTTATCAGATATTAAATTAAATTTTAACAGAAAGTAAACATTGAGATTTGATGTTATGATGCGCAAGCACTCAAAATAAAATGTAAAAGGTCCTGACTACATTGACTTAAATGTTGCAAATTTGTTCGTCCATTCACAGTAACCATTCGCAGTTAATTCGCAGATTGTTTATCAAACCAAAACTAATTAGTATACATCTTTAAAGCAGTGAAGTCAGTTGTGGTACAAAGTGGCACAAAATTTAAATGACTTCTTGCTTACGACATGATTACCGCATCGAGCATCTAAACAATGCTATTCAGTGACAAATTACAAAGAGCTCTTTGACACATTTTGTGCAGGTATTTAAATGGCCTGTGAGGTTGCGAGAATCACCTTGTGTAACCTCGTCTGCAATGTTAAAATAAATAAAATCTTAGGAAAAAAAAATTACAAAAAAATAAAAGATATTGCACGGGAGGACTAAACTGACATGGAGCAATGCCCAGTACAGCGGGTGAGGGTTAACTCCTTTCTCACAGGCTTGGGATGCATCCCTTGTCCCTGCAGGGCCTGGATCCCATGAGTCATCCTGCAGCCGGAGTCCCCGTGACAGATGGAAAACCACATACTGAGCCGTTTACAGTTTGTGCTCAGGTTACCCATGGTAACAGGCTGGGGTTGGTTTGGGCCTGGTACTACAGCCTGGATCCGGTCTGGTATTTCCTGTGACACATCAGGAGCTAGTTTTAGCAATTCCCATATATAAAACGCGACCTGGAGTATACACAGCATCAATTGAAGTGTTACTAGAATACGCATTGAGACACTGAGCAGAGTAAACAGGAGAGACATAAAAAAGGGGATGAGAAACCAAGGCACCCGGAGGGAGGAAAGAGGGAGCACAATACAGTACTAGGAGTACAACACATGAGAAGAAGGGCTCAAAATAGTTCTAGGAACCGAAGATGAGGTCAGAGAGGGCACTTATACTGGGCAAAGAGAGCTAGAGGACAAGAGAAATTGCTCAGAAAATTTGAGTCAGGAAAAGACAGCACGCAGCCTAAACTGGGAAGTGTTTGCAAGGGAAAAGCCCACTGCAAATGGCTACATGAAAGAGGTTAGAAAAAAATGGAGTAATAGGCGCTCTCTATAGTAACTAACGTGCAGGCAGCAGTATACAAACAAGGATTCCCAAACCTTGTGAACAATGTACAGAAAAAGGAAAGGTGTATCCCGCGCCTAGTATATTATATGTGCAAAAAATACATACATATATTCTCAAATATATCAGGAAGGAACCGAACCTCAGGATAAAAACAGAGAATAAAACACAATAGTGCAATACAGTAATAAAAAATATTTTTATGGTGGTGAGTACGGCTATATATAATCCACTCACATTTATATGAGCTATAACAGAGCTCAGCTGTGCAGCGCTTGGACGGTACAATCCCCGTCTTGGGATATGTTGTTGTAGTATATGCAGGTGCTTCCAAAGTGCAATATGCGTGGTATATGCAGACAAAAGGAAAAATAGCAGCCAATGGTGAAGTAAGTCCCAATAATGGTGTAAATAATGAATAGTATTTTACTTACAATTAATAGAGCATGTAACCTGCTCTAGTGTGGTCAGCTTAGGTGGTATAATCCCCACCAAGGATATACCGGATCCAGGAGGTAAAAGAATGAATATAAAAAGTAACTTTAAAAGTATACTTTAATATTAATACAATATAAACAAAAACCATAAAAGGTATAAAAAGTAATGTCCCACTTAACGCGTTTCGCCTCACAGGGCTTCTTCAGAAGTGTGGTGCAACCTCCTCTCAGATCCGTTTTTATATGGTGGTAGATTGGTGGATTTTCGTCCGGTGTGTTTCTTCTTCCTAGTTCCAGGTGCCGGTGGAACGCATACAGCGCACAGGAAGTGACGCGGCAGTGACGCGTTCCACCGGCACCCGGAACTAGGAAGAAGAAACACACCGGACGAAAATCCACCAATCTACCACCATATAAAAACGGATCTGAGAGGAGGTTGCACCACACTTCTGAAGAAGCCCTGTGAGGCGAAACGCGTTAAGTGGGACATTACTTTTTATACCTTTTATGGTTTTTGTTTATATTGTATTAATATTAAAGTATACTTTTAAAGTTACTTTTTATATTCATTATTTTACCTCCTGGATCCGGTATATCCTTGGTGGGGATTATACCACCTAAGCTGACCACACTAGAGCAGGTTACATGCTCTATTAATTGTAAGTACAATACTATTCATTATTTACACCATTATTGGGACTTACTTCACCATTGGCTGCTATTTTTCCTTTTGTCTGCATATACCACGCATATTGCACTTTGGAAGCACCTGCATATACTACAACAACATATCCCAAGACGGGGATTGTACCGTCCAAGCGCTGCACAGCTGAGCTCTGTTATAGCTCATATAAATGTGAGTGGATTATATATAGCCGTACTCACCACCATAAAAATATTTTTTATTACTGTATTGCACTATTGTGTTTTATTCTCTGTTTTTATCCTGAGGTTCGGTTCCTTCCTGATATATTTGAGAATATATGTATGTATTTTTTGCACATATAATATACTAGGCGCGGGATACACCTTTCCTTTTTCTGTACATGAAAGAGGTTGAAGGCTCCAATATGTATCTATTTTACTTATTAAAAAGGTATACTACACTGCCACTGAAATCATTGTTTAAACGGACACTATAGGCATCCAGACTACTTCAGTTCAATTAAGTGGTCTGGGTGCAATGCCCCTACCCCTGCCCCCCCTTAACCTTGCAATGCAAAACAGCGCAGTAATGGAGGAACTTGCAGTGCTAAGAGCCACTAAAGGTGCTTCCAGTAGTTTACTAGACTCTGGGTCGAATAACACTAGACGTCCTCACACTATGCATGAAGACATCCAGCATCAGTGAAATGCCCATAGGAAAGTATTGAGTCAATGCTTTCCTATAGGGACGGCCTAATGTGCTTGCGGCACTTGGCATACATGCGCGTTAGATCCCCATCAGATGACGGAGGAGGCAGAGCGCTGATTCAGCACCAAAGGAGGTTGGTGCTGGAATTGAGTTGATAGCGGTTTATATTAACCCTTCATTTACTGCAACGGAGGGCCCAGAGGGTGAATGAGAACCAAAGGCACTATAGTGTTAGAAATACAGATTGTGTTCCTAATCCTAAAGAACCCCTTTAACCCCTTAAGGACACATGACATGTGTGACATGTCATGATTCCCTTTTATTCCAGAAGTTTGGTCCTTAAGGGGTTAAGAAAAGGAATTCGCCTTGCTTCCATCATTGATTTGAGAGCATCAGTGTGCCCTGAAGGGCTAACGAACAGACCACGTGAAATTGCGGCCTAGCAAGTCCCGAGCGGGAGTTGCAGCCGACCTCCCTGTCCCGAATCAAGCAGACGCAGCATCGGTTAAGGTCCTGATCCCCGCCTTCCTCTCTGGACTGGTGGGGGTGATCCCAGTCCCCACTGGCTTGCAGCTTGTACAGACAAGGTCTTCTCTGCCTGCACTAGCCCAGTACAAGCAACAGCTGCACAAGATGGCGGCTATACTTACCCCGTGTGAACCGGAGATGAAACCATCCAGCAACTGGAGGAGCTCCTGGATGGTTTCTGAGCTGCCTTGGAGCCACGTCATCTCCATTTCAGATAGCAGTTCAGGATAATGGGGCCCTGTCGATGGGGGAGCCTTCTCCGGGCAAATACGCTACCCCAGCTAAACCTGCTACAACTACCGAGGGCCAAAAGGGGCAAGATCCTGCATCATCACCCACATAGGCAGAGGTCCTACCGCCACCAACGGTAGAGCAACATCAAGGCCTACTGTTTACCCTCCCTGGGGCTGGACTTGGTCTCTTAAGTTTGAGGCACAAAGATGTCAGCCTGGAATCTGGCCTGGGGTTGGAGAGGGGCCTCACATCACACCCAAGTTATCATTGCCTCCCGGTCCCCATATTTGCCTGCCTTATGCATCCTGGTCCAGGGTGTTGGCTAGTTGATTGCAATCACTCAAGGTCAGTTCTACCGTGCACATACTGAGACTTGCCTATAGGCAGTTACAGCCATTAGGCTTACAGTGGCCCTCTTTAACAATATAGGTCAGTAGAGAGCCAATATTATTTTTATTTACGCTTTACAGTTTATTACCATGCATGGCTAGAAGCAGACATGCTTTCATACTTTGCTTTCCAGTGATATTCGAATTTTTAGCTGGTTATGTGACTGATGTATACGATGCTAAACAGCCTAACCTTTTGTCAGCTTGTGTAACCGTATTTGCCTAACCACATGACTGACAACACTGTCCTCTGACATACTTTTATCCTAAAATGCACCTTATCTACTATTGCCTCGCACCTGGTAAGCATTGTGTTTTCACCGGTCTGGCTAATGCTGTTCACCAGAATGTACGTTACCTCTATGTACAATAAAAAAAATAAAAATAAAAATAGGAAAATGTGTGCTCAGGGCGGGAACATGGGTGAGCGTTTAAAGGACACTTCCCTGGCTATGCAGCTACCACAAATCTAGAAATTCTGAGCTTCTTTTTCAGGGTCTTTCTATGGGCTTTCACATTCCCATTGGCCCACAAGGTTGCATCAGTCTACGGTGGTGGAATTTCCCTAGCCAGTGCTGGAGGATATGGTAGCTCAAGGTTAGAGCACTGGGAGAGGCGGTTTCTGCTCACAAAATGTTTGCAGGAATCGAACTCTGGAAGCTGTATACCTGCCGGGAGCTGGTGCCCTCCAGAATGCAGTTTATGATCATTTCACTTATTGTGGTTATAAAATGTTGAGGCCAAGCCCCAAGGTGTCATGTTCCCTATTGGGTGTGGGGTTAAGAGTCTTGGGATGAGTTTTAGGCATGCATCTGCAGTCATGATATTAAACAGTTACAAAAATAAATAAAATCAGAGTTTAGAAAATACATTATACTGAAAAACACGCTTCCGTGCTTTAACTCTTCTCCCACACCTTAAAGGACCACTATAGTGCCAGGAAAACATACTCCTTTTCCTGGCACTATGGTGCCCTGAGGGTGCCCCCACCCTCAGGGACCCCCTCCCGCCGGGCTCTGGAGAGAGGAAGGGGTTAAAATCTTACCTTTCTCCAGCGCCGGGCGGGGAGCTTTCCTCCTCCTCTCCTCCTTCCTCGCGACGTCATCGGCTGAATGCGCATGCGCGTCAGGAGCCGCGCGCACATTCAGCCGGTCTCATAGGAAAGCATTTACAATACTTTCCTATGGACGCTGGCGTCTTCTCACTATGATTTTCACAGTAAAAAGCACGCAAGCGCCTCTAGCGGCTGTCAATGAGACAGCCACTAGAGGCTGGATTAACCCTCAGTATAAACATAGCAGTTTCTCTGAAACTGCTAGGTTTATAAAAAAAAAAAAAAAAAGGATTAATCCTAGCTGGACCAGGCACCCAGACTACTTCATTAGGCTGAAGTGGTCTGGGTGCCTATAGTGGTCCTTTAAACTTGGTCTCATTCAATCATAGCAGAGTGATGAACTCTCCTTGTTCTTTTAATACAAGTGACAGCACACAGAGAAAGGACTCACAGAGACACATCACCAGGTAATAAAATAGAAGGAATTAAATGTGTGCTCTCTGTCATTGTGATTAGGAAACCTAATCCATTCTTAAAACATCTCACCAGCTGTTTACGCCCCAGGGCGGTAGACATAATATTGCCACACCCTGGCTTTCTCAATCACTTTTTGGGATCCTCGCTATTTGACATCCAGTTGCAGACTAACAGGTTTAACCCTCCAAGTGCTGAAGTGGTAGGAGCAAAGAGCCAAATGTTCCCCCTACATCATACATTCAAAAGGGTTAAGTAAGGTCTCAAAAGTACGTCTCTAAATAGATCGTATCGTTATTAATAGCGTCTTGTGATACATTGCTTGGTGGTTTAACATCAGATTTTCATTCTCCTATCTTTAAAATAAAAAAATAAAAAAGTGATTATATTAAAAAAAAGACTAAAGAATGAGTGCAACTCCAAGGATGACAAGAATCGTTCACAATGGAAAAAGGCAACTTGCTCTTAAAATACAAGACGAAAAAATAAAAAGTCAGTTCCTGAAAGGCTTTTAGATAAAACTAGCCTTGACAAAGTCTGACCACATCCGCACTCTGCATGGCTGATAGGCCGAAAAGAGCGTGCTTGTAGGATATACATTGGACTAATCAGAAAATATTATTTTTGGTGTCCCTTGTCAGTCTACAGCTAAAATTACTTCTTTTAAAATGCATTTTGTAAATAGACGGCAAGGGGAAACTACTCGGTTTGTAAGTTAAGTGCAGAGCATATCACCGGGATGATGAGCTATAGTGAGACTGACAAGGCTCACATTGTGCAACATGCAACCCATCGCGGTGTTCTTATTAGCGCTATACGTCTAGTTTTGGATAAGTGCGCTGCAGTGGACTGTCATGTTGCACTTGCTTGCCGTTAAAGAATACTAGCCTAACAAAGCATGAACTTGCTTATTTAGTCAAAAGTGAATTTGAAAAGCACTGTTAGAATATGCTGACAATAAAGAAGTCTGACTTGTTTATATTTTTTTTTACAAAATACACTAAAGCTTTGCAATGTTTCCAATTGCTATATTTACAAGTATTTGTATACATTGAAATTGAGTGTAAATTCCTAACCTTTCACACACACCATCAAAAAACAAAAAAAAACAAAAACAGTGTGATGTTAATAATCAGCCTGATTCTTAGGACATTCTTGACTATATAGTGACCTAACCATACTTCCCAAGTGTCCTTGTTTAGGAGGGATAGTCCCTATTTTGGGCCAACATCCCATTGTCCCTCTTTTCTATCCTGATGTCTTCTCCCAGTAAGGGGTCTTTAAACTACAATAGATGTGTTTAGAAATCAGTTTATGCTAGAACATATAACAACCTCTTTCACCATCACCCCTGCGCACTGTATGTGTTTCATCATTATTTGATCTGAGATAGATATATATATATATATATATATATATATATATATATATATTAAAAATAAAGTGCTGTATCGCTGACATTTTATGAAGATCTTGCCTTAACCCTCATTGTATTTCTTCATTTTAAAATGTCACTGTTAGGCTGTTAACTAACCTATGCACTGCAAAAATTAAGATTTAAAAAACGAAATCAGTCTATGTAAATAAGATACATAGTTCTTGTTCTAAATTACATTTATTTGACACCCCCCCACCTTTAACCTTTTGAAAAGTTGGGAGGCATACCTTAGCTTTAGAAAGGCAGAACATGGGTATCGATACAGGTAAATACACAGAACCTGGGCAAAGAAAATTGATGAATACAAGAAAGGTAATGCTTTAAACACTATAAAAAATAATATATTTATAAAAAGTATAAACTACAATGCCAATTAATAAATTACTGTGCACGAATAAAAAGATACAAACTAGTTTAATATGCTCATAAATGTTATGTTTCCGTGGTAACATTTAGTTTATTAATGTATAATATAATGACTCATACAGGAGTCAGAGCGGAAATTAACCCTGTGGATTTGATTTCGGGGAGTTCCTAGTTACAGTACTGCTTTGAGGACAATTGGCGTGACGTGAGTCTTATTCAGATAATCTGTGGCGAGCTGACAAAGTGACTTTACCAACACCTTCCTTTCCTACTTCCACATATTACAAATAGAAAACCACAGACAAGTCTCACAATCTGTACTCCAACCACACGGTGGATATTTTAGCAAACATTCAGTTTTTAAATTCATCAAATAAGATCACTTACATTTAGTTCTACGAGAGGGAGAGGGAGAGGGAGAGGGAGAGGACACACATTTTGGAGACAGAGTCACTCTGTTAATAACATGCATTTTGCTTCTCAAAGATCAATGCGTAACAAAGATGTATTGTTCGTAAATGCCCATGTCACTCCACAGACTAAGATCCAGTTGACAGTTCTGTAACCAACTTGTGAGGTAATCTTGCTTTGAAAGCCAGGCTGGATCCGATAGCCGAGTGGTGTGTCTCTTCAAGCGCAAGTAAAGAGATGACTTTGGAGACTAAGTCAGTAAATATTTTATAGGGATTGGTTTCAAAGCACACCATACCTGTATACTGAAATGGTAACCCTTTAATGGCTCAGCTAATCTTAGCTTGTTTGTCTCATTGTTTTGGTTACGAAGCTTGGAATCTATGGTAGCTTCGCCCAGTTTTATGTCTTACAATTACAGTGAATGCAGCTCTCTAGGCACTTGGCCCCGTTGTATTCCTGCTGATAAAATGGAAAATTAATTATACTTCCAAAATATCAAGTGCAAATCTGTCCAACTTTGAACAGCAATGATAGGTTAAGTGCGAGAGGGCCCTCAGCTCATGATGGCGAATCACAGCACGACAGGCTGTTCCGATAGGACATTTGTAATCTCCATTCTTAACCATGTGGATCATACTCTATATTGTAATAAAGCAAGTTGGAGAAATTTGGCTCACCTAAATCCAGAAAAAAAAAAAAAATAGCTTTGGACAAATTTCACCCGCACAAACAATTTGTAAAAAAAATAATTTTGGGGTGGAGGGGGATGGATCAAGAAAAGGCATGAAAATGGCCCAGTGTACTGCTAAAGGTACACGTACTATTATGTTTCTCATTCTCGGGTTCTCTACAAGAGGCCTAGGATTCTGCACAGGACTCACTACAATTTTCTTCACATAAATCATACCTACTAAGGTATCGACCGATATTGATTTTTTTAATGTTTTTATTTTTTTTAGAGACGATACTCTGAACTTTCAGGCCGATAGCTTACCAATATTCTGTACATTTACTATTTTGAAAAGATAAACTATTGGATGTAGTGTGTGTGTGTGTGTGTGTGTGTGTGTGTGTAGGTGATGCAGTATGTGTTTGTGTAGTGTTTATATAATGAATGCAGTGTGTGATTGTGTAGTGTGCATAGTGAATGCAGTATGTGTATATATATATATATATATATATATATTTGTAGTCGGGGCGCTTGCCTGGATAATAGTGTAACATATCATATTATAACCAAAAGACATATTCAAATGACACCAGTCGGTTGTGGTGTGCCGGAACCGACAGTGCAGTAGGCCTGTAATAAAAGTGAGCCCACCTTAGAGGGTGATATGAATAGCGGGAGCGGTGGGAGGGGTGATTCGCCAGACTGTCCGCGGTAAGGTAGGAGAGGATTGGCCGCCCTTTTAAGGGAATTCAAGCCCCTCCCACAACTACAGGCCAAGGCCTTACATATATTATAATGAATACAGAGTGTGTGTGTGTGTGTGTGTGTGTATATATAGTAAATGCAGTGTGTTTGTGTAGTGTGTTTATATAATGTAGAGAGTGTGTGTAGATATGCAACGTGTGTAAAATGGAGGTGTGGGGGGCATTTTTATGTTTATTTTACTTTTTTTTTATTTAATATTTTTGTTGTTGTCCTCCTCCCTGATTCTTACTTGGCCATTGAGGGGGGATATGGCATTCCCTGGTGGTCCGGTGGCATGGACTGTGCAGTGGGGGCCCACAGCAAGCTCTTACTTTCCTTCCCTTTAGCTCCCCTGTCTAAATCTCGCGGCCAGCATGCCACGCGGAGTGTTGCTATGGTAACTCGTGGCAACGCTCTGATGGCCACGGGACTCGCAAGATTTAGACAGGGGAGCTGAAGGGAAGGTAAGCAAGAGCTTGCTGCGGGCCCTCCTGGTCTGCATTATCGGCAATATCGATATCTCTACAGGCCGATTCCGATATTGCCAAAAATACTGAATATCGGCCAGACCTATAATCTGTCGATCCCTACTACTAAGTGTCCCCATTTAGTTGGGATAATCCCTGTTAAGATGCCTCTGTCTCCATTAGGGACCTTTGTATAATTTGCATGGGGGTCCAGTTGCTGCTGGGTGCAGGGGAATCAGAGTTATACCTGAATCAGTCCCACGCAGCCGCTGCCATGCTCTTCCTGACTGATCTCTTCAGCCACAAGCCTACGTCAGCGCTGTACTTGTGTGCATGCACAATAGTACAAAACCGAGGTCTATGGAGGGTTCCACAAGATCAATGCCCCTTTCCCCCTCAAACATAACTAATGATGGCTGGGGGCCTGACAAAATAAGTAGCTCTGTCTTTTAGTCAATCGTAGGAAAATGACTAAGACAACATAGTCCTTACTTGGTCTTAACACAAGTAGGCAATCTTCGGCACTCCAGATGTTGTGAATTACATCTCCCATAATGTTCTTACAGCCAACATGCGGGCAAAGCATCAGTTGAGATGTGGTCCACAACATTCTAGACTGTTGAAGATTACCTACCCAGTCTTAGTAAATCTTTTGACTGCGTTAGCATTTTAGTGAAATTCCAACACCGTCAACAAGAGTATTTCATAAAGGTTTTAAACTTTTTAAAATACACATTTGGGGGAAGACATCTAAATTTAAAAATGAAAAACCAGTGTGGACCAGATCAAATCCCAGCAATTGCTAAACCGGTCACTCCCCTTATAAATGAATCACTGGTGTCAGGATACACACCCGAACTTTGGAAGACAGCAAAAGTTGTTCCTATCCATAACCCAATATCAGTGCTCCTGGTATTGTAAAAAATCTTGGAAAAATGCGTCCACACGCAACTTTGTGAAGATCATCAACAATCAAATTATCTGACCCCTGATCAATCAGACTTTTGTCCAAATCACTCAACTTCGACTGCCCTCTTTCAAGTTTGCAATGATATCCAAATTGGCATGGAACAAGGAGACTTAACTGGAGCTATTTTCCCTGATTTTGCCAAGGCATTTGACACAGTAGACCATGGCATTCTTGTGCAAAAACTTAAAAACTCAGGCATTGGTGATTGTCTGCTAACCCGGTTTCGATCCAATGTTTTAGACCGACTGCAATATGTGGCCATTTCGGATAGCGTTTCCCTCCCTCTTCCAGTCACGTGTGTTGTTCCCCCAAAGCTGCATACTCTGCCCCCTGCTGTTCATATGGTTTATAAATGATCTACCCAACTTCTGCAAATCCTCAACTGTACACATGTACGCAGACGACACCGTAATCTACGCTAGTAAACCCAATCTACCGCAGCTTGAGGCTGTGCTCTAAAACCAATTCACAGAGGTAGAAAAGTAGATAGCGGATAACAAACTCTTCCTAAACACTGACAAAGCAGTTACAATGAGCTTTGAAACTTTACCTAAATTACATAAACTACAAAATCAAATTATTATCATTATTTTAGCGGAATAAGATTTATCCCTGGATCAAAAGTTAATAATGTCATGCATATGAAGTAATTAGCCCTAAATATTCTTTGTTAAAAAATAAACATTGTTTTTTTAATATCTATTGAAACCGATAAAACCACATCCTAATGATTTTCCTCTGCGCTAGGCAAAATCTTTCTTCAAACCTCACTGGATGCCATCATCATTAGTACTGGTCTGTAAAATAACATTTCATCAGACCGTAGCTTGGAGATTTAATTTATTTATTTATTTATTTATTTTAAATCTATATCTCCATACACATAAACAGAGGATAAAATAGCATGGAAGGATTTTCTGTTTCACAGATTTCTCTTCCCTTATTAAATATTAGCCAGAACTGTAAAAACAGGAGGTCGTATAACTAGTAGAGAATGTTTACACAGCTGGTAGTAGTTTGCCACCTGCTAATGCTTGCCATTCACTGTTAATGCCAGTGTTCCATTATTTTTTAGGACAGGGCTAGGCTAGATACAAATAAGAATGGCAAGCCACCAAGTTACATTACTTGCACTAAATGGTTTCCTATATACCGTGCATGCATCATAATAAAATGTAAAAAAAAAAAACATACTTTTGCTCTAAATTGCTTATATTTTTACACTTTCTTATAGAAACCTCCTTGTTATTAACCCATCATTCTCTTTAGTTTAGTGGGCACTCCTTAGTTGTAAAGGCTTGTCACAAAGTCACTGGATGCAGGTCTGACTAATCATTATCAGCTCTTGGCTGCGAGGGGAGGAAGGAAGCCTGGTTGTGTTTGGAGACAAGGTCCGGACACACTGTATTGAAGTATTGAAGCTCCGGTTATCTAACGGCTTGTTTTAGTTTCCTAATTAATTGTTCTCTGTAAGAATTTAATTACATGTCCTGCTCTGTGACTAATCAGTCCAGGGAATTGGCTGGGAACTTTCTAAATAGAAAAATAACAAGCGGGTAGAGCGGCAGAAACACATAGTGAAGAGAAATGAAATGCCCAAAAATAACACAACTTGTATAAACCCAACAAAACAGAAAAAAGTGAATATGTACGAACGTTAGTCCACAAAAGTAATACTTTTAACTTTAAAAGTGGGTTTGTCCCATTGCAGGTATATTTCTCCTTGATTTTATTTGTATTGTTTAACTTTGATTGTACTTTCAGGTTTTGTTTTTGCAATACCTAAGAATAAAAGCATTGGGACAACTTTTTCTAATGGGGAGTTTAATGTAGTGGTTCTGGTTTCTATAGCCTGTCCATGCTCAGTGTCAAAGAAAAGGCAGTGTTTACATTGCTCCTTAGTAACACCTCTAGTGGCTGTCACTCAGACTGCCAATAGAGAGACTTCCTGGATTATGTCCTGTAATCTTTGCAGGACCTGTTCAGCATCTCCAAGCTCTGCTTAGAGATGCATTAATTAAATGCAAAATTAGCCCCCAATGTTATCCTAGGTCATAAACACATTGATATTGTAGCACACTCCCATTTCCAGTTAGGCTACAACCTGTATAACCACACGATTGGGGTCTACTAAACAAGGAATGGCAGTGCATTACAAGCCCATATTGCAAATTTAAAGGAACCCCGTGAGTTTTTTTTCTTTCTCTCAATTTAGTAGATATAACACATTTGAAACATGCATGTATTTAATATGCATTTTCTCATTGGGGATATATCTAAAAAGGTTGCAAAAGCTGCAGATCTCTTGTCTGCAACCTATTCAAGCCCTCCCCTTCCAACCCTAACCAGACTTTCTGTGGCTGTCCAATCACAGGCTTCCCAATGCAGCTCAATGAGAAGTGTTTGCAAGGCAGGTGCTCTCGGTAATTGCTGCCTCTTGAGTTTCCACTGAGCTAAGCAGCTATAAACAGTAACAGTACAAATTGTGTGAAAGCCAGGGGGAGTAACCAGGTTAAAGGGACACTAGAGGTACTCAGACCACTATCTGCAGGGTAAAAACATTGCATTCTGTAGAATGGCAATGTTTACATTGCAGGGTTGAAATGACTCGAGTGGCTGTCACCTAGCAAAAATACTTACTCCTTACGGGGGGGCGGGGGTCATCTAAATGGTGACTAGGACACTATTATCACAAAGTACTTCAGCAGGTGCTTTGTGGAGTGTCCCTTTAAGGATAAAATGAAGGGCCAAGCTGTAACAATATGGGACTGGTAGAATTTTTCCAAATCGGCTTTTTTTCTACGAAACGGCAGAACACAGTTCCAAAAACGTGTAAGTGCGAAATACAGCATAACATGAAGTATCAAATAGTGTACGGGGGTAGCAAAGGGTGAGCTAAGGCTAAAATCAGTAAAGGTGTATCTAATCAGGCTTTATGGAGTTGTGCCTCAGACACACTGTAACTATATTCATCGCCACTTGTACACCCTTGCTACAATGTAAATAGAAACTACTTTGACTCAAAGGAGAATATAATTAGAATATAAATCGAAGGAAAAAAAATAAAAATCTAATGTGCATAGTGCAAAGTAAAAGTGAGAAAAAGGAAAGAAAAGCAAGTGAGCTCACTTTCACTATGCACATTAGATTTTGTAGATAATTGGATAGAATATATTATTGGTGTCAGTTGGGTAGCTGTTCTGTAAGGGGGGATCGCTCTTTGGTATTGATAAATTGCTGGCTTAGCACAGCAACTGAGGTATTATGCTTGATTGCAGGTATTCGTTTCCTGTCCTATGCTGGTACTAGGCTGTTTTCCTTAGAACAGCCGTGGTATTTATTTGCTGTCCCTATTTGAACTCTCCTTTGGGTCATAGTAGTTTCAATTTACCTTGTAGTAAGGGTGCACAAGTGGAGATAGATACAGCACTAGTACCTTGTTTCCTATGGCCATATGATTACTTCCTGCAATATTAGAACCAGTTTCCACCATTAGCACTGCTCTCTTAGATTCCTTCCCCCTTATCTGCGATTACTTATTTTGTCTATTTCAGTTACAGTGTGTCTGAGGCACAACTTAATACAGCCTGATTGGATTCACGGTTACTGATTTTAGTCTTAGCCCTGCCTTAGCTACCCCCATCCACTATTTTATACAACATTTACCAGTTTTTGGAACCCAGTGTACTGCCGTTTCAGCCCAGGATAGACTGGTACTATCCTCTCTGATTCTTTTTCACCGGACCTGCTGGTTGAGTGGAAGAGTGGTTTAGTTTAGTCTGCTTTTTTCTGCCTAAATTATACGATGCAAATTTCAGTTTAATATATATTTTAGCGCTTGGCGTATGAATCCCATTAAATGGAAAGTGAGGTCTCTAAAGAAGAACACCTTATTATAGACAATGTTAATGTCAACACGTGTGCCTATCCACTATTAAAAAAACAGAACACCAGCAGCTCCCAGCAAGACAGATGCATGTTTAGTTTATCGGGAGTCACCGTCACTATAAATACACAGTGTTCTAGAGGAACAGCTGCGGCAGGGCTGCTCATAAAATCTCCAACAGGCCCTGTGTACCAGGCCTAAGCAGTTGTTGTCCCCAACAGACAGTGACAGGCGCATGAAGCAGCTGCAGATAGTGCTGTCTGTCGGGGCTATTGTGCTATTCTGTGTTCCTGTTCCGAATATCAAGGAAACCTGTTTGTTGGGCGAAGTGGGGGGCATATTTGGGAAGCTGAATTTCCCTTTTAATTGGAAGAAAGAAAAAAAACCAAAAGATTATTTTTTGTTTAGTTTGTTTGACTCACGAGCTGCAAACCTCTTATTTGAGAAGAAATTAAAAACCACAGTAGAAACTGCTCCAGGGAGAAAGAGAAACAAAAATATATCTAATAGAAATAAAACGGTCCTCAAGATTTTACTTTGTACAAACGATTCTGTGTCTGAAAAGAGAAACGGAAGACTTACTGGAATTCAATAATAAATCGATACGGTAGTTACATGTTGTATTTAAATATAGAATGTGGCAGCCAGCATATAAACTTCATTATCTAGTCTGCTCATTAAAGAGGAACGGTCACTTGTGATCGTTGGAAAGATTTTAATATATCCAACAAAACTAATGGTAACAGAACAGAAATTCACTTTAAATGGCATTGTGGCAAAAATACTCCATAAACCATAAGCCCCCCCTCTGTGCAAATAGAGAAATAGACAAGTTACCCTGATTTCATCCATCAGATAGGCAGCATTGCAGAATGTAATTTGTTTATGTATTTATATGTTTGCATTTCTACATGAAATACCGTGATCCCATTGTACAGCGCTACGGAATTTGTTGGCGCTATATAAATAATAATCAGTAAACCTACTCTATTTAGAGATCCAATGTGTTCAGTTGGCAAAACACATGCCATGCCAAGGAAAAGTAAGGCATTCAATGTAAATTAACCTTAATCCCCCTCCCCAGAAAGCTCACTCGCACATAATATGCATTGAGTTTACTGCAATCGGGAACAAGCAAGGGTAAAGAAATCAAGAGATTACGGGTGATTAAAGCAACCAAGATTTATGCCCAACAAAAAGTAATTTCATCATTTAAATTGAACATACTGCTGTCCCTTCAAGCACGATGTTGAACTGAACCCTGCTTTTTGGAAGGGTCACCTGCACACTCACGTTAGCTTATCAACTATGTTGGATTGTTAGATGCCATTAAACATTGAAATAATCCAAAAGTAAAAGTTACGTCCAAGATCCAGGCATGCGTCCACACGTAATTTGATAGGCTTCAATGGAATTCTATGGCTTATCGCTTAGTTTGCTCGATTTAAATTCAGCCCACACGATCAACATCTCCCTTTTTCACAGACTGGCCACGGTCCACATTAAATTTATTGATCTTGTAATATTTTGTAATTGACTCATTTATGGTTACATTTCCCCCTTTTATAATATTGTAAAGAGCTGCGGAATACGTTGGCGATATATAAATGCCATTAATTAGAATAATTACAGAAAGTATATGGATACTTTCGGGACTCCCTTCTTACCTGCAAGGTCCATACTACAGTGGATTTCTGGAATTTTACCTACAAACAGAGCTGCTTTGAAGTGTCTGTAGTGTAAGAGTCTACATTCCCATGCTCATCGTAGCCCAGGGGTAAGCTGTGCGTTTAGGGAGTCCCGATACCTACGCAGCACGATGCTAATCTGCATGAAAGCCATTAGACACTGAAAACTATATAACAAACAACTCAAGGACTGATAAGATGGAGTTTTATTATCAGAAACTCTGCAAATGCAGCAAATATGCAATGATTTATTGACCGCCCCAGGCCTGTTATTGTGCAGTGTTTTGATAATTCGTATGGCATTCACATGGTTAATGTTATTTGCTGAGATGTGGAAATATGCAAGAACGCCTACATTTTTGACATTTCCACCAGAATTTCAGTCCCCCGTTCAGCTGGAGTTTTTCCCTCGGAAGAATTAGGAGTATGATGGCCAATCTAAATCTTTTATAAAAATTCAGTTTAGAAATATCATAGGTTCCACAAATTAATTCTTCCATACCCTTTATTTTTATACCAATACTATCAGCATTCAACCCGAACTAGCTGATTTATACAAGGAATGGTTAGTGAAGGGCTTACATCAGCCACTTTGAAATAAATAAATTCTACCTCCCAACAGTCCTAGATTATAGGCCCAAGTCCTGGCAAACCAGCACACCCCTCTCAGGATGGCACTTTTGGACCTGCCAAGCTGGAATATACAAAAGGTTGGTTTACGGAGACTTTAAAATAAGGTATGAGGATTTAGAATTAGCATTGATTGTAATTCAGCGCTGCAATAACTAAAGATGTGACAGTGGCTGACTAAGCATTGTGGGAAATGTAGTCTAAGAAGAGCACCTACATCACGAAGGTTGGTCGTCAATGCTCTTGGGGCAGGTATACGTGATAAAACGCTGAGACAGACATAAAAGGTAGCTCTACAAGAAGGAGCAGATTCTGCTTTACATTTCAGTAAACAATAGCGCTTTGTATTTTCCTGATGGCTAAATATGTTGTGTGTTTATTACTATTATCTGTACGTGCCAGTTACCAAACCGAATAATCCTGTAGTTGAAGTGCTCTCCGAAAAAAAGAAGCTTAAAAAATAAATAATTTTAAAAAGTTGTGCCACAAAATATTCAATACACACACACACACACAATGATGTCAGAGATTTGCAACCAATATGCATGCAGTCCTGTATACAGTGGTTAAAGTCTGAAAATGAAAGTTCTCTAAGGAATTCTGGTCTCATTCACGAATGTGTGTTTATCTAGTCTCGCTTTGCTACAGATGGTGTGTTTTCAGTCTGTTAGTATCGAGAAATGGAATATATATCTCTGAAATCTCTACACGCCAATCAGCCTGGAGTATCATCAGGTTACAGTTAGGTTGGTTTGTGAGTGAAAGGGTGGGTTATCAAGAAGCAAAAAAAAAATAAAATATATATATATATATATATATATATTTTTTTTTTTTTTTTTTTTTTTTTTTTTTTAAATGGCTTCACTAGAGTTTTAAACTGTGAAATCAGTAATTCTGGAATCTAAAAGGTTTCGTTGCAGGTCATAAAACAGTGGACGTATTTTGGGGTGTATTCAACATAATGCCAATTTGGGAAACCTGAATATATATGTGGAGCATATTGGAACACAGGCATGGATGACGTGGTCAGAATGAACATATGGATTTCTGAAGGTGTACCATAAACAGTAATGTGCCAGAGGATGGACCACATTAGAAGAAAGAGGATTAGAGAGGGGCTGATGCTGAATTAATGTTCTCAATTTCCAGGGTCTTTGAATGAGCAAAACCCTTAGATGAATCAGTCCATAGAAGCCATTAAAGGGCAGCCGTATGCAGGCATTGCACAGCGATTAACAGCGGGGTTAAAGGGAATGTTTAACATTAATGTGGCTCTGTCCCCCTAGTGTGTGAAGGAGAAGATTGTGACCATTTTCCTAGCTTTACCTAGTGTGGAAGAGCATGCATTTGTATTTGTATTTAGCAAGGCATGCACTCAACAGATTTACAACCCAACTATCTCTAGCAGAAATAGTTTGCTGTATTGAAAGAAGTATACCAGCGATTATTACATTCCGTACGGCTCTGTGTAACCATATTCACTGGAATGATCGAGTATTCGTGATTCACATATTAACTGGTTTAAGCAGGAGGGCGGTGGCAGAGTTATTTCATCTCAGTCCCGCCTCGGGTGAATCACTTTCACATCACACTTTTTGAATGAAAACAAGGAGTGCTGGTATGATTAAACTACACAGGGCAGAGTACACTTTCCTGACTAGAACACGGACACTTGGGGAAACTGTTAGGAGGAGCCAATCAGGCGCCGATCTAGTACTATTTGAATAAAAACAAGTGGAAACACCTCACTGGATGGGAGCCTGGAGCAACGGACGCAAGATAAGGAGAAAACAGCGTAATTGTCCCAACTGGGATTTCAATTTAGGAGAGGAAATAAGGCAGAATTTCCTCCGCAATAAAAGCAGAAAATTCTCAGACATAAAATATAGTTTTGTATTTTTCAGTTTTTTTTTTTTTTTTAATAAATTGGATAAAGGCCATTGTACGGGGTAAGAATTAAGAATGAGATACAGAGTTTGCCTTCCCCATCCCACAGTCAGAAGTTTTATTCCCGAAATACCAAAGAACACAAAAGGCTTTTGCGGGAAATGCTACATGGCAATAGTCAAACATTTTAAAGTTATCAGACTATCTCGGTCCGAGAAGTCTTGCTAATTGTGATAAGAGTTATGTACCAAGGCATGGCATACTGTTTTCCTATGGGGTTTCTGATGTCCTCATGCATAGCATGAGGATGTCCAGTGTCAGGAGACCAAAAGTCGCCTAATGACCCGGTAGTTCCTTTATATATATTCAGCAAACTGGGAATTTTTGATTATTTACAATGGAATTACACACTGCATATGAAAAACTGAGCTATTTTGACCCAATATTTAAAGCGGCACTGTCATGCCGAACTTATCTTTCCCCAATCGTTTCCTCTTCTCTTCATCTTTCAGAATCTTATTAACAAGACAAAGTAGAGACTATTTTGTCTTTTTCCTATGCTTGACCATCTTTGACCAAAGTAGGAGCTTAAGACCGCTCCATTTCCTGTGGTCAAAGCAATATTTTTACAATACTCACCTCTCCTCCATGATCTCTAGTTGCTTTATTCGCCATTCGAACGTCCTGTCATATAGACAGAGCACTAGCAAAACTATCGAATGAGTACAGTTTGTCCATTCGTGTTAGGCCGAAATTCGTGCATTTTGTTGCTTTGAAATTTCATTGGAATTAAATTAAAATCTAATTCATGCCATGGCTGCATCTTGCAGCCACTTAGTAGATAACCCCCTAATTCCCACGGTATTAGGGAGCAATCTATTCATGGATCACAGGATAAAACTTACCAGGAAAGGTTAAATGATCTTAACATGTATAGCTTGGAGGAAAGACGAGACAGGGGGGATATGATAGAAACATTTAAATACATAAAGGGAATCAAAGGAGGAGACTATATTTAAAAGAAGAAAAACTACCACAACAAGACAACAGAGTCTTAAATTAGAGGGACAAAGGTTTAAAAATAATATCAGGAAGTATTACTTTACTGAGAGGGTAGTGGATGCATGGAATAGCCTTCCAGCTGAAGTGGTAGAGGTTAACACAGTAAAGGAGTTTAAGCATGCGTGGGATAGGCATAAGGCTATCCTAACTATAAGATAAGGCCAGGGACTAATTAAAGTATTTAGAAAATTGGGCAGACTAGATGGGCAAAATGGTTCTTATCTGCCGTCACAGTCTATGTTTCTATCTACTAAAAGACCAAAATTGGGCTCTCAGCCAACTTTACTAATGCCAAGTATAGATTACTTAGTATTAGTAAATAAGGTAGTTAAACATCTCCCTTATGTCGCGAGGGGCATGTCTTCTAAACAGTGAGCAGCCTGTGGTTTGTCCCCCTTACAAAAACAGTGACCTTACAACACAGAAGCTTAAAATTAGTTTTCCAGCGCAGTGTGGGTCCGGTCATGGCTGAATCGACCCCCTTGGCTGAGATCAAACTTTATTATCTCAGCCAATTCAATGCAATGCATGGAGATGCTAAATATAACTGCTGTGCATTGTGCAGCACTTACCCAGGAAGCACCTCTAGTGGCCATCTGAGTGACAGCCACTAGAGGTGTTCCTAGGCAGTAATGTAAACACTGCCTCATCTCTCCCATCAAAGCGTTTGCAATGTTTTTATTTATTTCCAACAGTGCCAACAGTTTACATGTTTGTAAGCGCCTCAGCAGTATCACAGACACTTGGCAATGCATCAACAGGAATGTGCACCTTCAACATTGCTCTGAGGAGTGGCTACCCTGATAACATTTACACACACTGTATACACATTACATGTACAGAGCTGAAGCAGAGAGGTATAGTAAAAAGGATTCAAAGTACAATAATAAACAGTTACTTTCAGAGATCAAGTTATGAGCTGGACTTGAAGGAATTTAATAAAAAAAAAAAAGTTAAACGGTTAAAGGACGCTGCATTCATTAGGCTGCAAGTACAGCAGAGGGATACTTAAAATTTTACAGTGGATCGCACCTCAGCAGCGCCATTAGAGTGCACGTCAAAAATTAGTTAAGGCTACAGAAAAAAAAAAAAAAAAGTATTCAGTGTTGGAAGATGCTCACAGTAAAGTTGATAAAAAGTTAATAAAATATCAAAGTGCAATAAACTGAATATAGAATGCAGTGGAGATTAGCAAGAAATTCTGGGTGTGAAGTAAATGTAGATTAATAACTAACTTGTTGATTTAACGATATAACCGTGTAAATCTCTCTGGCCTGGGTTTTTTGCCATTGACTTTGTAACAGTCACGGTGCGGTTTCCGTTGTTTGGGAACATTCAGATACAGTATGCAGCCTGGCATGTAAAAAAATAAATAAAATGTGAGTTTAGTCTCTCATTCTACTTAATGTCTTCACCGAGAGAAAACATCACTACTAAAAGCGTGAGCCTTTCCACATGAGCCTCACAAGCCCTATTCATCCTGAAGGGTTAACAGCCACTTTCAGAACAGGCAAAATGCCAGAGCCAACATCCACGTAGACTTAAAAAGATGTCTATGCCATGATAAGTGACCACACAAAGAGCCTTTATCCCACATCTGGGAGCGGCCTACGTGGATGGTTTATGTATTTGAAAAAGCCTAAATCTTCTGCTTTCATTGGATTAGCAGACACTGGTCGCTACGCAAAAGACTTGTCTCCGTACAGTTAGTATGCACAACAATTCAGTAGCGATATAGTATGCATAGCGCAGGAAAAAGTCAGAGTAGTACCGATAACACCCGCCAGATGAACAATCTTTGTGACTTGTTAAAGTTGGACTGTGAGAATTCAAAGTGAATTTTACATTTTAATGTCAAAATAGTCAAACTGGGGGGGAAAAAAATAAATATCTTGGCTATGCTTTCAATTTGGCCGCTCTGGCCTTAAATTTGAAATTCCCTATGAAATCTCTCATTAGTCCCATTGTACAGCACTACGGCATTTGCTGGCGCTATATATAAAAAAAATTAAAAAATTAAATTAGTAAAATAACCTTACAATATATCATTGGGATCCACATTATCTGCGGATTTTAGATTTGAAAGCTATCAAACAAAATTATTAGTGATTTTGTCAATAAGCAAATCCCATGTCTAGCCATGGAGCTTGCACTAGTATCAGCTCCCCGTCTTTGGACTGGTGATAGTTTGGGGTGTGGGGGGTGGTGTGTGTGTGTGTGTGTGTGTGTGTGTGTGGGGGGGGGGGGGTGGTGTGTGTGTGTGTATAATATATAATCACGCACACGCTTAACATATATAAAAGGTCAACTAGGAACAACTGTATTGTTTTGTCTAACAGATGAGGTTGACCATAATGTTATCAAAGTGTTATGCTCGAAGATCCAAATTCTAACAAATGAAATCTAAATTGTAGAATTTAAGCTAAAATATCCAATATGTGGAGAATTTCCAAAATTGACAACTTTGTCTAAATATTTTACTCTCAATTTTCCAATTAGGATTTAATTCCTTAATTCCTTAATATTCGATATTTAGAATAGCCCTGTGTATGCCGTAGGAATTAGCACATGCGAAACATGTATAATTTGGCATACGAGTTAATCTAAAAGCAAAGTCAATACAAAATTTGGAAAACATCGCACAAGAGATTCAGCTTTGATCTATACAATAGTTTTAGAGGTACCAACACTATTTCTGATGGGATAACTCGCTTCAAGGAGGTGGAATCAGCATGAAAATCAAAATTGAATTGACCAAAGGAAAAAAAAAATACAAAACCCCTAGCAATTAATTGAAGCAGTCAGCAGTAGACGATTAGGTAGGTAAGTAACCCTGTGTAAGACACAGAGCAGAGAGTTATGTAGCACAGCTGGGAAGATGTATCGGATAGATCCCATCTCACCCACGCTGTGCTTGATATTGCAGTAGTGTGAGAGCAGTTAACATCGATGAGCATGAAGGACATTAAGGCACCAGGTCTGCTGCCAGTTCTTTCACACAAGTTATATTTAAAATGCAGTGTATCCGTTTTGGGGATCTAGGTCATGCCGTAAATGTAATGTGGGAATATACAAGTGTGATCTGTATGACAACCCCCCTCTTACCCTGAATCCAAAATTGCGGCACTAGGATTTCATCTATTGTGGTTTTTAAAAAGGACACAGATTTCCATGTACACACAGAATGCTCTCTGTATTACTTTATGCATGGCTTTGGCATTTTAATTCCCACTTAACTAGTTACGTTCATGAAGAAACAAAAAAAAAAAAAAAACTCTGGAATCTCAATGTAGCTACTAATTATTTGCTCTGTAAAAGAGGAAAAAAGTCATTTGGAAGTTGAAACGGCTTAAAAAAAAAAACAACTTTGCGTTGTCATGGTAAAGTTAAATATTAGCGAACATAACATGGACGTGGGTCTAGAAGAAGAAGAGAAAAAAAAAAAAAAAAAACTACCTTAAATGGATGACCTAACCATAGATACAGGTTATACAGCCCAGGAATGCAATGAATTTGAGAATACGACTAAAAGGAATGTTTGCATAATACATAAGGATATGTACTTACAGGAAAAACCTAAAAACCACACCTTCAGCAGCTAAAGCTGTGAAATGGGGACTGTTTATTTAAGGCCAATTTAGAAGGATAAGAAACGTTGAATATTAAAAAGGATTAGTTCTCATTTTCAGAAGAAATAATGCAGTAGAGATTTCACCTAGTGCTATGTACTTGGAGGTCAGAAGGCAAGGGGTGCTCACTGCTCATCCTCCTATCCGGAGACCTTTTTACTATGGATTGTGCTCAAATACTCCTTCAGCATGACAGATTCCCACCTTAATTGTGATACTGGTGGTCCGGAGCACTGTGTTTAGTAGTATAGCTACAAAAAGGAGGTTAGATCTTAAACGGATTCACCCAAGCATTTATTGTGGAGAAATGTATGAGAAAGGACCACCCTCAAAGACCAGCAGCAGTAAACCACAGTACCCATAAAGTCTGAAAGTCTATGAACCCCACCCTGGCTAAAAGTCTACAGAGGACGGGACAAACCCTATTCGCAGGAATACAATCGGTTTTAAAATCTTCCCTCATAAACATTATAGTGATATAAACAACTAGATTGTATGTTTATTTGAGTAGAGTGCTCCTCCTGATCTCTTTGGCTTGCTTTGCATGCAGTTTGCATAGTGGCATGGAACATAGTTACATAGCTGAAAAGAGACTTGCGTCCATCAAGTTCAGCCTTCCTCACATATGCTTTTGCTGTTGATCCAAAAGAAGGCAAAAAAAACAGTTTGAAGCGCTTCCAATTTTGCAACAAACTAGGAAAAAATTCCTTCTTGACCCCAAAATAGCAGTCAGATGTCTCCTTGGATCAAGCAGCTATTAGCCCACTAATTAGAAATTGTATCCCTGTATGTTATGTTTTTGCAAGTATTTATCCAATTGCAGTTTAAACATCTGTATGGACTCTGATAAAACCACCTCTTCAGGCAGAGAATTCCATATCCTTATTGCTCTTACTGTAAAAAAACATTTTCTTTGCCTTAGATAAAATCTCATTTCTTCAAGCCTAAATGTGTGACCTCGTGTCCTATGTATAGATTTCCAGATAATGGTTTGTACTGGCCCCGAATATATTTCTATAATGTTATCATATCCCCTCTAAGGCGCCGTTTTTCCAAACTGAAGAGATTTAAATTTAACCTTTCTTCATAACTAAAATGCTCCATTCCTTTTATCAATTTGGTTCTATTTATAAATAAAAACATTTTTAAAAGAAATATATTCTGCAAACGTGGAATTCCTGAATTTCCGTTACTAAAGACCCATCTGAGCACTGCCCCCTTACAAAAAAAAAAAAAAAAAAAACAGTAGAAAAAGGCACACCAGCTGAGCACGCTCGGTCAGATCCACAATATTTTTGTACACGCTGCAGCTGATGGGCAGCATGTATGCTTCATATGCTACACCAAATAGTCTTAAATCTGTTTCAATACACTGGCATGTGAATGCCACATACCACAAGGTCACATTTTCACTGTCCTGCCCATGTGCTGGAAGAAATGATGGGTGTCATGATGGGGGTCTGGAAACCTTTGCTGGAGGAAGATATTCCCTCATACTCATGAAAAGCGAGCGATGCTTCCTGAGACCAAATGAAAGCAGATTTAGCAAGCATTATTTCTGTCGTCCTCTGCGCATCACCCAGAGCTGACATTTCCTATTCTCTGAACGGCCTATAAAGCGTTACTGTATCCCTTCCCAGATTATACTGACGGGGAGAAGGCAGGCTGCACCATTTACAGGCCTGGATCAGATACTACATGCATGTCTGCTGTTACACAGTGCCGCAGGGCCTGCGCAACATGTTTTTCTAATTGTGGGATATAAAGCACAGAGGATAATTAGGATGAAGGTCTTTGCAAGGAATGTGGTGTATCGTCTGGAAAATAGAAAGCAGGATTACCACGAAGTTGGCACAGTACCATTTGCTTGGCCTGGAAAGAAGACAGCTTTTTTTTTTTCTTTGCTGCCTGCAACATCTACCATATAGGGAAGTGCAGCCGGTACTGTATATCCCTCTATTTAGCAACACTAGCTTAGCTAAATAAAAGCTCTCTACAGTAACATCACACAGAGCATCGCTCCTATGCAGACTGGGTGTGCCCTTATCAGCAGAGTGACAGGACAGCACAGTCCCAAGATCATGGAGTGGGCAGTGGATAGGGTACTATGTGGCAGAGCCTTGTCTTCTGTCTTGGACAGGACGGGCTGCGATAGACGGTATCGGTGCCAAGGGAGGCGGGTATAATAAAGTTTGGCATGGGAACAGCTGCCAGGCTCTTGATGAAAAGCAGCCCAGAGACGGGTATGTGCGAATACAATCCTCTCATCCTTCAAATCTGCGAGTGAGTTTTTCTACGAGGCTGGGTATTCAGAGATAATACGCAAGACAAGGACTCTTTAAAATACTCTGAAGAATTTATACCATATCTGCTTGCAAAGCACAACACCAAAGACCTCTGCTAGAATATGTCAGGCAGAGAGCCAAACTATCCACGTCATGCGTGGTAGGAACAAGATATATTACATACCATTTTAGTAGTGTCTGGTGGAGGCATGAAACTGCCTCTCAGCAGAGGAGGTGAAGACATTGGTTTGCAATAGGATAGTAAGAGAAGTGTAGTATTACAAAAGGCAATTAAAATACCTGCAGTATAGAACTATTAAGCGGACTTTGTTTAAAGTGGTGGCTGCTAAAGTGTGTGTGCCATTAGAACGTTAGAGCTACATAAATGAAAGTGATATTAGGCGAGGAGTTTAAAGGTCAGAGTGAAGAATGCATGGAAACTAATGCAACAGATTACACAACTAAAATATTTAATTCAAATAAAAACACAGAACAAGGGGACATGGACGGGCTGACGAACTATAGCTGACTTTTTTTTTTTTTTAAATAGATTCCTATATATAGATATATAAAGAAAAATGTAGAAATTAAGAGAAAGGAATAAAAACACAACAATGAGAATAAAGAGAAAAATACATGGTCATTGTTTTCAATTAAACGTATGTAGGGCTAAATGCAATCACAGCTTTATGTAAAATGCGTATCTTGTAATACCTGTTAATATTGGACTAAAAAATGTATTACAAGATACAAATTGTATCTGTTTTTTTAAATCTGCATCACTGGACTAATACGGCTACAATCTCTACTTGTAATACATATTTTTTTTAAATAATGCAGTAGTTCTAGCCATTTAATGTAAACCCCAGTGCATATTGGAGGAACATACGTTCTAAAACTGGCATTTATCAGGAAGCTAAAGGTTAACAAGGTACAGTATTGGTGGACTATTTACATGTATATGTTTTTTTTAACAGATTACTGGCAGAACAGAAAGCATGACGTCCATTTGGCATTCAGAGGGTTAAAGCTAGCTCATGCTGACGCAGAGCCAGCGGGGCATTGCCCAGGGCACAGACCCACGTTTCTTACCTTGCCTTCAAGTCCTTGTACTCTTCACGAATTTTGCCGAGTTCCAACTGGAGTCGTGCTCTTTCCTTGGCCACCGAGTCTAGGGTCTTACGAGCATCGGCCAGTTCCGTCTCGTAAGCGGACTTGATGCCAGACACCTCGCGGCTCACTACCTCTTCTGACTCAGTGATTCGAAGCCTTAGCCCTGCGTTCTCCGACTCCAGGGAACGCACTTTGTCGATGTAGACAGCCAACCTGTCATTGAGGTCTTGCAAATCTTCTTTCTCCTGCAGCCGGGTGATCCGTGTTGGGGAGAGCGGAGTGGAAGATTGGTTGCTCCTGGTGGTCCTCTTGTGCCCTGGGGTCTCCATGGCTGACGTTCTTTGCTGGATCTGCAGCAGTGACTGTTCAGAGAGAAAGTCTATATGTGTGTTCTGTTCTCCTCCTCTTGCAGACAATCATGCAGTGCATGTGATCTTCCAGCATTTCAGCTACCAGCCACTGGGAGGTACACAGGAGGAGCTACAGCAGCAAATGGAAGTGAAATTACAGGAATGACTTGTGCTCAGTTTTGTACCAGCTATCACAAGAAATAAACTAGTCAAGTGGGAGTCATTTAACCTGATTAGGATGACCCCAGAACTATTGAAAGCTTGCACTCTAATTCATGCAACAATTCCAGATCTCATACTTACCCAGCTTGTCCTAATCGAGAACAGGATATGAGCAGTCAGTCTTTTTTCCCCTTCAAGAAACCAACTGCGGAGATACTGACAGCAACCTATGGATAAAAATAGAGTATAAACAGAGTGCGATATAGCTTTATTTTCTAAGATTCCACAGCTGCCAACGAAATGACAAGTCAGGATTTCTTTCCAAATTATGGTTTCATCCACCAAGTGTGCCTTGACATTTATTTAATCTTTTTATGTTGTTGTACAAGACATGAAAACAGCTGACCTGCAGTATGTAACATTCATATTTTACAGTAGGGCAATTATTGGCCAATCAAGTTCCTTTGGGATTCCTCCTAGATGGATCGATTGCTAGATCTGTGGCATACAGATTATACATACTGCAAGGCAGCATCTTTCCTACACTGCCCCACAGGATTTAGAAGTGAGCTGTTCAGGAAAACAGGGCGTACCTCCTAAACCTGCTGATAGCACTAACCATAGCTGTTATTTATCACTTGTCCAAAAGCTAAATTATATTTAGGAGTATTAATGTTTTGACCTATATATAGGTTATAAACTAGTTTGGACAGATCTCTCCTGCATGCAAGTTAAGGTTGTAGTGACATTTATCCACCCATAGTGCAGCGCTGCAAAATATAGCACAATACATTTCTCTCTATACAACATATATTACCGTGGCCCTGCATTATATTAAAGGAAGACTCCAAGCACCATAACCACTTATGCCACATCCAGTCTACTTCTGAATGAAGAGCCACTCAGCCTACATGTCCCTGCTAAGCTCAGCAGAGCTAACCAGATTTTTCTAAAATTAGAAGAATGGAAGAGGAATTTCTGGCCTTGGGCAGGACCTAGGTCAGTAGACAAACTGTACTAAAACAGATGGTGCCAAGGCTGTAGTGGTTATGGTGTTTGGAGTGCTCCTTTAACATTTGGCACCGCAGTTGTTAAAAACTAAGTTTCTCATAATCCCATGTCAGATGTTCAGGAAAAGCCTACAGAGTCAAAACGAGACTATAAACAGAGCTTGCTCAATATTAATAAATAGTATAGGCCAGGCTTCGGCACTCCAGATGTTGTGGACTACATGTACCCAAATGTAGTGTCAGCATTAAGGCAGTAAGAGCATTATGGGAGATGTAGTCCACAACACAAAGAGACACTTGCACTTATAAAAGGGTTTTAGAAAAGGTCTTCTCCATATCAATATTGTGGTTAAAATAGCCAGTTTAGAAACATTCTACAATCCAGCTATATACACACAACGTGCCCATTGTAGCCTGCATTTTGCCATTCCAATTTAGTTCAATAAAATTCTGTTTTGGAAAACCAACACTGATAAGTAAATAGGCAACTTTAAGCACTTGATCACTTTAGAATTATAATGCAATTCCCACTGCACTAAACAAACACAAAATTATAGTTCAAAGTATGGGAAAAGAGACACCCCCTTTCCATAATACTACTCTTGATACCAATCGGCCTTCAATAGAAATTGCACACTGATTAGTAGCATGCAGACAGGATAATTATTATTTTATTTATATAGCACCAGCAAACTCTGTAGCGCTGTACAATGGGTATGATAATACAAAAATACAAATACACTTACTAAAGAGAGATGATCTGCACAACTCCCAGCTCAAAAGTGGCAAAGGGTGGGATAGCAGTAATTATCCAATTATCTTTGGCAGGGCAGTCCATCATTTGAGTAATTAACAACCAAATTACAGAGTTAAATGAACACTACAGGTAGGATTTGACCTATTTTTTATTTAGTGCAATGGATACTGCATTATTAATATGTATGGAAAAGCTATGTGTTACAAATATAGAAGACCCACTCTTGCAGTCCCTGCATTCTCAGAACTACCAAGTGTCCCTGTTCAAGAGGGAAAGTCCTTATTTCTGGCATAAATCAATCTATTCCACGTTTCTGTCCTAATGTACCTTTTTTTTCTAGCAGTTCCATATTACTGTTGTGTCTGAGTGTAGAACAGAGCTCCACGGCAATGATACTCCCAGTAATGTGTCTGAGTGTAGAACAGAGCTCCACGGCAATGATAATCCCAGTAATGTGTCTGAGTGTATAACAGAGCTCCACAGCAATAATACTCCCAGTAATGTGTCTGAGTGTATAACAGAGCTCCACAACAATAATACTCCCAGTAATGTGTCTGTGTATAACAGAGCTCCACAGCAATAATACTCCCAGTAATGTGTCAGTGTATAACAGAGCTCCACAGTAATAATACTCCCAGTAATGTGTCTGAGTGTATAACAGAGCTCCACTGCAATAATACTCCCAGTAATGTGTCTGAGTGTATAACAGAGCTCCACAGCAATAATACTCCCAGTAATGTGTCTGAGTGTATAACAGAGCTCCACAGCAATAATACTCCCAGTAATGTGTCAGTGTATAACAGAGCTCCACAGTAATAATACTCCCAGTAATGTGTCTGAGTGTATAACAGAGCTCCACAGCAATGATACTCCCAGTAATATGTCTGAGTGTATAACAGAGCTCCACAGCAATAATACTCCCAGTAATGTGTCTGAGTGTATAACAGAGCTCCACAGCAATAATACTCCCAGTAATGTGTCTGAGTGTATAACAGAGCTCCACGGCAATGATACTCCCAGTAATGTGTCTGAGTGTATAACAGAGCTCCACAGCAATAATACTCCCAGTAATGTGTCTGAGTGTAAAACAGAGCTCCACGGCAATGATACTCCCAGTAATGTGTCTGAGTGTATAACAGAGCTCCACAGCAATAATACTCCCAGTAATGTGTCTGGGTGTATAACAGAGCTCCACTGCAATAATACTCCCAGTAATGTGTCTGAGTGTATAACAGAGCTCCACAGCAATAATACTCCCAGTAATGTGTCTGAGTGTATAACAGAGATCCACAGCAATAATACTCCCAGTAATGTGTCTGAGTGTATAACAGAGATCCACAGTAATAATACTCCCAGTAATGTGTCTGAGTGTATAACAGAGCTCCACAGTAATAATACTCCCAGTAATGTGTCTGAGTGTATAACAGAGCTCCACAGTAATAATACTCCCAGTAATGTGTCTGAGTGTATAACAGAGCTCCACAGTAATAATACTCCCAGTAATGTGTCTGAGAGTGTAACAGAGCTCCACAGCAATAATACTCCCAGTAATATGTCTTTAAACTACAATGAATCTGTTTAGTAACCAGCAATTTGCATAATTTGCTTTTAGTAAATCACCTCAAATTTCACAGAATAGCCCCACCCATGGTCACACCCCTAAAATTAAAGTGCCCATCTTTGTCCACTTAAGTATATGTATTCCCAGAAATACCTCCAGGCTGTGCAGGACTTGTAGTGTTCTCAGCAAACCAGGGGGTAACTGCAAGTGTTTCTGGGAGTTGTAGTTCAATTGTCAACTTCCACCTGAAGAACACTAGTAGGGTTATCCCCTAAAGCAGGCTTCCTCAAACTCCAGCCCACCAGATGTTGCTGAACTACAACTACCATGATTCTATGAATGAAATAGGCTGAGAATCATGGGAGTTGTAGTTCAGCAACATCTGGAGGGCCGGAGTTTGGGGAAGCCTGCTCTAAAGTGAGAATTCAAAGTGAATTTAAACTTCAAGGTTAAAATAGCTGAACCAAACTAATTCTCTAAGTCGGCTATGCTTTCAGATCGGCTACTCTGGCCTTGAAATTCTCTTAGAATTGACTTTGTAAAAGCTGAAATTTAACTCAGAAAGGGAAACATGATGTACAACAGTGCCCTTTGGGGCATGAAAACCAGACACTGCTGAATGGAAGGGTGTGGCAGAAAGGGTCCTATTGGATCAAAAATGAATTAGTACTAATTAGTATATTAAAAAAAAGTAAATTAAAATAATATATTAAGAAGACTGAGAAAAAAAAAAACTAACTCAGTAACAAAATCAAACAAATAGTAAAATAACCTACATATTGCACCTAATGTGTGTGTGCCAGAAAATCCCCTTCCAGGCAACAGTAGGGGTGCTTCAGTGTATCCACCTGGTTATAGCTTGTTAAATTTAATTAAAATACCATCGCAATCTGAGGTTACACAGGTCCTGCAGGTAGCCTTATATAAAGGAACACTGCAGACCCCTAAAGCACGTTTGCTTGCTTACGTGTATTATATGTGAATATTGTGTTTTTGTATTTTTTTTCTTAATTTTACAAGAAGTGGAGATTTAAATAGAAACTTGCTCTTTTATAAATTAGAAACAATGAACTACCGGCCAAAGAAAACTCTGTCAGGAAGTGAAAGGGTTACAGGGGTAGAGTAAAGGGCATAATAACCCTAGATATATAGAGAAAACAAAGAAAGTGATGAGGAGAGCTCCTCGTATAACCGGGGTACTTCTCCTCACTACTGCTACCCCCAAATGAATATCAAGTAATAGTAACTTAAAAACTGACAACCTTTATTGAAACAAACAAAAAAATAACAATAATAATAATAATAATAATATACGTGTATAAGTGTGTTTTTCTGTGAGTGTGTTGGAGACTTAAATTATTATTATTATTATTGTTATTTTTTTGTTTCAATAAAGGTTGTCAGTTTTTAAGCTACTATTACTTGATATTCATTTGGGGGTAGCAGTGGTGAGGAGAAGTACCCCGGTTATACGAGGAGCTCTCCTCATCACTTTCTTTGTTTTCTCTTTTATAAATTAGCCTTGTTACACCCCTTGGCTGTCAATCAGATAACAGATCATGTCACTTCCTGGTTTATTTAGCTCACTGGAGCAAAACTCAAGAGACAGTAATTGCCCAGAGTTGCATTGGGCAGTCTGTGATTGGACAGCCACATAAAGTGTGGGCGGGGTTAGAAGGGGAGGGCTTGCAAAGGCTGCAGACAAGAGATCTGCAGCTTTTTCAAGCAGTTTATATATATATATATATATATATATATATATATATATATATATATTCCCCCAATGAAAAAAGATGCATAATTAAATGCATGCATGTTTTATTGGGGGTCTATTTACATTACTATATTAATAATGTGGATCTTCTCTCCTAGAAAAGAGCGACATTAGGATAGAACACAGGGACAGATGGTTTGAATGAGGGGAGTGTCCTATTTCAGATAAGTGGACAGGGTTCTACGGCACTGAGAGCTATTAATGCACTGAAGCCACACTCCCCTCACTAATAGCCACAGACGAAAATGCATTATTTGGCTAAGAAACTGAGCATTGTTTGTTGTATGTGTTTTTCCCTTCCCGTTTTGGTGGGGTGTATTAGGGATGTTGCAATTATTTTATTTAATTTTTTATTTTAATAAGTTCTTAACTGGAAATGTAAGAGTATTTTGCTAGCTCTATAGCTGGCTATGTAGGAGTCAAGGTCATTGGTGATGCTTATGGCCATGTAATTATGTCCGTGAGGATAGCTATCTCCTATTATTTAGCTAACTCACCATAGTGACTGCATTGTAGTTTAGTGTGTTCACAATTTCTACATTTACTTCATTCTAAACTATCACACCTTGATTGATCTTATATTACTTATCAGTGGTTGGCACATTTGGCCTTCCCCATAGGAAAGCACTGATTTAGAAAACGCTTGACATTCTCATGCAAAGCACAGGGGCGTATTAGCTGCAAGGCAAACAAGGCAATTGCCTTGGGCGGCATTTTCCAGGGGGCGGCAAAAAAAGCCGCCCCCAAATGCCCAAGGCAAATGTCTTGTTAGCCTTGCGGCTAACAGACATGCTGGGCTGCCGGGCGGTCGGGCGGCTGGCGAGGGAGCACTTCCTCTGAGCTGTCTGCTCAGCTCCCTCGCGCGCCGCAGAGTGAGGCTGGGAGCCGGAATATGACGTCATATTCCGGCTCCCAGCCTCACTCTGAGGCACGCAAGGGAGCTGAGCAGACAGCTCAGGGGAAGTGCTCCCTCGCCAGCCGCCCGCCAGTGCCGCTCGCCTGCCAGCCAGTGCCGCTCGCCCAGCAGCCACTGGACCACCAGAGAGAGACACCCACCCCCTTCCAGCATTCCCAAAGGTAAGGTTGCTGGGGGGGTGGGGGGGGTTTAAATACATTTTAAAAAACGTGTTAATGTGGGTGAGTGTGTGTGTGTTAGTGTGTGTGTCTGTTAGTGTGTGTCTGTGTCTGTTAGTGTGTGCCTGTGTCTGTTAGTGTGTGTGTCTGTTAGTCTGTTTGCCTGTGAGTGTGTGTGTGTGTGTCTGACTGTGTGTGTCTGTTAGTGTGTGTGTTTGCCTGTGAGTGTGTGTGTCTGCTAGTTTGTGTCTGCTAGTGAGTGAGTGTGTGTCTGTTAGTGAGTGTGTTTGTCTGTTACTGAGTGTGAGTGTGTCTGTTAGTGTGTGTGTGTTTCTGTTAGCAAGTGTGTGTTTCTGTTAGCTAGTGTGTGTTTCTGTTAGCTAGTGTATGCGTATCTGTCAGTGAATGTGTGTGTATTTAGAATGCGGGGCGGGGGGAAAGGTTGGGTGGGGGTGGCCCGGGGGGGGGGGGGGGGGGGGGAGGGCCTGAGTTTTGTCCTGCCTAGGGCAGCACAAAACCAGGATACACCACTGGCAAAGCGTGAGGACGTCGAGCATTGTTTCACAGAGTTAAACTCTGTGAGACAGCAGGAAGCATCTGGCTCTCTGGTAGACAGCTAGTAGAGACAATCTTAATCCCTTAAGTACCAAACTTCTGGAATAAAAGGGAATCATGACATGTCACACATGTCATGTGTCCTTAAGGGGTTAAAGGGACACTCCAGGCACCCAGACCACTTCTGCCCATTGGAGTGGTCTGGGTGCCAACTCCCACTACCCTTAACCCTGGAAGAGTAATTATTGCAGTTTTTATAAACATGCATGATTAAGTCCTTCTCTAGTGGCTGTCTACCTTCTTCAGGTTTTTTTTCTAGACAAACTTATGTAGTGACAGTCCCTCCATTCACCTACTAAGCTATTAAGGGAGAAAGATATCTTCTACAAGCAGAAACCCCAGCGCCTGCTGGCGGACCGAAGTGGTGAAACCTACTCAATTGCATCTATGGCTGACCTTTCTGCAAGTGATGGGACTCTTAGGGGAATCATTGTTGCCAAGGGTGCACCACCAATGGAATGTTGGCACTATTGTACCCGAGGGACATCAGCGCTGGATTCAGGTAAGTCACTGAAGGGGTTTTAACACCTTCAGCAACATAGGATGGGGGGTGGGAAGGAGAGGGGCACTGCAGTATTCTGCAGTGCCAGGAAAACGGGGCGGGGGGGGATTAAGGGTAATTGCAAGAACAAGTAGCTAGAGTTATGTTAGACTGCTCACACTAACACCCACATGAAAATAGCAAGGACCCAATTCTTGCAGTGGTATTACAGTTTTATGGATAGTAAATAAAGTGCTATAATGGGTATACATTTTGCATCCTACTGGGCAGCAATGATGTCAGTATATTCTATTTAAAAAAAGCAAAACATGGGGGGCAGGACCAGCACGCAACTGAAACAGACATGTCTTATCCAAGATACTATAACAAGGCTTTATGCCCTGTTATAATATCTCACAACAAGATTGCACTACCTCCCTGCATATTATTTGGTTAAGTTCTTACCATGGGGAGAAACTCCAAGAAGCAATGGCTGGATCCCAACTTCGGGTCCCATTATATAGGAGTGCTGCTCCATCAGACAGAGAGGCATACACCATCAAATATGGTGCCCGATGTGGCCTATTGCCAGTGGCGTACACATGACCCATGGGGCCCCGGTGCGAAAATTGATCCGTGCATTTTTGACACTTTTATTTCCCAAACAGGCTGACAAAGGCATTAAGGGCACCTCAGATTGCTTCCAGGGATGCACTTGCTAAATTCCTGAGGGACACAAACAGGGCAATGCTCATGTGGGACACCGAGAACTCCCCCACTTCATTTGAAGGGTTGCAACTCACCTTCTTCAGGGATTTCTCCAGGCAAACTTATGTAGTGACAGTCCCTCCATTCACCTACTAAGCTATTAAGGGAGAAAGATATCTTCTACAAGCGGCTGCTGGTGGACCGAAGTGGTGAAACCTACTCAATCACACTTATGGCTGAAGCTCTCACCTTTCTGCAAGTGATGGAATCATTGTTGCCAAGGATGCACCACCAATGGAATGTTGGCACTATTGTACCCTTAGTACCGGACCCAGCACATCCACGACAGAGAAGCTTCCTCCATGATGCATTTTAGCACACATTGTCTACACTTATACTCTATACAGTTAGCCTGGCTCTGTAAGCTACAGTTCTACCTTTGTTATGCAAACTCTCCTCTATATACCTTCTTTTTTTAGGAATCAGCCATGTGCTACCTATATAAGTACCCTGTGTCCATTTTACCTCGTTTCTGGGCACAGCACTCTGGCTGACCTCTTCTTTTTTTTCTCATTTCTAAGTTTAGCAAAAACTTATGCCGAATACACGCTGTATATTTATTTTGTTTTCTGCATGTTATGCAGCCATTTTTTTAAAATAAAAAATAATGTGGTTACTATGGCTATTTTTTTTTTTTTTACCTTTTGTACTTATGCTGCATCAGAAGAAGCAAAACCTGTATTACAGTTAGCCTGTGATTTGCATTTTTCATAAATTCACTGGAACTCCAAGGCATTCCACTTTCTTTGGAAATCTGGAGAAGAGAAAGTGAAAGGGACTGGGTACAGGAAGCTCTAACATTTCCTCAAATGAATGCACAAATCCATAGATTGTCTAAGGTTTTGCATATTTTTTTTCTCCCTATCTAAATCATAGCTCTGTATGCAGGACTAAAAACCCAGAACAAAGAAACAAAAAAAAAACAAGAGGATATGGGTTTCACTGCTGTATTACTATTAAGCCACTTGCCTCTCAATAACCTTTATGCACAAACTAACTATAGCTCAGAAAGGCTCATTAATCTGCAGTTTTTTTTCACTATGCAGATAAATTGTCTTTTTCCTTTCTGTCCCTCTGCATTTCTGCAGGTGGTCTGTAAATGCCAGCTCCCATTCTCATCCCACACACTAGTGCAGGGGCAGTCAACATTCGGCACTCCAGATGTTGTGGTCTATATCTCCGCAGATGCTACGCCTTATGGTTATAAGAGTATTACAGGAGATGTAGTCCACAACACCTGGAGTGTCGAAGGTTGCCTGCCCCTGCACTAGAAGAAGCTTTGTAAGTCTCTTTCACGGCTGGATTCTAGCAGAGAAGATGAGAAGACTCTCAGTGCAGCTCTTTGCAGTATAGAATATCCTGTATATCAGCCAGACGTACACTAATCAGCCATACATTAAAACCACTTGCCTAATATCGTGTAGGTTCCACATATGCTGCTAAAACAGCTCTGATGTTTTGAGGAGGAGCCTCCGTAGATCAGATTTGTTGTTCCATCACTTTTTGTTGTGTTCATCAAACCATTCCTGAACAAACTTTGCAGTGTGGCAAGGTGCATTATCCTGCTGAAAGAGTCCACTGCCATAGGGTAACACAAATGCCATGAAGGCCTATATGTGGTCCGCAACAAAATCTAATTAGGTGGTACGTATCAAAGTAACAGCCACATGAATGCCAGGATATAAGGTTTCCCAGCAGAGCATCGCCCAGAGCATAACACTGCCTCCGCCGGCCTGCCTTCCCACAGTACGTCCTGCTGCCATCTCTTCCCCAGGTATACGACACACCTGGCCATCCACCTTATCTGATAGACAAAGTGATTCACAAGACCAGACAACCTTCTTCAATTACACCATGGTCCAGTTGTGACACTCACGTCCCCATTGAAGGCACTTTCATAGGTGTAAAGGGGTCATCATGGGCACTCTGTCCAGTCTGCAGCTACACAGCCCCACTTGTAGCAAACTACAACGCACTGTGTTCTGACATCTTTCTATCATGACCAGCATTACGTTTATCAGCAATTTGAGCAACAGTAGCTCTTCTGTGTGATTGGACCAGACAGACTAACCTTCACTACCAACGTGCACCACTGAGCCTTGGGTGCTCATGACCCTGATACCAGTTCACCAGAAGTCCTTCCTTGCACCACATTTGGTAGGTATTAGCCAATGCATGCAGGGAACACCCTACAAGTTCTAGCTGTGGAGTCTGTATAGAAAGCTGTAATTCAAAAACACATATGTGGTCAAAGTGCCATGAATTTGAGGGTAGGGAATAGAAAAATCCAGCTGATTCTGTCAAAGGCCTTCTCCATGTCCGTAGACAACAAGAGAAGTATCTTTGAATTCCACTGCACTTGGTGAAAGAGCACCAGGGTCGGGACCATGTCATTTCTATGTTCTCTCAAGAGGATAAAGCTTATATGGTCTTCATGAATCAAGTGTGGAGAAAAGGTTATAGTCTTATTGTCAACATTTTTCAAATAATTTTATGTCTTCTCTGAATTTTGCTCTATGAGTATTAATTTGTGGATACGCACTTCTTAATAGGTATTGCTTTGTATGACATGGTCTCAAATAAGACACAAAATGTCAGAGTAGTAAAGATGCCCTTTAAGTAGTCAGGTGTTTGCTACCACCACCAGAGTACTATAAGATTACAAAGCTAGATATCCAATTGGTCTATAGATTTCTAGTATTTTACTGGCTGTGTTAAGGGTTAAAAATATGGACTAGGCAAGAGTAAGGTGAAATTTTGAAAACTCTGGCAAATGATGATTTGTGTTCAGGTTGGCTAGTTTTGCCGAAAGTTTGGATGTATTTTGAATTCCTGACACATTACACTTAACTGAATAACCCTAGTGGTTAAACAAAAAAGCTGGATAAAGGTACGGTTAAAAGAGGAATGCGGTAGTAAAAAAGGGTGGAAGCTAGGGAGGAGGGGAAATACTGTTCAGGTAGTATGAGCATTTTCAAAGGAAGTGGTTATTAAGAAGATAAGAAAGGTGAAGAATACATCTGGAATAGTAAGCAAATGTATTAGTATCAACAAATCACAATGACGGATTCTCTCGTTACAATCAGGAAGTAAACAACAAATTATAGAGTATTGAGATTAGTTAGTTGTAGTGTAGTGAAAATTTTTTTTTTTAAATATGTGATCCGAATGAGATACTGGGATCCAACCCCATACCGATAGACTGACAGAAACTCACTACGGCAAGGTTACAGTTAGAGTTTAAAGTCATAATGCTTAATTTGGGATTAGATGTGTTTAGGCAATTTAATCTTTATTCTAAACCAGGGGTGTCCAACCAGCAGTGCGGCCCAGTTGCCGTCCACGCTGCAAGGCGGCGATGGAGGCAAGGAGCCCTTTACATACTGTGCTCCTCATGGATAGCTCCCTTGTGCGCCCTCCAGTGTGCCAGCAGCTAGGATATGGCGTCATCCCGGCATCGGCATCACTGCTGCGCGTGCAAGGGATCTGTGCAGGAAGTGCACAGAGATCCCAGCGCAGCAGTAACCGCTAGCCACCAGGGAGTAACCGCTAGCCACCAGAGCAAGGTAGGGAGGCTGGGTGGACCTCTTAAGTACTGAATGTATGAATGTCATTTGTGTGTATGTTTTGTCAGTGATTGTGTGTGTGGGGAGGGGGGGGCAGTGTGTATGTGTGTGTATATCTGTGATCATGTGTTTTTATGTATATGATTGTGTGTGTATATGTATGTAGGTGTTTCTGTGTGGGTCTGAGTGTGTGTGTGTGTATGTATGTGATTGTGTGTATAGGTCTGATTGTATGTGTGTGTGGGTCTATGATTGTGTCTGTATATGCATGTGATTATGTGTGTATCTGTGTGTGTACATCTGTGATTATGGTTGTATAGGTATGTGATTGTTTATCTGTGATTGTGTGTATAGTTATATGTGTTTGTAAGTCTGTGATTGAGTGTGCATGTCTGTGTGTATATTTGCGATTGTGTGTATAGGTCTGTGATTGTATGTGCATGTGTGGGTCTGTGATTGTGTGTGTACATCTGTGATTAGGTGTGTTTATGCATGTATGTGACTGTGTGTAAAGGTCGTTGATTGTGTGTGTGTGTGTGTATGAATGAATGTATGTGATTGTGTGTATTGGTCTATGATTATATATGTGTGTCTGTGTATAGGTCTGTGATTGTGTGTCTGTGATTATGTGTGTATATGTCTGTGATTGTGTGTGGTTATGTATGCATATGTATATCCATGTGAATTTGTTTAGTAGCTAGCTCCCGAAGTTAGTATCCTTAAATATGGCAATACCACAGGATAACAAATAAGGGAGTTATCTACTAAACAGATTTTATGTGCGGCCCAAGACAATTCCTCTGCGCTCGATGCGGCCCAGGGAAGCCAAAAGGTTGGACATCCATGTTCTAAACATTATTGCTACTGTTACTAGTATTTAAAGAAAAGCTTATTTTTTAGCAATCCATATTTCATACTTCATGGTGTACCACAGCCTCTATTTGTGATACGTTTGATGTGTTACATGTGCATGGCTGTTTTGCACACAGTGTGAAGATCATTAGGCGATCTAGAGATAAGAAGGATGTGAAAATTGATCCTATGGGGAACTCCACACTCATATGTTGATCAAGTGACAAACACGGCTCATTCGACACACAATTTGGGGCCTGTTAGAGAAAAATGACAGTTTTGGTTAAGAACCTCTAGATGTTCTGAGTTTAGGGTATAAAGTCACAAGTTCAGTTTATTCAAGGCCTGCCAGTCCCACTATGCGTTTCTGTACAAATATCCCATGTTGATGTTGCTCTTCCAGAGACCAGTAAAATGAATTGTCTGCATGTAGTAAAGACATCTAGCTATAATCAAAATCTATCTATAGTGAAAATGGCAAAATGGCACAATACCCAAAGACTTGCCACTCTTCAAACTCAACTAATGAAGTCACAGCCCTTGTTCTTGCTTACCTAAATATACATAGGCACGGAAAAGGCATGATGGAAAATGGAAAACTGTGTAAAGGTAGAAAATGTTAAATTGGTGAGATATTAGTGCTAACAAACACCTGCTGGCATGTCACTCAAACATACAACAAAATAAATCCAGTGTCAATAATCAAATAAAGTGCAAGTGTAAGTGCATAAATAACACACAGAACAAGTATTAAATATACATCAACACTACCCTCCTTGGGGATCTAACAGTCAAAATCTGCAAAACACTCAGAATCACATCTTATGTACTATGCAAAAATATGGTAAAATAACTCGGGTATTGAAAAGGTCTTTGAGAAAGACCCAGGCGGAGGTCAAAACGTGTCAGCGAGATTTTTATTTTATTTGTACACTCCATGTGGATTTTACTTCCTATAAGCAGCAATAAAGTTTTGGAATTGCCCATATTGGAAGCTGTTGCTGTCTTTATTTGGATGTGGCCGGACCATCTACAGAGGAGTGAGAAGCTGAGAAGAATCCTTGAGTGGTACAGAGCACAGAGGATGATCTGTCTTAAGTCCTGAAGTCTGAGTCAGCTGGAATTGACTCAGCAGTATGTGAGTGGAAAACCTTTCCAATACCAGAGTTATTTCATCATATTTTTCCATACTGCACCGTGAGTTGTGTTTGTGTGTTTTTCATAGATTTTCAAATACTACTCAATAAAGAGCACAAACATAAAAAATAAAAATACACTTTATTAAATAGGTCCACAAGAGCAGGTATCTCAAGATGCATATCCGACAATCAAAGCATAAATCACATGATAATAGTAAAACAAAAGTGCAAGAAATTCTGCAATTACATCCGAGCAGAAATGATGACAAACAGATTCACAAGTAACATAATTACTATCAAGTCATAAAGAAACCCGGACATACCAACAAATAATACATATTAAACAAACCAATTCATACCAGAAATAGTGAGAAGAGGGGAAAAGTCAACCAGCAAGCCCCCAACGTTTCGGCAGAAAAAATGCCTTTATCAAAGGAGCATTTTGTAGATTTTAACAGTTATATCCCCAAGGAGGGTAATGTTGGTGTATATTTAATATTTGAATTACTGTGTGCTATTTGTGTACTTACACCTGCACTTTATTTTATCATTGAGACAGAAAGGCAGGATGCTCGTTCTGGTTGGCACACTGAACAATTGACCAATTGCAATTCTTGTAAATCTTTGAAACCCAAACGAAAACACAACAGAATTCCTGGAGAAATCATTACGGTAAGTAAGATTGATACACTATGTAAAGGCCACTTTGACATATTTAGAGATTGTGTCCCTGAACGTGCCTTAGACATTCAAGGCACACCCCTTCAATATCACAAGACAGTGACCCTAAGAAGAGAATTGGTGTTTCAGCAATGGATCCGCAAGACCGCAACATATGGAGCTGCCTATTCCCACAAGCCATGGACGGTGCATTGTAGTCTGCTAAGATTAAGCGCTCACTATTTACATACTAAACTCAGCTAACAGCCTCATACCATTATTCCCAACTTACTATTACCACCTCAGACAGTGTGGCTGTTTACATGGATGTTGGGTATAAAAGATCAGTGTTCAATAATGCCCCAAGTATGCTTCTACTCCTAGATATATTCTCCACAAAACCCTCTGTGGAATTTTGGTAGTAATACTACTGCACTATCCGACCATTTTTATTATATTTTAGTTATTTCTAGCGGTAATGAGCACTTGTGTTGCTTACTCTTATTATTAGCATGTGTTAGCAATTTTTTAAGATTTAACTTTTATTAGTTACCAAGCTATAAAGGGAAGGGGTACAAAAAAGAAAAAGGGGATGAAGGAATATCGCCAACTTGTGTTAGCTATTTTAGATGTACTCTATAGATATGTGCTCTGATTTGTTGGTTAGTACTTTATTTGCTTGCCCCCTCCTTTCTCATTTGCGCGCGGCTCTTGCCACCCATGCGCATTCCGCTCCACTCAGGAGCTGCCGTCGGCGGGGGAGGAGAGGTCACCAGCGTTGAGGGAGCCCGGCGCTGGATAAAAGTAAGTGGCTGAAGGGGTTTTAACCCTGAGTGTGTGGGGGGGGTCCCAAGGATGATATAGTGTCAGGAAAACGAGTTTGTTTTCCTGACACTAAAGTGATCCTTTAACCTTATTAGATTAAAACGTTTTAGCTTTTAAACTAAATGAATTAAATAAAAATGATAAAGCTGTAAAGTTACAAACTAAATGCGTAGATATTATTAGAATGATCACAATTCCTGTTTTCCCCTGCTAAATGCAGATGGGAAAAAGGACTTACAAATTAAAATAGATATGAAAGAGTGGTGTGTGGCCTCACAATCCGTATACTCTGCGGTACACTGTTTTAATATAATGGAGGCACATTATAAATTGTTGAATATGTGGTACTTGACCCCTGCCAAATTAGGTAAATTCTCTAATTCTGATACTCAGAAATGTTGGAGGTGTGGATCAGAAGGGGCATATGAGATACACATGTGGTGGAATTGTATCCCGATTAGGAGAGCTTGGGACCGAATTTTACTAGAAATGAACACACTACTGGGTATTACACATCACTGGACACCTGAAACAATTTATTACATCTAAAATTACCCCAAATATCAAAACAGATTAAATGGTCTCTGAATCATGCATTGATGGGTTTTAAAATATCTATAGCCAGAAACTGGAGAAAGACAACAATAGACACCTGGCCTCAGGTTAAGGAGGCTATTAGATCCCAATGTACAATGGAAAGAGGCATCGCCTCTCAATTTTGTATTCATTCTTATAGTTACAAAATTTGGGATAACTGGATTGAGACTCTTGATCCTCCCATTATGGATCGAATCTGAAGACCTCAGTTGTCTGGTCAGTCTCCGTCACAGGTAAATATTCCGACTCAGAACAATGTAAAAAGAAAGACACAAACCTGTTGATTGAAATTAAAAGTGTTAATGATTTTTTTTAATTCTTTATTTTAGAAGTGCAGGTTTATACATCATTGCACACAGTGCCACAACAGCAGCTGTGTTGCACAACATAACATATTATAAAATTAGAGTGGCATACGGTAGCATAGATTGGCACAAGTTTATTGTTATTTTGTGATATCGTTATCAGCAGGTTAATCCACTATGGTGTTCAGGAATGAGAGTGCTCTAGCTGGGATGTTCAATGGATATCGAAATCCTATGTGTGGACGGTCATGTGTGTTTGTGGATGAGGTTTAATATAATGAAAGATTTTGGTAAGGAGTCAGAGAGTAGTGGAGACTGAACTCGCGATCCCTGTGGAATGTATGGTGAGGTATGGTTAGTAGCTAGGGGGTATCGCGGGTCTCGATCCTCTTGCATTGTATGAAAGTATACTTGAGTGTCTGTTGAGTGGCAAGAGGTTGGCACTCACTTCAATTATACATTAGTGCTGCTAGACAGAAATAGGTGAGTGGATAGTGATAGAGGGAGTGTACTCCCTATGCCAGCATGCATCGGAAGGTAAGGGGATGCGTCCCTAGGGGTATGGTATTTGTGTCAGTGTGTAAGGTAAACATCAAAAAACATAAAGCAAAAAGAGAGAAAGCAGTGTAAGCCATATAGCAGGCAACAACATATATAAGTATAAGGTATAGTCACTGGTTTCAGTCCGTGGCCGTTTAGGGCACTGCAGTTGTGGCAGGATCATCCCGCAGAGCAGCAGGAACAAACGGGCGGACCCTCCCAGGGTCCCAGGTGCTCGGCCGTGTAACCGGAGCGGAGGTCTGCGATCCCTCCGGAGTGGTTGGAAGCCTAAGGGTCCGCAGAGCGCTGGGTATTTCTTCCGCCTCCAGTACTTTCAGTGTCCCGGATTCTTGGGCGATCAGAAGGCTCCTTGGTGTTCCCCACCTGTAAGTCACCTGGAATTTTGTGAGCATTGTCGTTAGTGGTTTCAGGGATCTCCTACACTCTAAGGTCGCTCTAGAGAGGTCCGGGAAGAAAGTCAGTTGGTGTTCCTCAAAAGAGCGATTTAATACGAGTGGCTGCAATGAACGCCTGTTTGTCAGGGCTGTTTCTAAAGCGGATTATGACGTCCCTATACCCTCCTGTGGCACTTGCAGATGGCGCTGGGAGTCTGTAGCTGCCGTCTAAGTGCATTGTTTTGGCTTGTTTGGCTGAAAATAGTTGGGTCAGGAGCCTCCGGATTAGTTGAGGCAGTTCCGCTGTGGTGACTGTATCAGGTAGGCCGCGGATCTTTATATTCTTCCACCGCCTCCTGTCTTCTGCTGCGGCCATGCGGTGTTGAATCTTAGCTTGTTCGCCCTTCAGGGCGGTGAGTTCTCGCTCAACTGTTGCGAGTCTTGTCTCGTGGCCTGCTGTAGTTACCTCCGTGTTATGGAGGCGGGCTGATACTCCTCTAACTTCATCCTGAAATGTGGAGATGTCTGTGGCAATGTTACGACGTAGTTCGTCTAGGAGGGCCTTTTAGGGTGTTCTCTGTCACCGGTTCCCCAGGTCGTCGATCAGACCGTTTGTCAGGTCTTTTACTGTGTGCCGGTGCCTCCAGGTCTCTCAAATCGGTGAGGGAAGTTTCGCTGGATGAGCACGACGGCCCATCTGTGAGAGGCGCCATGTCAGGCCTCATGGAGCCCTGGGGCCTCCAAAGGAGATCGCCGATATCGGCGGTTGTCAGGGGTTTATCTGCCCGATATTTTTTCGACTTGCGCCCCATCGTGGTTACAAGCTGTAGCCCGTCTGTGGTCAAGATTATCAGGGCAAAACTAGTTTTTTTTTGTCTCTTTTGGCTGTTTGTGAATCCCGCAGGATTTGTTTTTATGTATACAGTTTATGTTGTATGTATCGTCAAATGTTATATATGTATAAATTCGCTCAAATACATGACTAGGGACAATGGATAATTGTCTCTTTATGCTTGTCCATATTTTATTGTGAAAAAACTACTTAATAAAATATTTATTTAAAAAAAACAAAAGTCATATTTTCAAACAATTTAAGTCATATTAACTATAAATCTCATCTAAAAAACTATGTCTCCAACAACATGTACCATGAAAGAATCAGTCTTCAACACTTGGCTCACACATAAAACAGTCCAATCCTATCTCATTGAGACGGTTACAATAAAAAGAAACAGACAAGTTCGTTTTTGCTGTGACTCCTTCGAACACAAAAAAAGTCATTCCTCTATCACCCTGTGATCTCCAATGTCATAACTGAATTGTGTGCACTCCGATTACACCAGACAGAAAGGTGTTTATTCAAGGTAGGCCAAACCTCCTATGCCTTTGGCAAAAGGGATGGGAAACTTCTAGCAGACAAATTAAAGACAGCCAACTGCAAACCACAATTCATTATAGAAAAAAAAATAAAAAAAAAATAAAAACAACAGAAAAAAAGAAGGCAAAATATCCAAACCCTCTATATGAGTTTGTTAATTATTTGGATTCTCTTTACAGATTTGCAAAAACAGAGATACATCCCAATCTACCTCTGTTCTTATTAACCCATTCCAAACATGTATTGATACTAGGTAACCTTTTTTTTTTTTTTTTACAGAACTCAAAGTCTACACAGCTGTTTCTGCTCTTCCCAAACAGGATATCTCTTGGCCTTGATGAGTTTTCAGACTAGTATGATGCTACTTTGCACAGATTCTCCGCCAGTGTAAGGATACATACCCTTTCACAACTCCACTCACCTGAGGCCCCTACCTCCCAAGTAGTCACCACATCAGTTTCACTAACTCAGACACCTTTGACAGTGTTCATGTAGACCTGCCCATTTAAAAAAAATCTTATTAAGCCAACCCACTCTGCTTGTTTGTTCGAGTCTCTGTACCTCTATTATCCCTAACATTTGGTTTGTATCTTGACATTGCTTATTCTCTGTATTTTGAACATTAAGCCTGGCCACTCAAAGATCCAATAATACGTATGTATTTTTCCTTGTCCTGTGAGACTATTCTTGCTGGGTGACGAACTATCCTGACAACCAGAAGCTTACAGACCTGTTCGTCAAAATCATGAGTAAACCAGTCTACTAATTTACTCCACTAATGACAAACGATTGGTTTGTCCTGCTAGCTTCTGGATAGGAGAAGTTAGCACAAGGCCTGATAACAAAGGTGTGTCAATGGGAAGGTCGAACCATGCAAATCAAGCCAAGATGGCCGAACCCAGAATTTGGACTGGTGATATTCCACCTCTATGCTTCAGACTTGTCATGAAATTACATGACTTACAGTAATACAATCATTACTTGCTCAACTCTCCAATTCTCAAGTCTACCCTGTATTTCTGATCCATGCTGATATGCCATAAACTGACGCTGCCCATGAAACACATCTCATTGCTGCAGTAATGTCCATCAACCCATCTATTCAGCATGCTTCAACCCTCTACATCTTCAAAGCCGAACTAATATAACCCAAAATTAACCTTGTAATGGCTAGAGGCTATGCAAATCTTGTGGTAGTTCAGGTGTGTGAGTGACAGTAGTTACAGGGAACACAGACGCCGTGTATGCAGAGAGAGCAGGTTATAGATAGATATTAGGCCTGTAGTCTTCCCCCCAAAGCAAGAGCAGATACCAACAATCCGAATAACAACTTTTCTTCTCGAAGATGTAAAGTCACTATCCTCATCAGATATTCCAAATTGATGGTCCAGTGCTAGGTCTAACAGCTAGCTGACAAAATAGAAAGTTCAAGATGAAACGGTCCTCTCTCAGTGTGTGTGGGGGGGATGACTCACTTTGAGGGAACTTTGCCTGGGTGATTACAGGAATGCGAGGCATGAGACCTTTTTGCTTTCCCTCAACCTAATGTTGGCCCCCAGGTTATAAACAGACACTTGCCTTTCCTCATTTATACACCTCATCTGCCACAGTCTTCCAAGGGCTTTTAATGTCACTATATGAAGGTCGCACATACATAGATGTCCACAACCCATAATTGATCTGAATTTGCAGAATTCCTTGTCTGTTTGCATTATAAAGTCACATTGTCAAGTGTCACTCAATGCACAGCATGAGCTGCCTGTCAGTGATAGGGATTGCACATTGTATTATGTGCATATAATTGGCTAACTCGGCTCTTGGTGAGATGAAACATGTATCTCTATGTATGAAGTCTCAAAGTACTGACTATATCATTACCAAAAGGTAACAGGTCTTGGGCAGTCCCTCTGCCTGAGGGTTAAAGGTTTTGTGAGAGGCCGCACTAATGCAGGGATAGCCAACAAGATATTTGCTGCTATACAAATCCCATGATTCCCATTAAGCATGTGAAAGGACAAATTGACAGTTGTCTGAGAATGATGGCAGTTATATTTGGACCACCAGAAAGCTACCAATGGCTCATTTCCTTCTCTAAGAAAACATACCATTACTGTGCACTACACTAAACAACCACTAGGAGGAGCTAGCAAAGGGAATGTATATAAGGGGGTCTTCAATTAAACTTGTTAATAATAGTTCTCCTGTCTTACAAAGTCACCCCACAAACAAAGAAAAATGGGCAGAACATTTAGAAGCAGCTAGGAGAAAGATGTTAATCCTTCATATAAAGTTACCATTGTTAGCTCCACAAAACCACATATAAAAACCTATTATTTTATTTCTATAAAACCTATCTTGTGAATAGAGACAGACCTGTATGTCTAAATCAATATGTAGGGCGGAGAGATTTGACACTATGCACCACCTATGAAATATTTAGTTCACCCCATGGTTAGGACAGCAGCTCTATCAGACTGCACAGGCTAAGACTGATTAGATAAACTGCTCTTAAAAAGCTTGGCTGGAATCCACTCCTCACAGAGGAAACATGTTCGGGCAGACCCCCTGCCCATCACACTCTGTTACAGGATCTGCTGGGTATTTCTGGCCCGAGGAAGCAGGAGTCTAGACATGGTGGAGAACTGGAAGTTGCCTTTGGGATGCATCAGGGGGAGAAGCAATTCTGGAGCAAAGTTCCATAAATGGAACAATCAGCAGGAACATTCCATTGGTTACCATAGTAACTGCTCTACTAACTGCTTTAGAACTTTGCCCCGAATGGACCTTTCTATATAACTCCACAAATGTTTGTCAGGCTAGGTCAAATTTTTAACAATAAGGTCTGCAGCACCAAAGCTGGCGTCAAGAGGCATTTCTTACTAAAAATATACAAGAGATTCAACAGGAGTCTATAAAAAGATCAAACATGCATTTTCTTTTATTTATATCCAAAACGATCTGTTATCAGTGATTTCTCTGCCCTTCGCTCACAGGAAAAATATTTAAAGCATTCCATTGGGACTGGGTAGGGTATATTGCTTGTTCTTTGATGCTAAATTTGTGCTGATCATTGAACCCATTAAATGTTTATTATTTTCCCTTTTTTTGCTCTTTGTAATGTGACACAGGCGCTTACCTATTTTCTCTCCCTCCCTGCCCATATGTGCGTATCATCCTATGTATCATTCATAATATTTCTTATTTTTCCTCAATCCTATAAAAGCCCGTAGCTCACTAACTCTTTTCTTTGAAGCATATTTCCGTGGCTTGCTATTATTATATTTATTATTTTCTTTTATATCAAATTCTTGAGTCCGCTATAAATCTTTTCATAAGTTTCCTCCGTTAATGCCAATGTGCTTTTATTAAGCGGCTGTTTCCTTGTTCTCACATATCGTCTGGTAGTATATACTGTAGGTCGAATGATCCTAAATAAAGAATAATAATAATAACATTCACATTCCCATAGGAATAAGCAAAATGCACGAAGTGTTCATCTCATAGGGATCACTGGTTACCATGTCCAGCTAAAAATCTATAATGGCAAATGCATACATCAATAACTCCTTCATTGCTACGTCATGTGCGGTACTGTGTGCCTTTAACAGACTTGAACGAAAATATTCTGTATTCTGTGTATGTCAGTCACGCTTCCACTTCATGATCCTTGGAAAGTGAATGTTTAGTACAAAAGTACACACCCCTAATCTGAACATATTCTGATTGACATTTTTTTTATTTAGATTTCTTATGTAGCACCGACATGTTGTGTAGCGCTGTACCATTATATTGATTTGAAAATCTCCATGAAGTTCCATCTCTGTAGAATCAATGTACATAAATTAATCATAAAGTTACGCTCCTGAACAGTAAGGCATGAGTCACCAGAGAGGTGTTTAACTGCACTCCTATTCAATGGCACAACGGCCTGAATTACATAGTTAGAGGATACACTGTATGTATGAATCACTACTGTGTGTTTTTCCCTTGTTACTAAAACACATTTGTAAAAGAACCACACCCTATAACTACTACATAATCCCCCTCCTCCATCTACAAAGCTTTCACTGTCTGTGGCATACCAACACCCACGCAGCCCTCCCTCCACAATGCACCATAAACGGGGTACGTGGTGTCTTCTGGCAAGCTGGCAAAGTCCATCAAACCACAAGAATGCCTGTCTGGATGATGTACTGAGTTTAACGCCATGCTCTCCAGAACCAGCGATGTTCCTGGACGTTAACTGGTGATCCCCCCCCCCCTAGAGTTTGCGTAAAAGACATTCCAAGCAATGATCGTTCCAAGCTATAAATAAAAAGGTTGCGTTACCTATCACATGATCGTGTGTCTATTGCTTATTACACACACACACACACACACACACACACACATTATTTTAAACACAAACTGCTCAAGATTCACAATGAAATTGTAAGTATATAAAGTAATGAAAATACTTTGTTACAAATCTGTAAAGGGACACTTTAGTTACCAGAACCACTACAGCTTAATGCAGTGCTTTTAAGGTCTATAGCCTGGCCCTGTAGGCTTTTTGTTTTTGTTTCTATAGTGCACACGCAGTACACAGTAGTCACAAAGTACACAGTAAGAGATCCCCTTTGAGGAAGGTCAAGGACCGAAACGTTGGGGTTATTTGGTCTCCAAGCTCCAGGTCAGTATACCTTGTTTATATTTAATGGGTTGTTAGTTCAAGCACTTTATATCTTAAGCACTTTACTGAATATGCATGCAATTTAGTATATTTAATGATATATTATTTGTACCTCTGTTCTGCACAATTGCACTTTTTTCATTAAATATGCATTGAAAGAAATAAAATCATCTTTGTACTCATATCTTTGGTGTGCTGGGGTATTATTTGCATCATACAGTAACAACACAAAGTGTGTAGTATATACATAAGCCGAGAAAACAGATATGGATGGTAATACGACACCATTTTTCTTTTATAAAAAAAAAATACACACTAATAGGAAAAAGTCACATTAGTGATATCAGCGTATTAGTTGCCATCCATACCTCTTTGAATAAACCATAGGGAAATAAGAGTAAACTGCCACAATAAGCCAAAGCGGTAATTGTTATACTGTAGAAACAACATTAAAGGGACACTATAGTCAACAAAACAACTACAGCTTATTGAATTTGTTCTGGTGAGTAGAATCATTACCTTCAGGCTTTTTGCTGTAAACGCTGTCTTTTCCGAGAAAATGCAGTGTTTACATTACAGCCTAGTGATAACCTCACTGGCCACTCCTCAGATGGCTGTTAGAGATCCTTCCTGGGTCATGGCTGCCTAAAATGCATCCAAACATTCAGTGTCTCCTCCCTCTGCATACAGACACTGAACTTTCCTCATAGAGATTCATTGATTCAATTCATCTCTATGAGGAGATGCTGATTGGCCAGGGCTGTGTTTGAATCATGCTGGCTCTGCCCCTGATCTGCCTCCTTGTCAGTCTCAGCCTATCCTATGGGGAAGCACTGTGATTGGATCAGGCTAACACATGTCAGCAGACTGCTTGTTTTTCCTGAGTCTAACAGCATGCAGAGTTACAGCTTCAGGCTTGAATACAGTAAGATTTTTACTATATTTATGGAGGCATGAGGGGCCCAGGGGGGCTAGATGGTGGTGTTAGCACTATAGGGTCAGGAATACATGTTTGTGTTCCTGACCCTATAGTGATACTTTAAGAGCTTTATGCCAATAATATAATAAGAGTGGATTTGTATACCAAGGGCGTTCAGAAGAGATGGTGACTGATAAAACAAGACAAACGTGTGATTGTTGACTAGTAGCGCCATACAGCATGGGGTACAATTTAGTGTGGTCTGGTCTCTGAAACCTATATGGCTATGACATCTTTAAATCACACAAGAGGAGAGTGGTAGAAATAAAAAAATAAAACGAGAAAGCAAATAAGAAGAACATACAATAACTAGTAACATAGCAAGGCTAAATAAGCTCAATAAGGCCTGCAGGCTTTTTAAAGTAAACACTGAGCTGTCAGAGAAAGGGTCCCCTTTGCTGCATTGCTGCCTAGCAATACCGCCAGTGACAGTCACTCAGACTAGATGTGATTCCTAGTCTAGTACTGCACAGTGTACAGCTACTATGCTCAGCGCATGGAGATTCTGAATGTTTCCCATAGAGATACATTGATTCACTACAGGCCCGGACTGGCCATCGGGCATACCGGGCAAATGCCCGGTGGGCCGCGATGGCCGTGGGGCCGAGGCCGGCAGGGGAGATCACAGGATCTCCCCTGCCAGCCCCTGCAGGGCCAGCGCTACCCGAGCGCCGGCCCCGCTGTGTCTCTCCATGGGCCGCTGGGGAGATCAAAGATCTCCCTCACCGGCCCAGAGACACTGAGATGCGGTCGCCAGCAGGAGAGGGAGGGAGGGAGGCAGGAGAGAACACCGGCGGAGCTCTAGCCAGCAGCTCCGCCGGGTCCTCTCGCGAGGTCTGAGCGTTGCCGCGGTTACCGCGGCAACGCTCAGATCTCGCGAGAGTGAACTCTAGCCTCCAGGCTAGAGTTCACTCTCACCACTAGGACCACCAGGGAAAGAAGCTTCAGTAAGGATCCCCCCTCCCAGGCCTGATGTAAGAAGGGAGGGGGGATATTAAGCAATCTGCCCCACCTCCACTAGGACCACCAGGGATCAGGCACCCCCCCATGGAAACCCGGCTTCCCACCCCCTAAAGGTAAGAAGGAGGGGGGGGAGAGGGTAATTAATATAACTTTTTTTTTTATTATTAATAACAAAAATATTAAAACTTAAATACAAAATACACTCACACTAACAGCCCCCCCAGACACACACAGCCCCCCCAGACACACACACAGCACCCCCAGACACACACACAGCACTCCCAGACACACACACACAGCACCCCCAGACACACACAGCACCCCCAGACACACACAGCACCCCCAGACACACACACCGCACCCCCAGACACACACAGCACCCAGAAATACACAGCACCCAGAAATACACAGCACCCAGACACACACAGCACTCCCAGACACACACCGCACCCCCAGACACACACCGAACCCCCAGACACACACAGCACCCAGAAACACACAGCACCCAAACACACACCGCACCCCCAGACACACACAGCACCCAGAAACACACAGCACCCAGAAACACACAGAACTCCCAGACACACACAGCACTCCCAGACACACACAGCACCCCCAGACACACACAGCACTCCCAGACACACACAGCGCACCGCCAGACACACACAGCACTCAGACACACAGCAAACAGCACCTTCAGACACACACAGCACCCTCACTCACACACAGCACCCTCAGACAGACAGCATCCTTGCAGCACACTCCCACACATATACAGCACACACACATATATATATATTTTTTATATATATAATATATATATATATATATATTTTTATATAATATCTAAAATAACCCTCAGTGAGTTAACGAAGAAAATTAGAAACCTAGAATGTGACGGCAGAAAAAAACACCCTCACACACAGCTCCCCTTTTACATACATACACACACACACACTGCGCCCCTCACACATACAATACGTCCAAATATAAATATATACACATATATATATACACACACACACACACACACACTACAGCACCCCTCACACTGCACCACTACATACATTACGCTCCAGATAAACGCTAGATCCCTTACCCTATATGCACTCTTAATCCTCTACACACACACACACACACACAATCTCCTATACACACACTACATTCCTTGTCAGCAAACACATACAACATTCTCTAAACACACCCTCTCTACAACCCCTACACACACTACGTCACCTATACACACACACTACAGCCTGTATGCACACACTCACTACATCCCCTATAACACTATGCCCCCTAGCCACACATACTACACCACAAACACAAATGAAATTGACCTATTTACACAATACCACACCACACTCTACACACACGCAATCCCTCAAGCAGGCTCCAAATATATGCACCATGCACTTTATTGGCCCTTTTGTCCTCTGGTATCCCACTTGTGGAGAAACCAGAGACAATTTAAAAGCAAACACAGCGCAAGCATGTTTTAAATTAAATTTGCTTGCGCTGCGCAGAACAAATTCAGGGCCCTTTTCTAATGCCAGAGCTCTTCAGCGGGCTCTGCGCATTGAACTAACATGCTCACTTTGAGAGGGGGCGTGCTTGTCATTAGTGATGACAAAACACACCCTCTCTGGCCCTGCCCCCTTCTTAGGTGGCCGCTCTGATTGAAAAATGCCCGGGCCTAATTTTTTTCCCAGTCCGGCCCTGATTCACTATAAGGAGATGCTGATTGGCGCAGCACAGCATTTCGACACACATGCCTGATAGCCTTCCAAATTCGCATAGGAAAGCATTGACTTGGCTGAAATGATCAAGCTTGATGATCTTAGCCATGGAGGCGGAATCTCGAGGGAGAAAGGGTAAGTTAAAAAACCTTTTATCTCCACAGGGAGCAGAGCTAAACATGTATTCCAGCACTATATTGTAAGGAGCACATGTTTGCATTCCTGGCAATATAGTGTTCCTTTAACCATCAATCATGAGTTGATCAACTTCTTTGTCCCCTGCCAAATGATTGTTGTTTTTATTATTATTAAAGAGACACTGTAGGCACCCAGCTAATTGAAGTGGTCTGGGTGCAGTGTCCCTATTGCATTTAGCGGTGCAATGTTAAACATTGCAGTTCCTGAGAAACTCTAAGACTGCCCACAGTGGCTATCTACTAGACAGCCACTAGAGGGCTTCCTGGATCAAAATGGACCTTCGATCCGATATCTGATGCTGGACATCCTCACGCTCCACACATGGGCGTAGGAACCCAAAAATATCTGGGGGGATAGCATTTTTACTCGCCGGGTATATTCTTATTCCGTAAACTAGGAGTTGTTTATCCCATTGTACAGCGCTACGGAATTTGCAGTCGCTATATAAATGATTAAATAATAACATTAAAGGGTCACTACAGGGAAGGGGTTTTACATACCCGGATACAGCGCCGGGATCCTCCTGATTAGAACCACCCCTACCCTTCCCATGAATATTAGAACCACCCCTACCCCATCCATGCACAAAAGAACCCCACCTACCCTTTCCACGCATATTAACCCCCTACCCCTTCCATGCATATTAGTACCCCCTAACCCCTTCCATGCATATTAGAACCCACCCTACCCCTTCCATTCATATTAGTACTCCCCTAACCCCTTCCAATATTTTTTCTACCTCCCCCCTCCTCCCATCCATATTAGTAGCCCCCCTAAACCCTTCCAATTATTTTCTACCTACCCCTCTCCCCCTATCCTTATTAGTAGCCCCCCTAACCCTTTCCAATTATTTTTCTGCCATTTTAACTAACGCCAGTGCTGGAGTGCCGCCGTGTTTACATTAAAAGGCCTGCAGGGACAGGCTATAGACACCAGAACCACTACATTAAGCTGCAGTAGTTCTGGGGACTATAGTGTTTCTTTAATGTGAGGTATATTAGAGATTAGTGCCACGAATAATATGCTAGATTGCCTACTTACAACCAGATGAGGATGATGATGGGCTAGCTGCAGTCTGGCTCCACTGGTCTGGTGTAGAACAGGCTCTCTGGAGGCTGTTTGTAACTGTGGTCACAAAAATCAATGTTCTGGGAGAACGGGAAGCAGCTTCATTTTTGGGGGGCCCTTTACACAGCTCAAGGTCTGGGTCCCAGGGTCCACCTTCACGTTCCACCAATGAGTTTGTTCACAGGGGGTGGAGTGTGTAGGGGATGTCCTGATATGTGTGTAAGGAATGCATTGTGTGAATCTGTGTTTGTATGTGTAAGGGCTGCAAGGTGTGTTTCTGTGTATGTACGGGATGCAGTGTGTGGGTCTGTAAGGGGTGCATTGAGTGTGTGTACGGGGTGCATTGAGTGTGTATAAGGAATGCATTGTGTGTTTCTGTGTGTGTAAGGGTTGCATGATTGTGTGTGTGTGTGTGCACGGGGTGCATTGAGTGTGTGTAAGGAATGCATTGTGTGTGTGTGTGTGTGTGTGTGTGTGATGGATACACCAAAAACAAGTAAAAATAGGCGCCAGTAAAAATTGTCTTAAAATCTAAATACAAATATCAAGAAATCTATAACATAGAAAAAGCTGCACCTTAAAAAAGTGTAAAGCTCCAACACAACACTCTTACAATACAAAACAATTCCAAATAAAGGTGCGCTGTGTCTTTAAGACCAAAATATCTAAAGTGCCAAATGTGCAATATGTGATAAAGTGCAAAGATTTAAAGAGTGCACTTAAAGTGTTAAACGAATTTATACATACATATATTCGTCCTCTCCAATAGCAATGAACATATAAAAGGGAGAGATAAGAAACAATAATAGTGTAAATCTATTTAAAAAACGTATTAATACGGTGTTTTAGAAAATTTTCACTCACAAAGATAGAGCAGTAAAAGCCTGCTCTAGCTGTATCAGCTTCTTCAAATATTTCCTTTAAGGAAAAAGACAGCACGGACAAAAGATTATTTTTCACGTATTTTAATGCCCAACTTAGCACAGGTACTCCACCTTCCTCTGCAGACAGTGTATAGTCAAACGAAATGGGTCGTGTATACTTTGGGGTGTCGACAAGTCCCTTAGTATTCCGCCGCTGTTTTCGCCGCTATTGCTGATTCCGACTTCCGGGAGGAGGGGCTTCCAATCGTGCGTAACACGTGGTGCGTAATTTGCGTGATTGCGTGGCTGAGGGTGGTGGGGCTGAGGGTGGTGGGGGAGGTGATGAGGCTGAGGGTGGTGGGGGGAAGGTGATGAGGCTGAGGGTGGTGGGGGGGAGATGATGAGGCTGAGGGTGGTGGGGGGGTGATGAGGCTGAGGGTGGTGGGGGGGTGATGAGGCTCAGGGTGGGGGGGTGATGAGGCTAAGGATGGTGGGGGGTGATGAGGCTGATGGTGGTGTGGGGGAGGTGATGAGGCTGAGGGTGGTGGGGGGTGATGAGGCTGAGAGTGGTGGGGGGGAGGTGATGAGGCTGAGGGTGGTGGGGGTGATGGTGAGGGGGTGAGGCTGAGGGTGGTGTGTTGTGGCTGAGGGTGGTGGGGGGGTGATGAGGCTGAGGGTGGTGGGGGGAGGTGATGAGGCTGAGGGTGGTGTGGGGGGGTGATGAGGTTAGAGAGAACCTACCTTAATTTCCTTGGTGGTCCAGTGGGCTCCCTGGTGGTCCGGTGGCCACTGCTTCCGGTCTGCAGTTCCGCAGTGAGCAGAGCTGCAGACCATATAACCCGCGGCAACGCTCTGATTGTCTAGTTCTCGCGAGACACATGGTCTGCAGCTCTGCTAACTGCGGAACTGCAGACCGGAAGCAGTGGCCACCGGACCACCAGGGAGCCCACTGGACCACCAAGGAAATTAAGGTAGGCCTAAACCGCCTAATTAGAGAGCCGCCTCTGCCCGGCATCACTAAGCGGCGTGTGAGGTAGCTAAGCAGGAAGATCAGAGCTCCCTCGACGCCTACTCTGCAGGTTGCCCCCTGCCTGCCTGTCCAGCAGCACAAGCAGCCCCTGCTGCCCCACCGGACCCCAGGTGAGGAATCCACTGCAGTTCTCCCACGGAGGCTGGGTGGAGTTAAATTAAAATAAAATAAAAATAATAATAGTAATTTGTGAGTGTTGTGGGAAATGTGTATGAGTGTGTGTCTGTCAGTCACTCTGTGTATGTCTGTCAGTGAGTGAGTGTGTCTTTCTGTTAGTGTGTGTATGTCTGTGAGTGTGTGTGTGTGTCTGTCAGTTACACTGTATCTGTCAGTGAGTGAGTGTGTGTCTGTGAGTGTGTGTGTGTCTGTCAGTCACTGTGTTTTGTCAGTGAGTGTGTGTGTCTGTCAATGTGTGAGAGTGTCAGTGTATGTATGTAACGGATCACGGGTAACCCGTCCAATTACCTCCGCTAATTCCCTTCCTTCAGCCAATCATGACCCATTTAAATTACAAATAGACACATCTTCCCCCATTAACTGGACCACATACATTCCTGGAGGTACCTCAACCACTTTATTGGCCACACGCGGCTTTTATCAATACCCCATGCAGGGGGCGTATCATACCAACATCCAGTGTACCCTCCCAGGATCCTCCCCCTCCCTGGGTCCCCAGCACGGTAAAGGACTCTGTTCCCTTTGTCCCCAACTCCGCCCACTTAAGGTATGGGGGTTCCCTCGCCAGCACGCCTGGAGCCGCTGTGCCTGGGAGTCTAGGTGCGGGAACAAAGGACCGTCCCTTTGTCTCACAGGCACAGAAAGCCCACCCGCAGGAAAATAACTGATCTTTTTGTCCCTGAAAAGCCTGCCAAACTCACCAGTGCCCCAGCAGTGCCCACACCAATCTCAGGGACCTTCACCGCGGTACCTCCCTCAACCAGGCCCCGCTTGCGAGGTCAATGTGTGAAACCCCGCAAGGGAAGCGTCTCCTTTCGGGACACGAAGGCTCCCCCTTCACGTTATTCGTCTATACGAAATGGCGGCCACCCAGGGGAGCATTCATTAATTACTTCTCTTGCGATTTTGCACTTAGGTTGCGAGTGAGAACGTTCTGATTAATTGGTGTGAACATTCCAATGGGGCACTGGGGAAATGAACGAGTTCTTTTTTTTTTTTAAATTCTTTATTTTTGCGTGCTGTTTAACATAGGGTAAAGTAACCACATGCAATAGTGGACATCAACATGTATATATCAGTTTCAGAGTTACAGCGCATATGTTGTAATTTAGCACAATTTTTATATTTTAGGAAACGTCGTAAGACCTAGGAAGTGGGTTGGTATTATACTAGGTGTGGTGTACTATTTGGTTTGTGGGCGTCCATTCCTAGGGCCTAGATTAGAAGAGAAGGGGTGCTCCATATTGGGTGGTTTGTACCAAGTCAGCGTTAGGCTTGGAGTCGAGGTTTTATATGGAGGTAATGTCCCCTGAATGGATCTGTGATTCTGGTAAGTGGTCTGTGGTGACGGTCGGGTCGTCTTGGGAGTAGTTTGTCTAGAGGTTATTGTTTGGTCTGTTTAAACTACTCTTGAGGTGTAGTAGCCCTAACCTAGGGGCTGTCGGGGGGGAAGGTGTGTGCCCTGGTGCAGCACACATTCTCCTGGTGCACTAGCGTGCCGGTGCCATCCCTGGCATGCTCTTAGGTCGTCACTAGGGTCGCGGTACTTAAGTCGTGGAGAAATCAACAGAACGTTAACATTAGAAGGTAAAAAGTAGTAGAGGAAAAAGGAGAAAAACCATAGGTAAACGGCAAATTACAATTTTTAGCCTGTGAGCAGGTTGGGGTAGGAGACTTCTCCCCCCCATCCCGTCAAGTGGCCTGGGTGTCCATTCTCTGTGTCCTCGGGACGAATGGTTCGATCGTCTCTGGGTCCCAAGCGGGAGAAGCGATCTGGGTGGTCTTGGTTGGTATACCCAGTTTTGATAGTAGCGAGGCAGCTTCAGTCCCTGAAGTGATTTTGTACGTGTGTCCTTGGTGTGTAACCAGGAGGTGGCGTGGGTTTCCCCACCGGTATGGTATGTCCACTGAGCGTAGCTGGCTGGTGTAGTCGTTGAGGGTTTTTCTCCATTGGAGAGTGGCTCTAGTTAGGTCCTGGTAAAAAGTCAATTGGGACTCTTCAAAGTCGAGTGGCGTCTTGCCCTTGAGTGCCGACATTATGTGTCCCCTGTCTTGGGGAAGGGCGCAGCGGAGTATTACGTCTCCAGCGAGGAGTGTGGATGCCCGTGTTGGAGTGGGTAGTCGGTATATTCCGGCAAAGGTGAGTTTCCTTGCCACCCCGGGGGGAAGTATGGACTGCATGAGACGTCGCACATAGTGAGGTAGATCTTCCCTGGAGACTGATGCAGGGATACCACGTATTTTGATGTTGTTGCTTCTGAGTTTGTCTTCTTGGGCTGCCATCTGTACCTCCAAGTTTCTTTGAGTATGTTGCATTTGGGAAAGGGATTCCTGCAGCGAGGTGAGTTCTTTTTGGATCCCTTTTACTTCTCCCTCTGTGTGTAATACTTTGTCAGTGATTTGTTGCATGCTGGTTTTGAGGGTGGGCAGATCTGCAGCCAGTAGGCTTTGTATTTCTTGCAGCATGTTTTGCATGTGCTGTAGGTCTTGTTTAGTGGCAAGTTCAGTGGTAACCTGCTGGGGTATGAGGTTTGACTGTTTAACCCCTTGAGGGCTATGTTCCACTGATTGAGGCTCTGGAGGGGGAACAGGGCCTTGTACGGCCGCCATTTTGGCGGGTGTTTGTTTTAGTAGCAGTGTGCTGATATCAGGCTGTGCTGTACCTGGTTGGGGTTTCTGCGATCTGCGCCCCATTCCGAAGGTTCCGTGGTCGGAGTTGTGCTGGGACGTGTCCCACGCGTCGTCCAGGAAGTCCCCGTCAAACAAATAATCCAGGCCGTGGTGGGCTGATGGAAGGTAGGCCCGGGTTCTAGTTTTGGCCTTTGCCTGCTTCGGGGTGTACCGGAATGGCATCGGTCGGTTCCGGGGGTTCCCCTCCGTGAGATGGTGTTATTTGCGCCGGTGGATGGTGATGCTTTTATCCGATAACCGTCGGATTGAGCCCGTGGTTGTCGGAGCTCGCGGCAATGGCGACCGGCCCGTTTCGCTGCCAGGCTCCGCCCCCCTCGCAAATGGGGTATGTTCAGTCTTTTTTAGTAGCCACTTAGTCACAAACAGTAATTCGTATTCCTGGGCTACCATATGGTCTCAAAGGCAACGTAACCAATCTGGCGAATTTCAATGTGAAAAAAATGAAAAATTTAACAAGCTATATTTGACCCTGTAACTTTCCAAAACACCATAAAACCTGTACATAGAGGGTACTGTATTACACGTGAGACATCGCTGAATACAAATATGTGTATTTTATTGCAGTAAAAGCAAACAGTATTTTGATATTCACAGTTAGAGTGTCACGTATAACTAAGACATTTTTTAAAAAATCTTATTTTCTCCCATTTTTTTTATATTTTATTCATTTAAATTATGTTTCATAGCTAAATATTTGATGTCAAATGAAAGCCCTGTTTCTCCTGAATAAAATGATATATGATAAGTGTGGGTGCATTTAATATGAAAGAGGTGAATTATGGTTGGACAGACATGGCAAATGCCAGGTTTTGTTTAGATCACAACTTGTACATTTGGCTGCGGTCTTAAGGGGTTAAAGGAACACTATAGTCACCTAAATTACTTTAGCTAAATAAAGCAGTTTTAGTGTATAGATCATTCCCCTGCAATTTTACTGCTCAATTCACTGTCATTTAGGAGTTAAATCACTTTGTTTCTGTTTATGCAGCCTTTGCCACACCTACCCTGCCTATGATTGACAGAGCCTGCATGAAAAAAAAAATTGGTTTCACTTTCAAACAGATGTAATTTACCTTAAATAATTGTATCTCAATCTCTAAATTGAACTTTAATCACATACAGGAGGCTCTTGCAGGGTCTAGCAAGCTATTACCATAGCAGGGGATAAGAAAATCTTAATCAAACAGAACTTGCAATAAGGAAAGCCTAAATAGAGCTCTCTTGACATAGGCACTGTCGTTATTCGGCGGGTGTTAGTTTAAAATTACCTTAATAAGACTCGGACACCAGTTATTCTGTTGGAGTATAACGTCCACAGCTTTATTAAATTTCAAACAAATTAACAAATTTAGGGTCATTGTCATTTCTGACATTTTGTTACTATCCCCCCATACAATACCCCTGACAATGACCCTAGCACTTAAACAATAAATAACATTTCAATAACATTTAACTTATAACACACGGCCTACCAAAGAGGCCCCAACCAAACGTAACTGTAGGGGTGTACCCAGACACCCCTACCCCCTAGGTTCGTAGCCACCAAAGAGCTTGAACCTACCAACACTCTTATCCACCTGGCCTACTCCGGCCTAGGCCTTGGCCTATCCACTTCCAATTCCAGCCAACTTCCGACTTTACCATGCCCTGTTCCCGCCGCTGTGACCAAACGGGAACACAACCAAACCTAAAGGGAGGGTGGGTGGGACAAAGAACAGGTGAGTGAATTTCTGTTAAAATTGCTCCTCTCTAAGATGGCCGCTATTTAACTTGCTCTTAGACCACCCCCACGCTGCATTACCCTAAGCCCACCCACAATTCTTAACCCTGCCCACTCTCTGGCCCTGTCAAGGCCCACTCCCCCTCTGCGTTGTTCCGTGGGCTTCATGACATAGGCACTGTCGTTATTCGGCGGGTGTTAGTTTAAAATTACCTTAATAAGACTCGGACGCCAGTTATTCTGTTGGAGTATAACGTCCACAGCTTTATTAAATTTCAAACAAATTAACAAATTTAGGGTCATTGTCATTTCTGACATTTTGTTACTATCCCCCCATACAATACCCCTGACAATGACCCTAGCACTTAAACAATAAATAAAATTTCAATAACATTTAACTTATAACACACGGCCTACCAAAGAGGCCCCAACCAAACGTAACTGTAGGGGTGTACCCAGACACCCCTACCCCCTAGGTTCGTAGCCACCGAAGAGCTTGAACCTACCAACACTCTTATCCACCTGGCCTACTCCGGCCTAGGCCTTGGCCTATCCACTTCCAATTCCAGCCAACTTCCGACTTTACCATGCCCTGTTCCGCCATAGCACATGCCTTGACCCCTTAAGGACATGCGCGACCCCCACTACACAAAAACAGGGCCCTATCAATACCCTCCTGAAAACCCAGGTTCAGCAAGTCAGTCCCTACATCTGACAAATGAACCCCGTCTCTCCTGAAATAACCGGGCAACATGCCCTCCAACTCCCTGTGTCGGACAACTACTCCCCCCAAACGTCTAATAAATGCTGACATTGCCCTATTCACCTTGCCCCTGCAACGGGCTACCGCATCCAAGTCCCTAGCGTGCCTCCACGCAAATCGGGGGACCATCTCCGACCACACCACTACAACGCCAGGGACCAGCCCTACCAGCCGGTCCATGTCCCTCTTCATCCATCTCACCAACTCCCTCTGAGGGACAAGACCCAAATCATTCCCCCCGCCATGCAACACTACCACATCAGGCTTCGCCCCCCCATACACTTTCCTGAACAAAACACTGCTCAAACCTTGCCAGCTAAATCCCCTAAAACCAAACCATGAGATCGCCACCCGTTCCCGAGGAAAGCCCAGCTGTGTTCCGCTCCTTCTAGCTGCAGCTCTCTTCTGTGCCCAATACACGAACGAATGGCCGATCACCCACACCGTCCAACCTGAAATGAAATAAAAGTTAGTACTTCGTCATCCAAACCACCGTCCCGTCACCAACACCACCACTCAAAATACTTAGCTTTCAAAATGCTTTTTTTTTTTTTTTTAACTTACACCAGCCTGTCTGGCCTCACATACGATCGGAAACGCAAGGATTCCCACCTACCAATCCTTTTTATCCTCTCGTCACCCAGACCTAACCTCGCCGCCTCTGTCGCGGCCCCTATACGGAATGAATGAGTACCAAACTGCATGGGCTCCAGGCCCATCTTCCCCAGTCCCATCCGGAAGACCCTGGTAAACTGGAAACGTGATAACGCTGACCCGTCAGCGTGTACGAAAAAACAGGCCTTACCCTCTGGCCGGAGCGCTAAATAACTAGCGCCCCGCAACACCGGGCACACCTTGGACCCCGGAAACCCGTACAATACCACCGTGCAGCCTTTTCCAAAAACATCAGTTTTTGACCTGCACAATCTGATACTCACCCTGTCAGCGCTGACTACCACGTCTTCCTGCTGCAGACCCCCAACCCCCGCCTTGTTCACACTCACCAGCTCGCCGACTCGAAACGCCCCAAAAAAGGCCCACACAAATGCACCTGCAAATAATTCAACCTCGAAAGGCGAGCGGCATATCGAGGGTAGCAGCTCCACTAACTGTTGAAGCATTCCGAAAGACACCGGCCGCCTCGAGTCAGCCGTTTTCTTCCCTCTCCTGAAGCCCTTGATAGCCTGCCGAACCAAGAAATGTTTAGTAACATCTTCCCACCCGTTGAACTTAAATAAAAAAGCCAGAGCCGACATATGTCTGTCGACCATGGCCGGCGAGGCCTGCTTAACAAACAATTGGCAAAGAATCCACAACAAAACATCCAGCCTCCGCTCCGCGGAAAGCTCCCCCCCTACCTGAAGCACCGTCTCCTCCCATACTTTCCAGACCTTAACATACGCCGACCAGGTGCTTGGCGCCAGCGACTTCCTTATGCACTCCCCAAGCAGGCCATCCCGAGTTGCCACATTTCGACTGGGCACACCTGCCCCACCTTCGCTGCACCAGGAGCCGCTTCCCAAAAACGTTCCCACTGTAAACGAGATAGAGCATCAGCCACCACATTCTTACACCCCGGAATGTGCCTAGCCTTAAACACAATGTTAGATGACATACAGAGCAAAACCAACCGCCGCAACAATCGCACCACCGGAGGCGAGCTAGCAGACAGGCTATTAATCGCCTGCACTACCGCCATGTTGTCTGAATGAAATGTGACCCTCTTGTTGGCAAGCTCCTTGCCCCAGAGTGACACCGCGACCACCACGGGAAACAGTTCCAGAAACGCCAGGTTTCTGATAAGCGGGGATGACAACCACGTGTCCGGCCACCCCTCCGCGCACCATTCTCCCGCCAAATAAGCGCCAAAACCAATACTGCCCGACGCGTCCGTAAACAACCCTATAGCCTCAGACGACACAGACAGCTCCCTAAAAAACACTGTACCATTAAAATTGGTCAGAAAATGATCCCACACCTCTAGATCTTCTCTCATGTCGGCGGACACTCTAATATAGTGAGACGGCCGCCGCGCCCCGCTGGTTGCCTGAGCCAACCTCCTACAGAATATCCTCCCCATAGGAATGACCCTGCATGCAAAGTTAAGGCTCCCTAGAAGAGATTGCAAGCCCCTTAGCGTAACCTTCCTTGCCCTTTTTGCCGCGCCTACCACCTGTCGTAAAATCTGCAGCTTATCTACTGGCAACCTGCACTCCCCGGCACACGAGTCAATCTCCAGACCCAAGAAACAAATGCACGTAGTGGGGCCCACTGTCTTATCCGCAGCTAAAGGCACCCCGAATGCATGCGACACCCACTGCAGAGTCCCCAGCAGCTGACCGCACCTACCCGAATCACGAGGGCCGACACATAGGAAATCATCGAGATAGTGCACCACCGATCCCCCCGCCGACTCTTTGCGCACCACCCATTCCAAGAACGTGCTAAACTTCTCGAAATAGGCGCATGACACGGAGCAACCCATAGGCAGGCACAAATCTACAAAGAACCCGTCCTCGAAATGACAACCCAAGAGGTGATGACAATCCGGATGGATGGGGAGCAGCCGAAACGCTGCCTCCACATCCACCTTCGCCATTAACGCCCCCCGACCCGCTCTCCGTACCAGCTCGACGGCTTTGTCGAATGATGTATAGGAGACCGAGCACAAGTCCGCGTCAATGTCATCATTCACCGAACCCCCTTTCGGGTGCGACAAATGATGAATCATACGGAATTTACCCGGTTCCTTCTTGGGAACCACATCCAAAGGGGATATCCGCAGATCCGCCAATGGCGGGGCCGCGAACGGACCCGCCATCCTACCCAAGGAAACTTCTTTCAACAACTTCTCCCCAACCACCCCCGGATGTTCCATTACAGACTTAAGATTTGCGCTAACCCCACTCGGACCTTTTGCCTTGAAGGGGATCCGGAAGCCTTCCGTGAAACCCTTCCATAAAAACTCTGCATCTTGCTGACTATCGTATTGCCTTAGCCAAGGCAACATCACGTCGACCTTCACCGGGGACCGCCCCAGCGGTAGTCGCTGTAGCAGCGGTTCCTGTCGTACCTCCCCCTGTGCTACTCTTCCCTTTTTTAAAGCATCTACTGACCCCGTGGCTCCCGCCGCAACCGGAACACTCGTGTCTAAACCTACACGAAGCCCCCCATTTACACTGGCCCTCGTTAAACGCCCAGCAAAAACCTTTTTTCGGACCCGCCGACGCAGCGCTCCCAGTGGCCGCGCCGGCTGTCCCCGGAAAGGGAGCAGATTTCTGCGCCATCATCAGCCGCATCCATAGCGGCAGGTCCATCTGGTCCCACCGCATGGATGCATTCGCTGCTAGCCGTTGACGAAATTGTTCGTCGTACTTCCACCATGCCAGCCCCCCATAAGTCCGGTACGCATCACCTATTCCATCGAGATAGCAAAATAGCTGGGAACAGCAATCCGGACGCTTTTCGCCTATAACGCTGGCCAAAATACAAAATGCCCGCAGCCAATTCCCAAAAGTCTTCGGGATCTTCCTATACTTACGCCTCTTTTCCTCCTCCTCCTTCTTGGCGTCCTTTTTGTCCTCCTCCTTGAGGTCTAGGAACTCCTCTAGGGGGAGAAGGGAAAAGATTTCCACGAACTCACCTTTCCATATCTTTTCCTTCACCTCCCCTTTTAAATGACAGCCAAGGGGACCCGCAAAGGACACGTGCACGTTTTGCCGCGCGGCCTCCGAGATGTCCCCAAAACCTGCCTCCTGCTCAGACGCCCCTTCCGTCGATTCCACCAGCGGAAGCGCGGCATTCGCGTCCCCACTGGCAACCCCCCCCCGATAACGAACCTCTACTAGTAACTACCTTACCTTGGTCCCCGTCTGTGGCCCATACTCTACCAAACTGCTGTGACTCCCTACCTTCCTCCCAGGAGTCCAATAAAGATTTCAAACAGCCTATGAGTGTTCCTGGATGTAATGCAGAGCTCGACTCACCACTGTTGCCCCCGGCCGCCTCAGGCCCAGGGGATGCCGTCCTTCCACCGGCCCTGACAGGCCCCGGAGCTTCCGCAAATCGCCGACTCCTGCACTCCTGGTCTCTCCTCGGAACCGCTGGCGTGTGCCTCCGCGACCTGTAAGGAGACGATAACCTGGGCAGTCTGTTCGATCGGTCCCCTGCCTGCCCGTGCTCCCTACGCTCCTCCCTTCCGTCCCAGTCCCGGCTCTTCTAGCAAGCTATTAACATAGCAGGGGATAAGAAAATCTTAGTTAACCCCTTAACGCCGTTACGGCGTTCCATGCCGTCGCGCTTTAAATGGGCTTTAAAGCCGTTGCGGCGGCATGGAACGCCGTAACGGTTTAAGCCCCCAGGAGCCAGCAACTACTCACCTCCGCCGCGATCCTCTTCTGGGGGGCTGCCTGAGAGCCCAGGCAGCCCCCCTCCGGCAAATGAGGCCCCCGGGGGCCATGTGATCGCTCTCAAAGAGCGATCACATGGCCCCCTATAGCTGGCTATGGATCTGCCAGCAGGGGGACTGTTTGAAATATCAGACAGTCCCCCTGCTGGTAGGAGGTGTAAAAAAAAATAAATAAACATGTTTAAAAATAAATTAAATATATTTTAATATATATATAATATGTATATATATTATATATATAATATATATACATATTATATATATGTAACGTCATGCAACGTGTATTTTAATATTAATATAAGTATATAAATTAATATTAAAATACACTTAGAATGACGTTACATATATATAATATGTATATATATTATATATAATAGATGTACATATATATATATTATATATAAATACGTATAATTAAAATAATAAATAAATAAAATAATAAAATAAATAAATAAAATATTGAAACAAAATTTAATATAAATTATATATGCATATGTAATTTCATTCTAACTGTATTTTGTTATTAATATATATATATCGGTAACAAAATACACTTAGAATGACATTCTATATATATCTATCATTGTATAAAATACAAATAACCGCAAATATATATATATAGATAAATACATATAATTACAGAAAAGATTACATTAGTATACACGTAGAATTTAAATACCTATAAATGCATATATATTAAAATTCTACGTGTATATTTAAATAATCTTTTAACGTAATTATGTGATTTGATTAATTAAAATTTGATTGACATGCCTGACAACACAGGGAGAAAGTGCAGAGAATTTAATTCGCAAGCACTATATTTGACCCTGTAACTCTCTAAGACACCATAAAACCTGTACATAGGGGGTACTGTTTTACTCGGGAGACTTCACTGAACTCAAATATTAGTGTTTCAAACTGGTAAATTGTATTACAACAATGATATTTTAAGTAAAAGTGACGTTTTTCGCATTTTTTACAAGCGAACGGCACTTTCATGGTCTATATTATTGTTGTAATATGTTTTACGGTTTTAAAACACTAATATTTGTGTTTAGTGAAGTCTCCCGAGAATAACAGTACCCCCCATGTACAGGTTTTATGGTGTTTTGGAAAGTTAGAGAGTCACATATAAGGCTTGCATTTCATTTTTTTCACATTGAAATTTGCCAGATTGGTTATGTTGCCTTTGAGAGCGTATGGTAGCCCAGGAATGAGAATTACCCCCATGATGGCATACCATTTGCAAAAGTAGACAACCCGAGGTATTGCAAGTGGGGTATGTCCAGTCTTTCTTAGTAGCCACTTAGTCACAAACACTGGCCAAATATTAGTTTTTTGCTTTTTTCACACAAAAACAAATATGAACGCTAATTTTGGCCAGTGTTTGTGACTAAGTGGCTACTAAAAAAGACTAAACATACCCCACTTTCAATACCTTGGCTTGTCTAATTTTTCAAATGGTATGCCATTATGGGGGTAATTCTCTTTCCTGGGCTACCACACCGTCTCAAAGGTAACATTACTAATCTGGAAAATTTCAATTTGAAAATGGAACGTTCTATATTTGACCCTGTAACTTTCCAAAACACCATAAAACCTGTTAATGGGGGGTACTGTTGTACTCGTGAGACATCGCTGATTACAAATATGCGCATTTTTTTGCAGTAAAACCTAACAGTATTATGACATTCACAGCTAAAATGGCAGACGGAAATACAAATTTAAAAAAAAAATCTTATTTTCTCACCTTTTTTTTTATTTTATTCAGAATAAATTATGTTCCATATATGAATAGTTAATGATAGATTAAAGCCCTGTTTCTCCTGAACAAAATGATATATAATAAGTGTGGGTGCATATAATTTGAAAGAGGGGAACTACGGTTGAACAGACATATAGCGCAAATTCCAGTTTTTGTTTACATTTTGTTTTGATCAGAACGTGCACTATTGACTCCGTCCTGAAGGGGTTAAACAGAACTTGCAATAAAGATAGCCTAAATAGGGCTCTCTTTACAGGAAGTGTTTATGGAAGGCTGTGCAAGTCACATGCAGGGAGGTGTGACTAGGGTTCATAAACAAAGGGATTTAACTCCTAAATGGCAGAGGATTGAGCAGTGAGGCTGCAGGGGCATGTTCTATACACCAAAACTGCTTCATTAAGCTAAAGTTGTTCAGGTGACTATAGTGTCCCTTTAATCTATAGTATAGTGTCCCTTTAATCTTATATGCACCTGTCTGTCTTGAGAATGATGGGAATTAAACTGTTAAGATAGCCGCTGCTATATGCACTTGCTGTCCTTAATGCAACCCTTCAGTAATATATTTGAAGAGGAGCTTGGGAGAAACAGTCTTGCTGTCTCTATCTAACTAGCCATTCTCCTGGCAATGGGAGATGGGTTAAAATATTGTTACAAGCCGGGAGTAACTCCTACAAACTCTGGACAGGCCTATTCACGTATGTCCTGGTGCTAACTTGAGAATAGGGACACTGCTTCGGCCTGTGCACTTACTAGTTTTAATGCACTGTGTGACACATCACTCGCCATTCAGAACAGGAATTGAAAATCTGATTTGATACTGTGAAATGATGCATGAAATCTCTTTTTCATGTTATAAATCCTTTCTTAAGCCGGCGCAAATCTTTGTATTCTTGCAAAGTGACAATTATCTTTTTTTTTTCATGAGTGCACAGTTTATGCTCGAAAAAAAATACCCAATACCTAGCATGAGCATGATCTTTAAGAGAACAAAAGGACTGAAACCGAGACTCTCTCCCTCATGTCTTGCTCTGCCCAAGTGTGGCCTACTCTGAGGCCTGGGACCTTTGCAGATTATTGATACCGGAGAAACTGACGGAAGCCAAGCACAGAGAGATGGACACAGGTTTCTTCAGGAAGGAAGAGATTCTTTATTGGATCACCGATCGGGACTCAGAGGGACTAGCGTCACCAAAATACAGCAAAGTCTGAGTACTGAATACATAGAGTACATTCCTTATATAGCACTGTAGCTCCTCCCACAATTAACTACACCCACACATACCCTTAACCTATTTAATAAATAGAGTCTAAACTCATCCATCCGGTCTAACCACGTGGCTCATCTGATACAAAGGAGAGGGACGCGTAATTCCAGTTCTTACATTCCTGCACCTGGTCAGTACAGTGATAACAGTATCTTAGCTACGTGTAATTAACTAACTGATACTACAAACACATATACATACATATGCCTTGTGGCAATCTTAGCCTGCTAAACTTGTATTTTACTGGAATTACATCACATTCCCCCCTTTGATGCCTCTGATATTTCACAATTACTTGAGGCATCACTTAACCTTGGTTTGCATATACCTCAGGTTACCATGAACCAGACCAGACTTATCTTATGATGTGAATCTTTTAACACTCATCTTCCTGCATTGGTTCTCCTTGATCTAGAGCCTTATACTTATATATCGCCATTATCTGTGCAGCAGCCTTCCTCTCTGCTATACTTCCTATCAGGCTTTGCACAGACCTAACTACTAAGGGTATAAGACACGGTAGGAGTAGACACAACAGTAAAATCAGTAGGACTCCACCTACCACTGCCTTAAGCCCTCCAAACCACTCATACCAGCTACCAAACCAACCACTTGGATCGTACCCTTTCCATACCTGAGTAGGCACATGCACTAGTTTAACCATATGGCTAGTAAGCTCAGCTATTGCTTGCCCTTCGTCATCTATTTGAAGACAGCAATTGCTCAGGTTAAACTTCCCACATACACCTCCCTCTACTGCCAAAAGGTAATCCAAGGCTAATCTATTTTGGTACACTGCTGTCCTCATCCTGGTATTATGCCTCGCTAGAAGATTGAGTGCTTGTGAGGTCTCATTAGTAATAATCTCAACCACCGCCTGTAATCTTATAATACGGTTGAGCATATAAATTGGGGTTCTATAACCAAAGGTACCATCTTCCGCCCACGTGGCTGGCCCATAATAATCCATGACACGCTGGGGAGGCCATTCATTATCTTCCCAGGTGCCTATCTCTAAGGGTCCCCTTTTCTTCCTATGATTCACATCATACACTTTAACACCTAAAGTCTCACCTGTTTCAATCGGTAACAAGAAGAAGGATGGTTTGAGCATACCCAACACACATGCCCCTTCCCAGTCCTGTGGCAACTCCGAATAGGCTTTCTTACCACAGATCCAGTACAAATTTGCTGGGGCTCTCCAGGTAGATGTGATGGATAAATCAAACCACACATCCTTTAAACTGGCATATCTAGCAAACGGGTTAGATGGTTCTGAGACATTTGAAGCCGACCACCAAGTTGTATTTTTAGTATCATCATCATAAGCTTTTTGCCCTAGACAAGTTAATTCTCCTACAGAAGTATTATACATTATTCCTTTCCTTGCTATGCAAACATAACCTATGATGGAGGTCTTTAATCTCCACTCAGATCTACCTCTAACACTCAAATGATAATCGGCTTGTGTAGATATTAGTTGGTCAACTGCCTCAGAACCGGACATTACCTCCTTTGCTTCCCAAGGCCATTGGTCTCCCATGTTAGTACCTCCACACACATAGCAGTTGGTAACATTAAGACTACCGGCAATACTTTCAGCTAGGTCAATGAACAGGTTTTTAGCGTTATGGGGGATCTTATTATCTATACTCATCTCTTCATAAAAGGAATGGTATACTTGATGAGTCTGGGAGGATACCGTATCAGTCTCTATTCCTATAAACAATAATGTCCCAGGATCTAAACCCGTCCCGTATATCTGAAACCCAAATAAATTTCCATACTTATCTAGGAACTTGTCGGGGTTATTAATAAGTATATGGACTGGGTTGCATTCCATAGACTTACAATAAGGGCTAGTCGGCAACTTAGTCACTATCATGTCTTTATCTACTGTCTGTCCCCAAGTCGCCCACCCCACACAAGACCAATATGGACAAAAGTTATAGTCTTTATTTGGGCATCTAGGACTCACATATTTATTTTTACCACTGGGACAAATATATTTATCATTAGACCCATACGTCCTCTCCCATCTAAGATCCCCACATACATTCCACGGTTTTCTACCACTTGATATCGCCTTACATGCATCAAATAGCAGAACACCCGAAGAATGTACGGATTCTAACACCGTCTTATTAATTAGGGTCCCCTGAGGATCTCCATTCCTGAGAGTCAACCAAATTGTACGAGGTTGATACTCTGGACTGAAGCACTTAGGTTCTCCTACTCCTAAATGGCACACACTATAGTCTATATTTAGGTATCTACATCTTGATACCTCTCCTTTACATTCGTATTGTGAATGCCAAATTAGGGTTTGGGAAATATGGTTACCTGTTCTCGTAGTCTTAATGCATACCTCACAGCTAGGAGTGTCGGTACCTCTACCTTCCTGAATATAAAAACACATATAAATAAACACAATCAAAAGCACATCTTTCGCCGTCATCCTCAGTCTTCGTCCGTGCGATGGAACCTCAGCTTCCAGGATGTGAGGGCTGCAGGGAATGGAGTTCTGCTCGTCTTCACAGGTGTCCCTTCGAGACTTTCCTGGCTTATACACTATGTGTTGGTAAGCGGACAGGCTTTATTATGGCCTTCTCACTCACACCTGTAACAATAAAATTTGTAATCCACAATAATTCCTCGTTACTCCGACTGAGTAGTGCGTTTCAACCGGATCTTGCAGGGATTCTCTGGATCTGCTGTAATTTGCCAAGAATCGACTGCTGCTGGTTTAACCCTGGAGTGATGTATCCACGGAGTTACTTCGGCTACTTTTATCGCTGTAGGGGTAGACAAAAGAACAACATAAGGACCTCTCCACTTGGGCCCTAACGGTACATTATTCCACTCTTTAATCCACACTTGGTCTCCTGGATGATAACTATGAACAGGGGGATAAATATTCACAGGTAATCTATCTTGTACCCATTTCTGTACCTCCTCCATAGTCTTACCCAACTCTACAACCTGCTGCCGGGTAATTCCTTCTCCCAACTGACTCAAGTCCCCCCTTAAGTTACCAAGTACGGGAGGTGGTCGCCCATACATGATTTCAAAAGGAGAGAGGCCCATCCTTCTGGTAGGGGTACTGCGGATTCGCAATAAAGCCATGGGTAAGAGAACGTTCCACTTAAGTTGGGTTTCCTGACACATTTTAGCCAACTGGTTCTTTATAGTTCTATTCATTCTCTCTACCTTACCAGAACTCTGGGGTCTATATGCAGTATGAAGCCTCCACTTTATACCAAGCATATGAGTCAGTTGTTGTAGGCACTGATGAACAAAAGCTGGACCATTGTCCGATCCTATAGAACAGGGTAGTCCATATCGGGGTATTATTTCTCGTAGCAGGAATCTTACAACTTCTCCTGCTTTCTCTGTACGAGTAGGACATGCTTCTACCCAGCCTGAATAGGTGCACACAATTACCAACAGGTAACGATGTCCGCCCGATTTAGGCATTACTGTAAAGTCTATTTGTAGATCGGACATGGGGAGTCCCCCCATAAACTGGACTCCTGGTGGCTTTACTGGTCCTTGTCTTGCATTATTCTTAGCACACGTTACACATCTGCGTACAATGGCCTGAGTCAAGTTGGACAATCTTGGTATGTAGAAATGTTTCCTGAGAGATTCTTCAGTACTGTCTCTCCCAGAATGTGTCCCGTTGTGATAATTTTGGACAATTTCTACCGCTAGTGATGCTGGTATGACTATTCTTCCATCTTCTAGCTGATACCACTTGTTCTCCAAATACTTTCCCGGTTCAGTCTTTAACCACTCCTCTTCTTGAGCTGTATAAACTGGAGTCCATTGGGACAGTGGAGTTGGTATAAGAGCAGCTATATGCCCCACATACTCCTGTCTTCCTGATTCAGCAGCACGCTTAGCTGCACTATCTGCCATCCGATTTCCCTTGGTTACATCACCATCTCCTCTCAGATGCGCTCGACAATGTATGATACCGACTTCTTTCGGCTCCCACACTGCTTCCAATAGTTGTAGGATTTCAGCTGCGTACTTGATTTCTTTGCCTTCTGAATTCAGTAGTCCTCTTTCTTTATACAAAGCTCCGTGGGCATGAGTGGTTAAAAACGCATACTTAGAGTCCGTATAGATATTTACTCTTAAACCTTCAGCCAATTGTAACGCTCGTGTTAGTGCTATTAATTCTGCCTTTTGTGCTGATGTTCCTTTCGCCAGTGGCCGAGCTTCTATCACCTTGTCTATTGTTGTCACTGCATATCCTGCATAGCGGATCCCTTCTTTCACATAACTACTGCCGTCGGTGTAATATTGAACATCGGGGTTCTGGATGGGAAAATCACGAAGATCTGGTCTACTTGAAAATACTTCATCCATTACTTCCAAACAATCATGTTGACTTTCAGTAGGTTGCGGCAAAAGGGTAGCTGGATTTAAGGTGTTTACAGTCTCTAAATGCACTCTTGGGTTTTCACACAACATTGCTTGATACTTGGTCATACGGCTGTTACTAAACCAATGATTTCCTTTGTAATCCAACAACGTCTGTACTGCATGTGGGACTCGTACATAAAGTTCTTGACCCAGAGTGAGTTTATCGGCTTCAGCTACTAGCAGGGCGGCTGCAGCTACGGCTCTTAGACAAGGTGGAAGTCCGCTGGCCACTGCATCCAGTTGCTTAGACATGTAGGCAACAGGTCTTTGCCATGATCCCAAGTACTGTGTCAATACTCCCACAGCCATTCTTCTTTGCTCGTGTACATATAAGTAGAATGGTCGTGTGTGATCAGGTAGACCTAATGCTGGGGCACTCATCAAAGCCTTCTTCACATCTTCAAATGCCGTTTGCTGTTCTTGGGTCCATAAGAAGGGGTCGTGCTCTGTACCTTTGATGGCTGCGTACAGAGGTTTTGCCAGTATCGCATAGCTGGGAATCCATATCCTACAGAAGCCTGCTGCCCCCAAGAATTCTCGCACTTGTCTTCTATTCTTGGGTATTGGTATTTGGCAGACAGCTTCTTTTCTCTCTGGCCCCATAATCCTTTGACCTTCAGAGATATGGAATCCCAGATACTTGACAGTTGGCAAACACAACTGAGCCTTCTTCCTGGACACCTTGTATCCTGCCTTCCAGAGAATATGTAGTAGATCGTGCGTTGCTTGCTGACATTTTTCTTTTGTAACTGCTGCTATCAACAAGTCATCTACATATTGTAACAATACACATTCTCCTGGGATAGACTCGAAATCCAGTAGATCTTGACTTAGAGCTGAACCAAATAGGGTAGGTGAATTTTTAAACCCTTGGGGCAGTCTTGTCCAAGTCATTTGGCGTTTTGAGCCCGTTACAGCGTTCTCCCATTGGAAAGCGAAAATACATTGGCTTTCTGCGGCAATTCGGAGGCAAAAGAAGGCATCTTTGAGATCTAAGACTGTGAAGTAAGTAGCCCCGCCCGGAATTAAAGCAAGCAGGTTATATGGATTGGGTACAACTGGATGTATGCTAACAACCGCATCATTGACTGCTCTTAAGTCCTGTACAGGTCGATACTCATCTGTACCGGGCTTTTGAACAGGCAGCAATGGGGTGTTCCAGGGGGAAGTACAGAATTTTAGGATACCATACCGTATGAACTTATCCAGATAGGATTGGATGTTCTTCTTAGCCTTCTGCGGAATGTGATATTGTCTTAGGCTCACTGGATAAACCCCATGTTTCAGTTCAATTTTTATTGGTGGAATATTGCGGGCCAGTCCTGGTGGGTTGTTCTCTGCCCAAACTCCTGGTATGTTAAACAATGTCTCATCACTCCTAGGGTTTTGGCTAGTCAACACTGTATAAAGTCGCCACTCTTCTTCCTTTGGTACGGATAAAGTCATAATACCTGAAGGTCCATTAAACTTTAAGGATGTTGTTCCATTTGGTAGGAACGTAATCTGCGCTTGTAATTTTGATAGCATATCACGTCCCAGCAATTGGACTGGACATTCAGGCATATAAAGGAATTGGTGTTTTACTACGTGGCCTCCCAATGTACAGAGTCGACTTTTAAGAACCGGTTTTTCAGCACTTCTTCCAGTTGCTCCTATCACAGTAATAGTCCTTCCAGATGGAGGAGCAACTAGATTAGTCACCACTGAATGTTCAGCACCAGTGTCGATCACTCCTTTTCCCCCCTATTGATACATCGACCATAGGCTCCGCTCGACCAAGGGGGATGGAGCCCGGTCGGTATCAATAGTCCTCCATGACAGTGTCAGCCAATCCTACAAAGTCCCTACCTTCTCTATCGCGGGACCTTTGCGCTGCTGGAATATACCTGTCTTCCCTAACACTTCCTCTGTTCCCATTACTCCCTCTATAACCATTACTCCCTCCGGGGCCTCCTCTACCTCTCGCTCTACCTCTAAAGTTTCCGTAGCCTGCCCTGGGTTGGTCTCTCTCGTACTGCTCTCTTTGCGGACATTCGTTCCTCCAATGCCCTTCTTCCTTGCAATACGCGCATTGATCCCTACTCAAAGGCTCCCTACTCCATCTATTATTGCCTCTATCTGGGCCCCGTTTATCTACGCCTGCGATCGCTACCGCTAGCATATCAGCCTTTTTACGCATCTTGCGCTCTTCCTCTTTCTTACTTTCTGTATCCCTGTTCATATAGACCTTATTTGCTACCTCCATTAGTTGGGTGATGGACATACCTGCAAACCCTTCTAACTTTTGTAGCTTGCGCTTAATATCTCCGTATGCTTGGCTGACAAAGGCGGAGTTAACCATTCGGGAATTGTCTGCGTCTTCCGGATTAAAGGGGGTATACAAGCGGTATGCCTCCAATAATCGGTCATAAAAGACACTGGGCGCTTCATCGCTTTTCTGGATCACCTCAACTGTCTTCGACATGTTAATGGCTTTCTTTCCTCCGGCTTTCATGCCAGCAATTATAGCGTCTCTATAGGCTCTGAGTTGAACCATATCAGCACCATTTACGTTCCAATCGGGATCGGTGTTGGGATAGTGTGTCGCGGCCCATGCTGCTGGATTGGCTTGGTTCAAAGCACGGGCTCTATCCTCTAATGCTTTAATGGCTGCTTGATTTATTCTTGTCCTTTCCTCATTGTTAAATAAAGTCATTAGTAACTGCTGGCAATCAGCCCATGTCGGATTATGCGTCTGTACTATTGAGGTGAACAGATCAGTCATAGCTTGTGGTTTCTCAGTATACGAGGAATTATGGGTCTTCCAGTTTAAAAGATCGGTTGTGGTAAATGGGACATATACGAAGACTGGGTCAGCGTGTGCCATTTGACCTGCGGCATCGATATAAGCTGACCCGGGATTCAGACGAAGAGGCATCTGATAGTGCTTTAATTGTTGGGCACCAGTCAACTGTCGGGTTTGGATGGGGCTACGTAGAGAGGCGTCAGTCATGGGTTCCGGTCGGGGAGAGATAGGGTATGGGGATGTGGGAGGTCGGTTTTGGGAAAAGGTCGTAAATAAAACACTTCGAGCCGAGCTAGATGAAGCTTGACCGGAAGTCTGAAGTGGCGCCAAATCAGGATATTCGTTTCTAATGGGGGTGGATTCTGGTTCCGGAAGGGGAGATTTAGTACGAGGGGGGGTGGATCCTGTACTGGAGGAGGAAGCGGAAGTGGATGAGGGTAATGAGGGGAGGGGTGCAGGACTTCCTGCGTTTGCGTCACTTCTTCTTAACGGAAAGTAAGGGGGCGGCAAAGGGATCTCGGACTCAGGGGGCGTGTCCAAAATGGGCCTAACACCAGTCCTAGTGGACGAGCAAGTCCTAGCTACCATGAGGCGACACTGCTCCTCGTGGCATGTCTGGAGCCATTTTGGCGAGTCATTTACGGCCTGTCTCCAACAGTCAATATAAGGAAACTGGCCGTAAAGTTCAGGCCTACCCGATACAGCCACGTGTAAGCGCTGTACCAGAGTTGGATCCAAACTGCCACGTGGCGGCCATGCCGCAACCAAAGTAGGCCACTCCCTAGTACACAAAGTGACCAAACGTACAGGAGACATCTTTACCCCAAAATCACAAACTTTGAATCCCTTTTTAAAATTCTTAACCATACATCCTAAGGGATCCGGAATCGTTGACTGCGACGCACCCATACTTAACAATGGAACGTCGTCGACAACGAATACTATACACGCGTACTATTCAACAGTCACACCCGTTTCCTCTGGCAACAGCACCACGTGGTACGGTTACCAAGTGAAACGTACACAATAACAATAAACACTCAGGGAATTCCCGTACACACACAGCTGTTACACCAGTCACTATATAATCAATATTATGCCCTTTGGCGTAACTATACAGTCACCCACGCTATAATTCTCTATATACGAATTACCCGTCTATAACACACCCCAGTAACATCGTCTTTTACAAATAGCGGTTACAGTACGGTTAGCATAGGTCAAAGCACAAGTTAAGGTCACAATACAATTATTAGTGGTTATGGTGTTAAACATGCAATGGACGACAAGGATTAGTACTTATTATATAATGTCAGTAAATATACAGGGTTATGGTACCGTGCACTATAATACAGCAACACACTATTAACACTCTCGCTAGACGGCTGAGCTCGCGCTATCTAACAAGATATACACTTTACTAAAACAATCGTTAACACATTTACAATTCCCAACTAAACTATTGGCCAGTACCTTGAATGGACTACCTAAAACTATATACACCCGTTTTGGTTAGCCACACTGCCCAATCACCACATATATAGCGAGCTAGAGAACCGAATTTACACAGGCGCCTCTTAGTCGCACTATCAAAAGTCTAGTGGGTTCCAAATTTACACGCCTTCCCACTTAGCCCAGATAGGATGAGAACTAGCGAACCGAATTTACACAGGCGCCGCTTAGTCTCCCGGTCCCTCCGACCTAGCGAACGTAATATACACCCTAGAACGCTAGTCTAGACAAGACACCGGTGTCCGGCTAGGGCTATTTACACCAGGACCCCGCCTGACTAACCAAATCAAACGGTCTGACTAAAGAGCGTTCGATCGAGCGGTGCGCCTTCGCTCCTTCCCTCCGACAGAGGGGGCAGATACACAGATTCAAAACCCCTTTGGGCCTACCGCACAATCGGTATACCCCTAGTGGGTCCTGCCGTCTAAAACAGCAGTTGTCTTACCTCCTCGTTCCTGAACCTGAGTTCACACTCATCGACGGGGACACCCCAGCACTTCTCACGTAGAGGCCGATGATCTCCTGGACAACAGACCAGTGGCGCCGAGACGAAGGGAGGTCCACGCAGAAGTTCAGGGGTGCAGCCGTAGAGAACGTGGGCAAAGATAGACCGTCTCACGCCTCTGCCTCTCAGCTACCGTTGAACGATGAGCTTCCCGGCCAATGCACCAAATGATACCGGAGAAACTGACGGAAGCCAAGCACAGAGAGATGGACACAGGTTTCTTCAGGAAGGAAGAGATTCTTTATTGGATCACCGATCGGGACTCAGAGGGACTAGCGTCACCAAAATACAGCAAAGTCTGAGTACTGAATACATAGAGTACATTCCTTATATAGCACTGTAGCTCCTCCCACAATTAACTACACCCACACATACCCTTAACCTATTTAATAAATAGAGTCTAAACTCATCCATCCGGTCTAACCACGTGGCTCATCTGATACAAAGGAGAGGGACGCGTAATTCCAGTTCTTACATTCCTGCACCTGGTCAGTACAGTGATAACAGTATCTTAGCTACGTGTAATTAACTAACTGATACTACAAACACATATACATACATATGCCTTGTGGCAATCTTAGCCTGCTAAACTTGTATTTTACTGGAATTACATCACATTATGAATCTAGTCTACACACAGTGCTGGATAACAGAGGCATGCCACTCTATGTATAGGAGAAGGGTGCGTAAATGCAAGAGTTAATTATAAATGTCTAACTAAATGCTGGCCAATCCAGCATCATTAAAATGTGAGTCATTCTTCCCACAGACAGCCTTCCCTCCCTCCTACGCCTGTAATCCTTGGCCTCCTCCTGCAGCCCAGACTGGGGTACAAGATGGGGCGGGGTGTATTTCCAAACTATGCTTGTATTAGTGTATTCGCTAGTGTGGAGACAATTTATTTTACATGTGCTGTTGTATGTGCTAAGCTGCATGTGTTGTCATGTACAAAATACATAGTAAACAGCCGCCGTTATCTCCTATTCTGTGGGATCCCTCATAAATATTTTAGAATCAGGTATTTTCACATACAACTAAGGTTGTTTTATGTTGAGCTTTAAAGAGACACTCCAGAACCCTAAAATACTCGAGCTTGCTGAAAAGCTTTATGTGTGAAGAGTGTGTCCTATTTTTATTTTGCAAAAAGTGCAGATTTCAGTAAAAATGTACACTTTAATAAATGAACCTGGTTACACCCTCTTGGCTTCCAAGTAGACCACAAGTCTTGTTACCTACTGGTTTGGTTAGCTCAGTGGAGTTAAACTCTAAAAGGCAGAAATTGCCCAGAGCAACTGGCTTACAAAGACTTCTCAATGAACTGTATTAGAAAGTATGTGAATGGACAGCCACAGAAAGTCTGGGCGGGGTTAGAAGGGGAGGGCTTGCAGAGGCTGCAGACAAGAACACTGCAGGTTTTGCAAGCTGTTTTGGATATACTCACAATGAAAAAAATGCATTATTAAAGGCATGCATATTTTACTTTGAGGTATATCTACTAAATAGTGAGTTTGATTTATTTTGTATTTGGGCAGTGGAGTGTTCCTTTAAGTAGTATACTGGGTGGCCAGTCACTGTATCCACCAGCTGCTGGGGAACACAGGCACAGTGAAAGTGCTGTTTTTTGTGGCGTGGGCAATGAGCTTGTTTTAAGATTAGTTTCTGATTTCACTAGTATTGTGGGGAAAAATGCAAATCATATACCATGTTCTATATAGTTATATCTCCCATGTGATTCAGGCAGCACTGACACACAGAGGGTTAACAGTGCAATGTGGTAGAAACAGAGCAAGGTATGAAAGAATGAAGAATGGCGAAACAGCATTATAGAGTTTTAGGAAGATTTGGCATCTATTCAAACCTAAAATACTTTTCCATAATGACGAGTTGTAAAAATAGCCGCAAAAGCATTTTATTTTCACTCATTCAAAAAGGATATCCCTGGGTCAAGATGAGATGTAATCATCCAACTTAATGATAAGTGTGTTATCGTCCTTGGAAGGATGAAAGGCTGAACTGATGCTGAAATTTAAACAGGTTTCGTCAATAGATGGTGCTGAGCCCAATACGCACCCCGTCTCTTTCTCTCCAGCACTTTTACTTGGAGTACAATATTAATCAGCAATAGACAGATCAGATCCAATGAAGTTTCTGGCCTGTACCCGCTGCACCCTTTCAGGGAATACACAATTAATCAGCAATAGATGTATTAGCTCTCAGTGAACCCCCAGTTTCTACCTCTTGCACCCTAATGGGAGTACAAGATGAGTCCGCAGTAGATAGATCAGATCCCAGTGAACCCCCAGTTTCTATCCCTTGCACCTTAATGGGAGTACAAGATAAGTCAGCAGTAGATAGATCAGATCCCAGTGAACCCCCAGTTTCTATTTTTTTGCACCCTTACTGGGAGTACGCAATCAGTAATAGAAGGATAAGATCCCCCTTGAATCTCTAGTTTGTGGGAGAACACGATTATCAGCAGTAGATGGATCAGATCTCAGGAACCCCCCTCCCCTCCCCCTGCCCCGGACCTCAATTTATTGCCAGCCTGTTCCATTTTCATATGGTTTCCTGCTTCAAAGCTGCGGAGTCTTTTAACTGCCTATATTTTCCAGAGCTGTTGCCAAGTGTTTAAATCCATTTTTTTTTTTCTTGGGAAAAGAAGCTAAAAATCTCCTCTGACCTTCAATTCGGGAAAACAAGACGAGTGAATCCATTTGCGATGGCAAAGTTTACTAACCAACATTATGCTTTACAATACGTTTTTACCCAGGCGTCCAGATAGAGCAGTAAGGGAAAATGGCTGGCTACGTGCCTCAATAAAATAGTGGAGGACTTAAAATGGCAGAGACTCGTTCAGGAATGCGGAGGGATGACTGAAGACAAGATTTGCAACATAGAATTTGTGTTTTAGGTCTAAATGTATTCATTTAACATCTGACTTATTACTTAAAGAGGCAGTATAAACCATGCAGGCCTTTTAAGTGTTTTTCAAAGTTTACAACTTGCTAGCATGGTTAAATGTGGCAGTAACATGTTAGAATGTTTACTATAAACGGGAAATGGATTTTATTTAAAGGGAAAAAAGCCTGAAAATGTCATTAGATGTTTGTAGACCATTATAGTTGGCATTTTTTTACGGATTGAGTGGAAATATTTTTGCTATCCAAACTAGTTGTGCAGAAAAGTGTGGCTGCTTTCAGCTTTTTGACATTTCCATTCATGGTTTTCATCAATGGAGCTACAAAGGTGACAGGTTACCTCTATACTGTTGCATGTGGATCCAGCACTGGCCCCTAAATGAGAGAGCTGAGAAAAAGGTTGGAAATATATAGTGCAACCAGTGTATACACCATACAAGAACACACACACACACACAAACCCCAAAACCCATTTTATATTATGCTAAAAAAAAGTCTAAAAATGTTTGTGTGATATACACTAAATTAAGAATCAGCAAAACTGAAATAAGAAAAGTTTGAAGTCACCTAAATTAGCCCCTAAAAATCCTTTTAAAATATATCTAAATTGCAATGTACCGAATGACCCAAATCATCCCCATATAACAGCAGTACACTTCAGGAAAAATATATAACTAAAAGTTCTTTGAAACAAAGTGTGAAAAGTGCTAAATATCATAAAAGACAAATTAAATCTCACTAGTTCTCCTTGAAACTTCCCCCTGATTACATAAAGGTGAAAAATTGTGCATACAGTGCAAAGTTGAAAAATCCCTAAGTTACCTGCTCGATTCCAGTTGCAAAGCACACACACACACACACACACACACACACACACACACAGACTGTTAAATACACACAGACTGCTGAATACACACACACACACACACACACACACACACACAGACTGCTAAATACACACAGACTGCTGAATACACATACACACACACACAGACTGCTGAATACACACACACACACAGACTGCTGAATTTACACAGATGACTGAATAGACACAGGCTGCTGAATACACACACAGCTTGCTGAATACATACAGACACCTGCATACACACACACACACACACACACACACACACAGACTGCTAAATATACACAGACTGCAGTGAGGGGTGCAGTGTATGTGTTTGTGTGTAGGGGTGCTGTGTGTGTGTGTGAGAAAGGGGTGCAGTGTGTGTGTGTGTGTGTGAGTGGTGCTGTGTGTGTGTGATGTGTACGAGGGGTGCTGTGTGTGTGAGAGGTACTGTAAGCGAGGGGTGCTGTAGGTCAGGGTGCTGTAAGTAAGGGGTGCTGTGTGTGTGAGAGTTACTGTGTGAGAGAGGTGTTGTGTGTGTGAGGGGTGCTGTGTGTGTTAGAGAGGTGCTGTTTGTGAGAAGTGCTGTGTGTGAGTGGTGCTGTGTGAGAGGTGCTGTGTGTGTAAGGGGTGCTATGTGTGAGACAGGTGTTGTGTATGTGAGGGGTGCTGTGTGTGAGAGAGAGGTGCTGTGTGTGAGAGAGAGGTGCTGTGTGTGTGAGAGAGGTGCTGTTTGTGAAGAGTGCTGTGTGTGAGGGGTGCTGTGTGAGAGAGGTGCTGTATGTGAGGTACTGTAAGCAAGGGGTGCTGTAGGTCAGGGGTGCTGTGTGTGTGTGTGTGAGAGGTGCTGTGTGTGAGAGGTGCTGTGTGTGAGGGGTGCTGTGTGTGTGAGAGAGGTGCTGTGTGTGTGAGAGAGGTGCTGTTTGTGAGGAGTGCTGTGTGAGAGGGGTGCTTTGTGTGAGGGGTGCTGTGTGAGAGAGGTACTGTGTGTGTGATATGGGTGCTGTGTGTGAGAGAGGTGCTGTGTGTTAAGGGTGCTGTGTGTGAGAGAGTGTTGCTGTGTGTGAAAGAGGTGCTGTGTGTTAAGGGTGCTGTGTCACGATTCTGGGAACCAAAACATGCTAACACACACACAGAAAAGGTGCAGTACCGGACCTTAGAGTGGCCGGGCTAAGCACACAAAGAATAGTCAGGAGACAAGCCGAGTAAGGGGAACCAGAAGACAGAATAACGAGAGACAAGCCGAGGTCAAAGGGTAGGAGAAAGTCACAAGGTCGGATAAACAAGCCAGAGAGTACGTAACCAGAGATAAACACAAGTAGAACAGCAATACTAGAAAGCAAAGACCACAACAGGGCAGAGAGAGACAGGAAAGGTAAGTATTTAAACCCATTGCTTAACTCTGATTGGATAATTTCCAATCAGAGTTAACAATCACATGTGGGAGATACCTATACCTCCCACTGTGATTGAGGCACTGTGCCTTTAACGCCGGGTCAGGTGGCTGACCCCAGCGTTTACAAAAATGGGCGGTCTCCCAGCGTGCAGCGTCATGCATGCTGCCACTGGGGAACGAAGAGGAAGACGCGGGCGGCATCCGAGGCTGGGAGGATGCCGAGCGCACGAGGAGAAGGGGACCGCGGACGGCTGGAGGGTGAGTGCCGCAAGCGGACTGCAGCCTCCCCTCGCATGCTGTGTGTGAGGGGTGCTGTGTGTGCATGGTATGCAGGGTGCATGGAGCAAGTGTTTTTTTTTTTTAATACTAAATGTACATTAATAAAATATGCATACCTTTAGTAAAGGGGGGTGGCAGCTAGCCCTGGTGGTCCATTGGTGATCTATATAGCCTGCAGCTCCTCTGGCTGCAGGCTGTCTTCACTCTTCCCGAGTTGAGCGCTGTGTGGAACATTGCCGTGGAACGTGTGGAAACACTCCGCAGCATGCTCCCGGGAGGAGCGATCTGTCTCCCAGGTCCCTCCTCATGCATCTGGGTCCTCCCGCCCTTTCTCTACCCTCTCTCGAAGGGCCTTTGGGCTGGTGAAGGAGATCTTTGATCTTCCCACCGTCCCGAGAGGGCCCACGGCAAGAGAGCAGGGCTCGCTCTCCATGGGCCGGCAGGGGATATCAAAGGATCTCCTGTCGGCCTGGGCACACTGTGCTGCGAGGGGGGTCTCCTTGCTTGTGGGCCCCCCGGGCAGCTGCCCAGCATGCCCATGGGGAAAGACGACCCTGGAAACATCCCCTTTCCATTCCAGGGCCAGATTAAGAGACCAATGGGCCTGGTGCTGACAATTATAATGGGCCTAATTACAGAATCTTATTGACAACACTAAAACAGTTATACCTCCCAAGCGTCATGTATCTAGTGGAGGTGGTGCTGGAGGTAAACCCACAGGATATAGCTATAAGAAAACACAAACCCTATGCTAATCTCGAAGAATTAGAAGGTCAGCCTTGCGTGAATGCTTGTCAGACTGCCTGCTAATCATGCAGGCTAGCCAACTAAGGGCATACTATACAGACAGCATCCTGAGCTTGGCATAGATGTAATCACTCCACGCTTTCTATTTTTTTTTTTTAATTCTTTATTTTTGGAATTACATTGTTATACACATATGCATTAAAACATAAGTTACATGGCATATTCATCCGTTTACATTGGTTTGGAAACAGTTCATGTTTCGGATTGCAATTGAATATACCGCGTCTGCAGTTCGGGTGTAGTTTCTCAGGTTTGCATACATTCGCTTTTTGGTGTCATATTTGTACATTTCGTAGATAGAGCATAGTAAGAACACAGTAAAAAGGAACATAGTAAAACATATTAATATCCTGCTAGGAGGGTCAAGCCTGTTAGCTTAAATTCTTACTCCGGGTTCAGTGTACCGATTTATGCACCTTCAAACATTGCGGATTGGCTGGATATGTAAGGAACATGACCTCTCGTGGTTGTGGATGGATAGACGTGGTCTGTCCCTCATCCACCTAGTTATGGCGAAACAGGGGGAGGATAGTATGGGACGGGGGGGGGCAGGTGGGGGGTTTCATCATGGTGCAGGTCGGAGCGCCGTGTAGGGGGGGCTCCCTTGGTGTAGGCTTGGTGTCGGTGTCGGCTTGGAGCGTTGGGTCTGCGGGGTGGCCCTAGTATGGTCTCCTTTTATAACCCCCAATCGCCAGCCATCCACAATTCCCAGATTTTTTCGTAGGTTTTTATGTTGCCTCTCACTCGTGCTGTGAGGTTGTCCATAACCTGTATGTCTTTTATTTTGTGAATTACTGCGTTTACCTGGGGGATTCACTCCACGCTTTCTAAGGACTGTCCCTTAGCACTCACTTGTCCACTACTCTCATTAACATCTTACTAGCAGACAGAATGTCCTTTTATACAGTCTGGGACAGAGAAAAAGTATAACTAGTGATTGTAGTAGAAAGGGAACATGTCACAGTGTTAGAGAGACTGAAGCAGCAAGAGCATTTGCATAGTGCACAAAGTTAGCATTACCTTAACTAATTTCATTGCCAGCCAGTCCACACAGTTTTGTTCCACTAGATCCCTCTTAAGTTTCTATACTTAAACAAGAGCATGTGCAATGTAGTAAAAAAATAAAATAAAATAAAATCATGGGCCTGGAGCTGCAGCTCCATCAGCCCCTAAATGAATCTGGCCCTGCCCCTTTCTGGGTGGCAGTGACATGATTCCATTTACTAGCCCTCCTACTTTTTCTACACCCACTGTTAGCCTGCTTCACAGGAAGCCGATGTTGGGGGTTATGGGTATGGTTGACAGATTAGCATAGGGTGTGTGTATGTACGTGAGTTTACCATAAGACACTTGGGAGGTATAACTGTTTTAATATTTTCTGTCGATAATATTCTGTAATTAGGCCCATCACAATTCTCAGTACCAGGCCCAAAAGGCTCTTTATCTGGCCCTGCTCTTGCCTTCATTTCAAAGATTTACAATTAGCTGCCCAGATGTCTTTAGGACTAGCACTGGGTCTAGACACTGTCTCCTTCTCTCGTCATGCACAGTGTTGGCCTCCGAGATACATCATGGCATTCTATCTGACACAGTGTGTGAAGAATGAACAATGTGTATTGCTAGGAACAGACTGGACTTCTGCAGTTCTTCACACTTTCTCAAGTTCCCATCACTGGTGGCAATGTACAGAAACATTTAGTGGCATCAGAAGCTAACTGACCCCAGGCTTCATATGTTCATGAGTTATGCATTAGAACAACTTAACTGAACAGGAAGTAAAGACAGCACTTAAAATGATGCCGAATCTGTTGCCAGCAAGAAGGTATGGCCAGCAAGAAGGTATGCAGCAGTACCCACTATGTAGCGAACATGCTAAAAGAAAAACGTCTGTGTGCCCACTGTGGCGCCAAAGGAGAACCTATAGTGGTCGCAGGAGTCACAGCTGCGACCAGGCCTGTTACTGCAGGGGGGCCCGGCCGGTCTGTAGACCAGGGCATTCGAGATAACAACAGGGCCAGTGCACAGATACACCAGCAGAGGACGCTCCGTTGCGGCTGACCGGCGGGAAGGGAGCACACAGTAGAGTGCTCCCCTCCTGCCGGTTACTGTATGTAGCAATGCTGAGTGAAACCTGCTCTGACAGAAAGTGCTCACGAGAGAGCTTTTTCGGTGAGAGCTTTTTCGGTCACATCGTGACCGCGGTCCACTCGGCTGTGCTATATGTAGGTGAGGGGATGGGTGAGAGACAGATGGAGGGGTGGAGGAGACAGATGGATGGTGGAAAGGAAAGGGTCACATGGAGAGGCTGGGGGAGGAAACGACACACATGGAGGGGCTGGGGGAGGAAAGGAGACACATGGAGGGACTGGGGGGAAGGAGACACATGGAGGGACTGGGGGGAAGGAGACACATGGAGGGACTGGGGGGAAGGAGACACAGGGAAGGACTGGGAGGGGGAAAGGAGACACATGGAGGGACTGGGGGGAAGGAGACACATGGAGGGACTGGGGGGAAGGAGACACATGGAGGGACTGGGGGGAAGGAGACACATGGAGGGACTGGGGGGAAGGAGACACATGGAGGGACTGGGGGGAAGGAGACACATGGAGGGACTGGGGGGAAGGAGACACATGGAGGGACTGGGGGGAAGGAGACACAGGGAAGGACTGGGGGGAAGGAGACACATGGAGGGACTGGGGGGAAGGAGACACAGGGAAGGACTGGGGGGAAGGAGACACAGGGAAGGACTGGGGGGAAGGAGACACATGGAGGGACTGGGGGGAAGGAGACACAGGGAAGGACTGGGGGGAAGGAGACACAGGGAAGGACTGGGGGGAAGGAGACACGGGGAAGGACTGGGAGGGGGAAAGGAGACACATGGAGGGACTGGGGGGAAGGAGACACAGGGAGGGACTGGGGGGAAGGAGACACAGGGAAGGACTGGGAGGGGGAAAGGAGACACATGGAATGGCTGAAGATACGTGGAGGAGCTAGGGGGGACAGGAGGCACATGGAGTAGCTGGGGGTGAAAAGGAGGTACATTGAGGGACTGTGGGAAAGGAGACACATGGGGGGGAATAAGACACATGAAGGGGCTGGGGGGTATGAGACACATGGTAGTTTCTAGTTATGCCCCTATGTGGAGTGCATGTAATAGATTCGCCGTTGCTGTTATAGGACATATGTCTCAATTTAATACTTTTGGATATGTTTTTCAAATGATCACAATCTGTTAGAATGTTTTATTTTGTTTTATTATTTATTTACAGAAAATCCCTTACACTTTATTGTGATTTCTGTAGATAAATCATTTGAAGATTGAACATATTGTGATAGTTTGATGAGCTTATCCAAAATATTCAATCGAGGCCTCAGTCGTTTGGTAGTATAGCCTGCACGTAAAGACTGCCATGTAACAATAACCCTCCTTCATCTCTCTGGCTGCAGAGGATCTAAATGAGATTTGTCTCTCTGCCAAGTAAAGGGGAGTTCAGTGAAAAATGTCCATCTAACTATTACGGTGGATATAGTTAAAAGAAAGCAGTGTGAGTTATTAGGTTTGACTCCAAACTGCAAAATTTGGAAATTATTCATATGTTACTAGGTAATTAAGTGATAAATTCTATATTTCTTCTGATCAATTATGTGACTGCTAAGAAGTAACCAGGGCCGGACTGGGGATACAAATCAGCCCTGGAAAATAAATCTATGCCAGCCCCATAAGTCATTGCGCCATATATTGTCACATCTAATATAAAATATTGGTCCTTTCAGAGTAAAACATTTAATTATACAGTAAGCATACTCACATGCAGACACAGACTATCAATGACACACACAAGCTCATTGATACACAGCCTCATAGACAAACAATCTCACTGATATACATAAGCTCATTGACATAAACACACAAGTTCACAGATGCACACACATAGGCTCACTGACAGACAATTTCACTGACACCTGCATGCTCCCTAAAGAAAAGTTCACTGACACAAACATGCTCAAAAGAAAAGCTCATAGCTGATTTAACATATACAAAAACTGCCTTATAACTGGGATTGAGCAGATAAGTGAGGGATTTTCCACTCCTGCACTGTGGTTACTATAGCACATTTATATATATATATATTGTTTTTTAAAGAACAGAAAGTGCTTTCTTTTAATAGAATGTATGTATACCTAACACAGCATTATGTGTAAATACTTTTTTTTAAATGTTAAGAAAAAAAATGAACACCCCAAAAAAACACTTTTTTGTTATAATTGTTTATAACAGATTCAAGTATCAGTTTTTTTTTTTTAAAGTAACATGCTAGCATTAAAAATACAAACCTGAATTTCTTACCCAACCAGTACCTGCCCCTTGCTTTACATAGGTGACCCCATCCCTGTTTGCCATGCAAAATAGGTCTGACAGCCACCGGCGGTGTATTACACCCTTTTACATTGCAAGGTGAAAATTAGAGATGAAGTGGTCTGCGTGAGTATAGTATCCCTTTAAATGCCTCGCATATCTGGGATCTAAATTACACAATTACCAACTTTAGCAGAAAGACACTTTACATAAGTTCCTGAATTGTTCTTATGTTTTAGGCACCCTGTGCCCATTATAGGTGCAGAGTGTGTAAAATATCATTGGTTGTGGTTAAATGTTTTGTATACTCGCCTGTCCTGTTGATGCTTGCGGCCAACAAGGTGTTTGGCTGTGGAACTTTTACAGCGCTCTCTGTTTGTAGCTACAGTTATTTGACTACCTGAATAGCAAAACTTGTTAATTTGCATTTCAGGTAGATTTACATATTGCTTATTCTGCAGGCAGGAGAGATATTTTTAGTTAACTATTGTTTTCCCCACTCATCTACAAATATGTCACTATGTTATTGTAAGTTCCTGTATGTTGTCTGATATGATGTGGTTATTTGTATTATATTGAAGTTATCACAGCAATCTTAATGTAACGAGTGTATGGGTTAGTCCTGAGGAAAAAATAGAGCTCAGTATGTTAGTTCCTTTATAAACTGTTTGTCCTGTGTGGATTTTTAGAGATCCCAGTCTTTGGACTTGTTGGCTGGTTGAATTATCCCTCTAGTCCAGGGCCAAAAAGAGAGCTGCATGTGTCTTTAAAAAGACAGGAGCTATTACACTACAGGCAGAGGTGTATAGGCGTGCGCACGTGGTGCGGCAGGCTAGAGTTTACTCTTCACTGGACCACCAGGGATGGCACATGGTTGCAGTGATCCCCCCTCCCTATATAAGGTAAGAAGGGAGGGGGCATATTTACTAATCTGCCCCCACCTCCACCCCCACAATCCCTCCAAACATACAGCACATATACAGCACCATCACACACACAGTACACTAACAGCACCCTTACAAACACACAACACCCACACACAGCACACAAAGAGCACCCACACACATACAGCACACACACAGCACCCTCACACACACACACACACACTTACACACAGCACTCTCACACACACAGAACACTAACAGCACCCTTACAAACACACAGTACCCTCACAAACAACACCCTCACACACAAACAGCACCCTAAAAAACACACAGCACCCTCACACAAACAGCACACTCACACACAAACAGCACCCTCACACACAGCACACTAACAGCACCCTCACAGACACACAACACACACACAACACCCTCACACACCCACGCAACACCCCACACACTGTAGCGGTACTTACCCTCTCCAGGGGCCGTCCGGGGTCCTCTGTTCTCGCCGCGCGCGGTCCTGCTTTTGCACGAGCCCCGCGCGGCTCATCCGATGGCGATACCAGAAAGGCGGGCAGTGACCACGAGAAGCGGTCACGTGTCCCGTGCGCGCTCTTAAAGGGACAGTGGGAGCCGAAATATGAAACGGTCTCCCATTGGCCCCTGTCATGCCACATTCCCCATACACTCACGTTTTGGGGGCGTGGATATGACAGGGGCCAATCAAATTGAATACTAGGGTATTTATACTCACCTTTTCCCTTAGTACCTTGCCCTATCGTGGTTTCTGTTTCAGTTCCCTTTAGCGCTTGTTGTGTTCAGTTGCGATTCTTCGTGCTCTTAATCCCTGTTTGTCCTGTTTGCCGGCTTACTGATTTCTGTGTACCAGACCTTGGCTAGTGCTTGTTTTCGCTGTCTCTTTGTGCCCTTGACCTCGGATCGTTCCTGACTCTGTATTTCTCTCCTCTACGTCGAGTCTGGCCATTCTAAGATCCGGTAGACGTATCTCTGCTCTTTATTGTCAATTGTTGGACTAAATCTTGCGAGTTGGGGTAAACTACCGTGACACACACATGTTTCTGTATATGCAGCTGTGGGTCAACAAAGAGGGGAGGGGGGCAGCAGCTCTGTAAAGTATAGTTAAGTGAAATGTATTGCTTGTCTGTGCCCCTTCCTTTTCCTGTCACAGCAGGGCATTGTCCTAGGGACACTGCCAGCCCAGTTTCAACTGGCTGCTTTGTCCCTGTTCCATCCCCCATTAGGTTCTTGGGATTGAAACCCCTGGTGTATTGTGTTGGAGACCCCATGTAGGTGTCTGTGCATGTAAAACCATGTGTGACAAAATAAACAGAGTTCAGTTTGTGTTGTACTCCCAGAGCTGTGTCTTGCCCAGTTACTGTAGCGAAATGGGTCTCTTGCTATTCTAAGGGGTTCCTGAGTGGCTGAAGGAAGATATTAGTGGAGGTAACCGGTCGGGTTACCCTCGGTTCACTACAGTTGGTGGCAGTGGTGGGATGGTACTTCCCAGCCGAACGGAACCAGCGTTTGTTAATGGAACAAGCATGGTGCACAGCTACAGTTAGGAAGATTTTGACAAGATGCTAAAGAGGCTGCTGGCTTACTATGGACCCAACCCCGCTGAGAAATACGAACAGCACATGAGAAAAATAGTGGCCGAGTACCTGCAGCGCACAGCAGAACTGGCAAGCGAGAGGGCACGGTGGGGGATACCCACGCCCCCAGCAGCAGTGTTTGTCCCAGGAAAAGAAGTGTTCCGCCCTTCCTCCCCAGCGGCAGTGTGAGGTCCAGAGAACAGAGACACCTGGTTTTCTTCCCCAGCAGCAGGCTCCAGAGACTGGGGATTTAATAGACTTCACAACCGAGATCCAGGGAGAGAAGTGTTCCGTCCTTCCTCCCCAGCGGCAGTGTTAGGCCCTGAGAACAGAGACACCTGGTCATGTTTCCCAGCAGCAGAGTGCGTCCCAGAGAGAGAAGTGTTCCGTCCTTTCACCCCAGCAGCAGTATGAGATCCAGGAAATGGAGACAACTGGTCTCGTTCCCCAGTGGCAGAGTGTGTTATTGGGAGAAGGGACAGTCGGCCTCTCTCCTCAGTGTCAGAGTGTGTTAGTGGGAGTCAAGACAGTTGGTCTCTCTCACCAGCAGCGGAGTGAGATCCAGGGGGCGATGGAATATTGCTCGCTCCCTCCCCAGTATCCCGAGCAGTGCCAGGGGGAGGGCACAGTCGGCTCTCCTCCCCAGAAGCTAGCCACGACCACAGCAAAGCACAGGAAGCGGAGCCGCGATGGATGCCCCAAACAACATCAATCATCCTCAACCAACCAGACAAAATGCAGAAACACAGGTGATGGCATGGCCGGGGGCACATTTGTTCGGGTGGGGATTTTGGCTGGCTCAGAGGCCCTTTGTTTACCGAAGCCTGGGCTGGGCGGCCTCCCTGGCTAAAGATGCCTTTTGTCTAAGTCACCCTGTACCTAAGAGGGTGCATGGTGCAAAGCCAGCCAGACCTCAGGACTGTAGGGGCTGGCCGAAGACAAGTGTTGTTGCAGGCATGGCACTCACCGACTATGTGTCCACTCCAGACAGCAGCGAGCTGATCCGTGTGGATCATGATGTGGCTGTCGGAGGTGGACAAGGGGGGGATGTGTGACGGAATGCCGTTACTGAGTGCCATACCCACAATTCCCCCCCTTTCCCCACTTGTCCAGTCACATTGGATCCCAAGGACTTGGACTGTAGACTCAAGGGGTCCAACCGACTTGTTGCAGGCCCGTCGTGTGTCTGGCCACAGGTCTGTCTATTTCTATGGGGGGAGATATGTGATGGATGGCCTGATTTGTTGGGCGCAGGCCACACGCTTGTGGTGCCATTTTTGTGACTGTTTTACATGTGTCTGTGTATGCAGATTTGGGTAAACAAAGGGGGTGCAGCAGCTCTGTAAAGTATAGTTAAGTGAAATTTATTGCTTCTCTGTGCCCCTTCCTTTTCCTGTCACAACAGGGCGTTGTCACAGGGACACTGCCAGCCCAGCTTGAACTTGCTGCTTTGTCCCTCTTCCATCCCCCATCAGGTTCTTGGGATTGAAACCCCTGGTGTACTGTGTTGGAGACCCCATGTAGGGGCCTGAGCATGTAAAACCATGTGTGACAAAATAAAGAGTTCAGTTTGTGTTGTACTCCCAGAGCTGTGTCTCATCCAGTTACTGGGGGGAAATGGGTCTCTTGCTATTCTAAAGGGTTCCTGAGCAGAGGAAGAGAAGAGATTAGCGGGGGTAACCAGTCGGGTTACCCGAGGTCCGCTACAGGGACGATACATGCTTAGATGGAAAGAGCTCGAGAGACCCTAGTCAAGCCTTGGTGCCTAGGAAGCGGACTGGCTGAGATACTTGGTCAAAGTAAAGGAGCTCTGCCACACTAACCTTAAGCCTATACTATCCCTAATCCTAAAATAGTATTAACCCTAACACAGAATTGACTCTCAACTAGCCCTGACCCTATCTGAAAAGGATTCCCTGTGCTAATATCAGTACAGTAGTTTCCTAACTAAAACAGTAGAGTGTGGTCTGCCATCTACTGGCTATTTTTTTTTAGCATGACAGGAAGATCTCTCTCTCGTGTTTCATCCCGGAATGCTGTCTTTGCCAACTGCCAAACACACTGATTGGTGCTGGGCAGCCGGCTGTATGCAGTGCTCAATATGAGCATCTATCAGTCTGAGGCAACAAAATATGGCTCCAGTTGAAAGAGGGGAGGCCCAGATTTTGAATGATACCTCATCTGTCAGTTTGAGTCCACTAAATACAGAGACGAGTCCCAGGTATTGATTGATACCTGGGTCTCTTTAGTGTAAACAAGAATTTAACCCTGCTCACGTCAGAATGTTGGGACAGAATGTTTTACTTTTTCAAGAAATTGGGCAGACTAGATGGGCCGAATGGTTCTTATCTGCCGTCACATTCTATGTTTCTATGTTTCTATGTTTCTATGTTTCAGTTTCATGCTGTCTCAATGTTATTAAAGCCCCCTCCGTTGAGGACGGCATGGAATGTACTCATGAAATAAATATGTTATTATACATGCATAAAACACATAAACATACTAATTTTTCAGGTATAATTGCAGTGTTCGCACTTTGAGATAAATGAGTTGTTTTTTTTGTTGCAGTTTAGACTTGAAATGATTTTATATTACTAGATAGTAGAGAAGTCTATTTTTCTACCCCTACTCCCACCACTGAAGGGAAAAATAAATTGTAAAAGATGAAAGAATGTATCCAAAAAAGTATATAGTGTACATACGGTACATAATTCTTTTAATATCTAGGTATCTCTGAACAGCAAACATTTTTTTTTCTTCTTAATAAACATAAAACACATGATCGAGAAAGGGGCTGAACCTAAAAAATAAGACTTAGCACTGTTGGGAAATATCTAAACACAAGCTTTTAGCACACTGTAAACAAACGAAAACAACATTGAAATAGTGATGTCTTGTGAACACTGACATCTGCTTTCGGTGATTTCCCTTATAAGATTTTGAGGAAGGGCTGTGTGATGTGGGGCAGACGCTGGATATCCTTAGTCTGTATACTTCTCATGGGAGTCTCTGACAGAGGACTGTTTGTTTGCAGTTTCTATAGAAACCAAGCGGGGAAAGCCTGGGGAAAAGCTGTGTGATGTGGTTTAATACAGAGGGTTTCCTTGCTATTTCTGGCCCCGGCTGACATCTGCTGTAGCCAAATAAAGCGCTCCCAGGTGTATATACATTTGTACGTCTACACCAACGAAATCTCACACTGGTTCTGTTCTTACGCTCCGCAGAAAATGAAAGGGGGCTATTCGGAAAATTTATGTTTTCATTTTGCATTATTATAGTGCTTGAAACTTGAGTTTAGAGCAGGGCTGACCAATCCATAAATCCCCAATCGTGGTAATCTACAACTCCCATTATGCTTTGCCATCCTTGCAAAATGGTCAATAGCTGTACAACGGGGGGGGGGGGGGAGGAGGATCTACCTCTTGGCCATCCGTGGTGCGCAGAATCAATGTTATATAATTGGTCATAAATGTATTAAAACCATATGTATAGTTCAAGAGAAATGTGTCTGTAATTCCTATATATGATCATTTGTGAGCCACATGCAATTGGCAGATGAACTTACACTTTAATGGCCATTGCAGTAATAGCAGTTATTTAAATGTACCAAAAGATTTGAGATTTTTTGTAGGTAACTTTTTGGGAGGTGTGGGGGGTAATTAGCCATTGCTGCCAACCAAGAGTAGTAGGAGTTTGAGTGTACATCTGATTTCTCCATAGGAATAATGTATCTGCCTATGAGGCTGGAAGGTGATGTCACTTAGAACAAACACCAAGGAGGTGTCACATGTGCCTTTCTCACTGATAGTGCTAATTAGCTAGACAGTCTTCAAAACCCAACTGCATTTTAATTTTAATAAAATGAATATGATAAACTAGCTTATCTCTTCTGTCTATTTTCTGCAGAGGACAGTGTTTTGTTCTTGCTTTACGTAAGTGACATCATTACATATTAGTGAGGTCAATCATCGCATACTCCTGTACTCTCCCAAGTGACTGTTTAGGCGGCCCTCTCATAGATTTCTATGTGATCGCTTGTCTTGTCTCTGCAGGTATGTGTAAGCAAGCATAGTCTGACGAATAACAAAAAACACAAAAAGGCAAACAAACCAATCGATCCAATCATTTTCTGGAATGTTGAAAAGTCACAGATAGAATTAGCAGTGATAGAGCTAATGTAACTAATAACTAATTGTAATGGACCTAGAAGTCTCCTAGCTATTAGAAACTAAGAAAATAGTTTTTTAGGCAATGACTATTTGCTTAATGTTAAAATGTTTCAAACTAGGGGGGGCGGGGTTTTAACCATCATGGCGGCTGGCCATGTTCTGTCGGAACTCCAGGCTTGATTCTCCATTACAGCCAATTTTTTTTTGTTTATTTTGTTTTTATTGCATTTTTACATTGTAACATTGCGTTGTAACATTTCCTCAAGCGTGATTACAGACATATGTTTCAAATATGAGTATTTCAGTGCTTACAGTACAGTATTAAAGGGACACTATAGTCACCTGAACAACTTTAGCTTAATGAAGCAGTTTTGGTGTATAGAACATGCCCCTGCAGCCTCACTGCTCAATCCTCTGCCATTTAGGAGTTAAATCCCTTTGTTTATGAACCCTAGTCACACCTCCCTGCATGTGACTTGCACAGCCTTCCATAAACACTTCCTGTAAAGAGAGCCCTATTTAGGCTTTCTTTATTGCAAGTTCTGTTTAATTAAGATTTTCTTATCCCCTGCTATGTTAATAGCTTGCTAGACCCTGCAAGAGCCTCCTGTATGTGATTAAAGTTCAATTTAGAGATTGAGATACAATTATTTAAGGTAAATTACATCTGTTTGAAAGTGAAACCAGTTTTTTTTTTCATGCAGGCTCTGTCAATCATAGCCAGGGGAGGTGTGGCTAGGGCTGCATAAACAGAAACAAAGTGATGTAACTCCTAAATGACAGTGAATTGAGCAGTGAAATTGCAGGGGAATGATCTATACACTAAAACTGCTTTATTTAGCTAAAGTAATTTAGGTGACTATAGTGTTCCTTTAACAAATAAGTCTAGGTGTGCTGCCTACAAAGTCTTGTAAGGAGGTGTGGAAATATGGTAGCATCAATCGTAGATCAATTGGGTTTACTTTGATTAACATATTGCTATATTGAGCATTTACAGGTAGTTCGACATGTCTGCATATTACACATGTATACAGTAACAAGGAGAACATTTATAGCCACTTGTTGTCATAACATTAACGTGTGCAGGTAGGGTGAATTATAACAAAAGTTATACCTTCATCGTCAGTTAGGTGTGTGTAGGTGTGTATTTTTGTGCATCTAAGTTACAGCACCTGTCAGGGTGCTAGTCAAGCTTTTTCATACGTCCCTGTGGTGAAAACCAAGCAGATGTTGTATCCGCGAAAGGGTACCCTGCGCCTAGCTTATTGCTGGCCCACCCTGTTCCCTCCTTGACCTGTGATTATCGGTGGTTAGGGTTGTGCCTAAGTCCCGACCAGGGCAGGTTGTGTTCTATAGTGATTAGATCTTTTGATTTGGATCCCATGTGTGTGGGTATCCTGTTACGTGACTGGAAAGGGAGTTTCTGATCTCCTCCATAGTTCTGACACGTTCCACTCTAAAGAACCATTCCTCTATTGGTGGTGGTATTTGTTGTTTCCAGTATTTGGTAATAAGGGCCTTGGCTGCTGTCCAAGAGAGTTGTGGTAGGCCTTTAGAGATAAGTGTAGCAGGATCTCCGAAAAGGAGTGTGGTTTCGGTATTATGGCCAGGGCAGTTGTCACCTCTATGATGGTGTTCCAGTATGGGTGCTGTACTGGGCATTCCCACAACATGTGTTGGTATGTGCCCCTGTCCTCTCCGCATCTCCAGCACACATCTGGAACCTGCGGGTACATGCTAATCAGTTTGTAGTTGGCTTTAACTAATGGGATGTTTAGTGTGTTTTTGTAGGTGATGCTAAATATTTTGTGCCAGTCAGATGTTGTAAGTGTGATTCCCAGTTCTTGGGACCAGTCCTCTGTGAATTTGGGCATGGTTGTGCAGGCGGTGTCCTGTAGCAGTGAGTAAAGTATGGAGAGTGGTCTTTTTTTGGTGCGGGGCTCTGAGCACAGGGTCTCGAATGATGTTGCCCATTTTTATGATTAAAGACTGATATTGAAACTCAGCTGTCCCGGGAGCCAGTAGAGGTGTCTTGTATCGACCAAGCTGGCATTATCTAGTGCTGTGGGAGAAAATCTTGGTGAGGCCCTGGTGGCGTTGCTCGAGGGGAGAGGCGGCTGATCTCTTGTCTTGCTGATTACTGCACCTCCAAACACCTGGCAGCCCTGTTCCCTCCCCCCCTCTGGACCGGGGGGTTTATCCCACCCCTCACTGGCATACAGCTTGCTACACTGTGGCAATACCTGCTGTGATATAATCACAGGATCTCCCGACAAGATGGCGGCTGAAATCTCTACAACAGAATATGTACCTATGTATCACGCTGTGTCTGTTATGATTAACGTGTACTCGGCACACAGTGGTGTAGAGCCAATTTAGACACAATGTCGATCTCTTATACACTGCTATTTTTATGTTTACACACTGTTTTTCTGAAGAAACATCTGTGCAGGCATTGCTGTCATTATTGCTATGCTCGTGAATAAATAAAGAGTAAAAAAAATAAAATAAAAAGAATGGAAAGTTTAAATAATACAACAGGGTGTAATCTCATATTATACTGTGATAGATCTCATCTACTCTGACTGTGTACCTCTGCCGGGTCATCGTCCTCTTCGCTACCAGGGAATCTGGAGCACTTCAGACCCAGTAGCTGTATATTGACTGGGGTCTCTGAGGACCTCTTCCACCAGACCAGGCTGATGTGGGTATAGCTCTGGAGACCTTCTCTTCTGTAAGGCAGTGACTATAGCTTTTCCTGCCTCTATGGGTAGGAGGCTGGCCTTCAAGCTTCTCCAAAGGTCCGTGGCATGGGAGCATCCATCACAAATATCTGATGAATGTAAAAGTAAAGATTTTATTGAGGAGCAACTAGATAAACGTGGTTTGGTGAAAAAGTACTACACTGGGGGCGGGGCCCAGCTGGCAAGGCGAGTGGTCGCATGCAGCACAAGCTCCCGGAGATCTATCGCAATATAACCTCTTAAGCTGGGATTAACTACACAATTCTGACACCTGATGACCCTGTTGTCCCACTGCAACCAGGGGGCTACCAATCTGAGCTTTTGGCACCACATCGCCCGGTCAGCATCTCATTAGATGAAGCCTGAGGCCTAGTTGCGGCCTACCACGCAACACGGGAGTGAGGGATCCCTCTACCCACAAGCGACTGAGAACGTCTTAGTGAGATACCTCGATCCCCCTCCCCACCGGTGAGGGATATCCTTTCCACCAATGGTGCACCTGCCCCGCTACATCCTCGGGCTGACCACGGATCTGGAGAGTCCGGGCCTACCAACAAAATGACCGCCGTGCTGGATCTTACAACCGTGGGCACCTTGCCTCAAGCGCACACACACGAGGAACCATTCCGTAAGGCATTCGATCTTGTATGTGCGCAGAGACTTTCCTACACTCCTATAATCCAAGACGCGATCACGCAGAACCAACTAGCTCAACAACCTCGCTCTCATGCTCATCACCGGCGTGTTCCTGGAGGGAAGCTGGAGGCGAGCAGAAGCGGTGTAACCTCAAGGAGCTGCAGGGGAGGGAGTGGAAACCCTCGACCTGACACCTACTTAATGCCGCTAAGGCGAACATCCCAGCCCATTGGAAGAAGACCACGGTACCGACTGAACACGAATGGATACGCAGGGTGGAAGAGATCCAGGGGGCAGAAGAGGCCCATGCCACCATCACAGGCCGAGGAGCCAAACATGCAGAAATGTGGGCCCCGTGGTTCCTATACATCGCTAGATATAGACAGAAAGCGGACGCTCGAGAGAATGCTCCTCAGACTATGATGCTCCCCCCCCCTTAACTTTCTCCTCTTTCTTTTTCTTCTGGATCATTAGGAGATCGGCTCGCCCGGGCTCGGCACTGGTAGAACCATATACGGAACGGGTAGTAGACGACATACGAACTATGACAGACGGTAACATCAACCGATAATAATCCTCGGACAGAGATCTGATGTGGAACTCTGGACCCTGTTTACTAGCCCTGTTTTCGGGGACGTGTTCCACCATAACTAATACGCAAAAAGGACATTATGGACTCCCTGACGTCCCGATCAACAGATACATTTCTTAGGCACATAAACCACAGCAACTCACCGCTGACAGGACGCAAATATTGTAGCGCCCCTATGACACAGGGTGAAAATGATGATATAGAGGCTGAAACACCTAATGTACGACTCTCGAGCTCCGCTACGGGGGATGGACACGGGGGTTGGGCAGGCTCCCGTTACTGACACGGCTCTTACAAAGAGGATACTTACTAGTGGGGGATGCGGGTTGAGGAATGGGGTTCGAGGGGTATAGAGAACTGGGCCGATAATTTCAGTGGAAAAGGATACTTAAGCATCATACTACTGATGGCCGCCCGCTTAATATACGCCCTAGACGCTGAAGAAGCCTTAACTCCGATACACGGGTATACACACCCGACCTTACCCAACAAACCCCCTGACCATGCACTGATAACATTCTACCTTCCTACTCCAAGCCGACTGTCACACAAAAGCGAGAGTAATTGGCCCTCCCCCCTTTACGACTTGACACTGAACGATTCACCCTGTATACCCATAGCGGTGATTGTATATATGTTAAGTCCGCCGTGCGTAAAACGAATGGGTAGTAAATACAAGCAATGTCTGATACATGAGTGACAGTAAGACGGAAATATACACACGTATATATAATCCCTGTTCTGATATGGGATTGGATTTATATTATCTTACATTATTATTTAAAACTTGTGTAATTTTACTGACTGCTATGAACGAAACGAGTGCTAAGACCTGCTATGCATACCCACTTTCATAATTTGATACTCGGAAATTTGGAACATGCTGTAACGTGTTAAGTTTAATGGTGTTTACTAATTTGTGAACGTTATTGTTTATATTGCCACCATTTGGAAAATACGAGTTCCTTTCAGGCCTGAGAGCCAACTTGAAACTGTTGTTACACTTCAATAAACAGATTTACAAAAAAAAAAAAAAAAGAAACCCTCGACCTGCTCGCCACATATGCACCCGGCAGAGGAGATGGCTTAAACACAGTGCTGGTGTGAAGCGCCAGAATCAAACCCACCTCACCCTGACCCCCCAGCAGAGCAGGGGCCTTTACTGAAACACGCTTCGTCCTTTTCCACACAGGCTGTCTCTCCGGTACACCTGGTGGCGATACCCAGCAGCACCTGGCGGCCCTGCCTCACGAGCGGGCATCGGCAGATTCCCTTCCCTTTCCCAGAGACTCTTACCCAAGCTTAACCTCACTAGCCTGTTTCCTATCATTATAAAAATGTGCACTGTCTTTCTATGCCATGTACTTATATTTCCATGTTTGATATCTCATAACTTGCCTTTGCTGTTGTGGCATCGCAAGTAAGACTGTACCTACCTATGTGCACCGAAAAATAAAGTACTACACTGAACTGGGTTTAAATGTTTCACTTTGGGATCGTTTCCATGTTTGTTACAATCTGTTACCAACAATCCGATTACATTTTAAAATGCTGTCAGTATAGATATCAACTTGCAGTGATTTCCATGCTACAAAATGTCACTTTAAGCATTCGGTACACAGTAGCACCGACAGTGCAACCATAAAGCGGTAAAGACGGCCACTTTTGGCACTTCTTACCTCCCTTTTATTGTGTGGCCAGGTAGAGGAAAATAAGATCCTTTATCGCAGTCCTTGTGGCCACGCTACAAAAGGAAGGTAAGAAGGCACACAAGGTGAGGAATGGCCCGGGGGTGTGTAAATGAAACCCACAAAAGAGGTTGGGGGTAGAAAGAGAAACACAAAGGAGCTGGGGGAGATGAAACACACACAGGTGAAGAGGGGAATTAATAAAATGCAGAGAGGGGCTATGAAAAAAATGCAGATGAGGGGCTGGGCAAGGTAGAAAAAGACACACAAAGGGGCTGGGGTGAACAAAGGGGCTGTGGTTGAGACTACAGGGAGAGCGAGCTACACAAAGTATCTGGGGAGTAAAAGATACACAGTGGGGCTGAGAGGTAAAGAGACACACAAAGATGCAGGGGGAAGAGAAATACAATAGGTCTGGGGGAGAGAGACACACAAAGGGGCTGATGAGAGTGAACAATACACAGTGGACCTGGGGAGAGTAAAAGACACACAATGGGGTTGAGGAAAGAGACCCACAAAGGAGGGAAAATAAAAAAGGGCTGGGGGAGAAACAAAGAAGGGCTGAGGGGGGAAATAAAGACAAAGAAAGCTGGGGGAGGAAGAGGCACACAAAGAAACTTGGGGTCGTAAAAGACAAAAAAGTGGCTGGGGGAAAAGACACACAGAGGGGCTGGTGGAGTAAAAGACATATAAAGGAACTGGGGGGAGAGACATGCAGAAATGCTGCAGGAGTGTAAAAGACACACAGAGGGTCTGAGGGGAGACACACACAAAGGGGCTGAGTGAAAGAGACACACCAAGAGACAAGGTGAAAAGAAACACACAAAGTGGCTTAGGGAGAGATATACACAAAGGAGCTGGAGGGGAAAAGATGCACAAAGGGGCTGGAGTTGAAGAGACACAGAAAGGGGCTGGAGGGGAAGAGACACACAGGTGAAGATGTATTTGGAGAGGGGGTTGGCAAAATGCATCTTCACCTGTGTAGCCATAGCCGATCTGGGCAGGCACCTTGGTGCACAGCGCAAAGGCACTCTGTAGATAGAGGTGCATCAGCGGGGTGTGCTCTGCCCCTTCCTTTTATGCCCTGCAAGTAGAAGAGCTTGAGGCAAAGGTTACAAGCTGACAAGCTGATTGCTGACAACATGGGACTGGTAAGCTGATTTGAAAGAGAAATTGGGAAAGGCACTGTCCAGCCATTTTGAGACAAACACGTCACTGATTAGCCATTTAGGCAGAAAGATTGCACTGATTAGCCTTTTGGGTACATAGATGGCAATAGTAAGCCATTTGGGCAAAACATGGCTCCGATTAGCCATTCGGGCACAAAGATGGCACAGATTAGCCATTCAGGCACAAAAGTGGCCCTGATTAGCCATTTGGCTACAAAGATGGCACTGATATGCTATTTTTGGACAAAGGTGGCACTGGGATGCTGTGTGAGGACAAAGATGGCACTGGAATGTGGTGTGGGGACAGAGATGGACCAGCTGTGTGGGGACAGAGATGGACCAGCTGTGTGGGGACAGAGATGGACCAGCTGTGTGGGGACAGAGATGGACCAGCTGTGTGGGGACAAACCTGGTACTAGGAAGCTGGGCACAAAGATGGTGCTGACAAGCTTTTTGGGGCTAAGCTGGCTGGTAGAAAGTGGGTGACATGTTACCTGGTAAAGTTGGGGAGGCCCAGAGGTGGAGTGGTTTCCATAGAACGTGGGTGTGGTTAAAAGTGTTGTGTGTGTCAACAGGAGAAGTTAGTAATATAGCCAGGCCCACCCGGAGGCATAAAAAATGTTCATGTACGTGTCAGTGATCCTAGGATCAGCACTGTGTGTAGGCAATAATCATTGCACTAGCCCTGCACAGTGGCTACCATAACCTTTCACATATCCCTTTGAGAACAAGAGGAAATGAGAAACGCTAGCATCAAGTTTCCATACAAGACAGTAAAAATTACCAATTTACCATCAGGTTTGATGTAATTGCCAACTCGAATTTTACAATTAGCTCAGCTAGTTGTAAATGGAAAAGGCAAGTTAGCAACTGCAAACAAACCAATACACCCTATAGAAAAAAAGGACAAGAAAATACCAATATATTTAATGGAACTTTTTATAGAGTTGCTATGAAAAGACCAAGTTCTTCACAGTCTTCTGGTAGAGTTATTATGGCATTACCAACATGCTTATAGTGTCATGTTGATGTTGCCATAGTGTCTCTTACAGGACAATGTAAATATGGTTTATATTGCCACAGCAACACTATCAGCATATCAAAGCATCTCTAGCAGGAAACTATAAAACACTGTTGGTGCTGCCATAGCAACTTTCCTGTGACACTATAAAACACTGTTGGTGCTGCCATGGCAACTTACCTGTGACACTATAAAACACTGTTGGTGCTACCATGGCAACTTTCCTGGGACACTATAAAACATTGTTGTCGTTGCTATAGTAACTTTACTAGGACACTATAAAACACTGTTGGTGCTGCCATAGCAACTTTCCTGTGACACTATAAAACACTGTTGGTGCTGCCATGGCAACTTTCCTGGGACACTATAAAACATTGTTGTCGTTGCTATAGTAACTTTACTAGGACACTATAAAACACTGTTGGTGCTGCCATGGCAACTTTCCTGGGACACTATAAAACACTGTTGTCATTGCCATAGTAACTTTACTAGGACACTATAAAACACTGTTGGTGCTGCCATTTCATTTTTACTGGGGCACTATAAAACACTCTTGGTGTTGGCGTAGCAACTTTGTAAGGACATTAAAAATGTGTTAATGTTGTCATAGCATTACTACTATAACACTAAAAACAGTGTTGGTGTTGCCATAGCAACTCTGCTGCAATACTGGAAACAGTGTACTCCATAACAACTCTACCACTCTTGGTGTTCCATAGCAACTTTACCAGGACACACAGTTTGTATTGTCATAGCAACATAGCAGCACATTATGAATATGTTGATGTTACCATAACAACTCTACCAGAACATATGACAGCAATGCTATCAGGACAATATAAACATGTTCTTATTGCGATAGGAACTATTCCAGGCCACTGTAAACAATGTTGGTGTTGCCATAGCAACTCTACCAGGTTCATTGAAATGAATGGAAATATATAATAAATGTATTTTTTCCTATCGGATGTATTGAGAGTTTGTCTTTTCCATTTTAAATCTAGTTAAATTAGGTGTAAATACGAGTGAGCAATATTCTAGTGTTATATGTTAAAGGCAAAAGCTAAATGGTGGTCCATATCAGTGAAGTCGTGAGTAGCATGCAAACATTAGAGCTGCATCATGAAAACCTGGCGGGTTTTTTAGCGGCAACGATCTAATGGCTAGTGGTATTAACCATGCTCAAAGGCAGTTTTTTTAACCCCTTAAGGACACATGACGTGTGTGACACGTCATGATTCCCTTTTATTCAAGAAGTTTGGTCCTTAAGGGGTTAAAATGCTTTAGTTATTTAGTGCAAAAAAGAATATACAAGCTGACATTGATATTTTGTGAGAGGTAAAACGTGGACAATCATAAAGAAAGGCACAAAAAACATCATGAGATATCTGCACTATTTAGTTTTTGTTAACCTGAGTGACTAACATGTCTGGGTATTAAACAGCAATTGCTTGTGGCACTAGTGGAATACAATTAGATGTGGCGTCTTTAGACGCTAATAAGAAACCACTGAATACTGAAACCTTTTAGAGATACTGCAACACACTATTTCAAGCCTGTAAAAGAATAGCAAATGAAAAACAAAATACAAATGGCTTTAACTTGAATTTAAAGGGTACAGCGAACGACAAGACTAAGAGGGCTGGATGGGGCAAAGGAATGTATAATAGTTACAGCTATTTATGAATAAGTCTCATGCCTTAAGTAGTTTTGCCAGCCTGGGGGAAAGCAAGACTTCAGCCGATGCCCAGTTTTAAGGTACGTAGACTGTAAAGATGAGAGCTAGTGTGGCAGCGAGACCAATAGTGCGAGTGTAGGGCTTCCCTTCAGCCACAGGCCGGATGATAGGCCAACATCCTCGAGCCACAGACTTGAGGACTCACATTGTCCAAGTCCTTTCCCATAGAGGAAAGATGTAGAGCCATGGTGGTGCGATGCTGCCAGTAGCGGTCAGTTCTCCATCCATATAGGTGATGCAAGGAGTCTTTGCCCCTGTTGCCTTCGGTGGGCTAGTAGCATAGGGTACTGGCGGCTGAACGTAGCATACGCCCGAAGGATGTCCATCCATCGCCTGACTTCGGCCCTTACAATCTTCCTTGTGAAGTCGAGGTGATATGGCTGCTTGTCGTGCCTCCATGGAGTCGCAAAAGTTCTAGAATATTTCTGCCAGACGCCTCAGGAATCGCCCTACAGGGTTAAGATACGTGCTGCGTATGTTGGGCATCACGAAGAAAGAGAGGCGCCGCCATCTTGTGGAGTTAAACTGTGTCCAGTGCTTTAGTAAGCGTGTTTGCAGAGAACAACAAATTGGCGAGCCACCAGTGGGGACTGAGATATCCCTCACTGGTCTAGAGAGGGGGTAAATGGGGATGCAGAGTATGCCTATGGAGGTATAGCTTTGTACAGGACGGGAGAACTTCCGTCACTCCCCTGTGGATGGCTTCACAAGGCCTCGCTGAAACCGTTGCAAAAGATGCGGTAAGACAGTCGACGGAATGCTCCAGTGCACCTCAACCGTCTCCAGCTACAAGTAAGCCTAGGATTTTGTCGTTGTGAACGGCAGGTAAATAATTATAAAGCTGAATTGAGCGATCAGGCTTGGAGCTCCGATTAGAAACTTCTAGCCGCCATGATGCCTAGGACCAGCCCCCTTAACTGCTGCTCTTAAATGACAACAATAATATACATATATATATATATATATATATATATACTGTTATACTTATATATATACTGTTACTTTACCTTTTTGATAGTGTGATTTTCTGTATAATTTAATTATTGTGTAATTGTAATTATCATTAATAAACTATTTTACTACTTCCACATATTCATACTACTTTATACTATATAGTCTTAGCCTTTAATCGTTATCTGCACCACCCAGTGGTTTTATAGTAGCATTGTTTACATCTTGTAAGGTGTATTTTGTGATAGAAATATACTAAAGTTTGCATGATCATTGGTGATATTAATTGTAGAATTTACTCTAAGCCAAACTTATTAATATATCAATGTAACGGCACCCCCAGGCATAAAAGGGGTTAAACCGCTGTTTAGTAGATCTTCCCTTCCAGAGACACAGGCACAACTACTGTAGACACCAATCCACCAGACCGGAGAAGCATATGAATGCTGTAAACAGCTGAACCGGAACCATACGAATGCTGTAAACAGCAGAATAGGAAAAACATACAAATAGGTTTACACTCCTAGCAGTCAAAATCATACAAATTGGTCCAGTGGTTCAAAAGATAGATCGTAGTCCTTTGTGACCAAATGAAGCATGGCTTTTCTGCCCAAAACCAGTTCCACAGAGTCTTCTATCCTGGAGATAATTGGGAAGTAATCCAATTATCTCCAAGGACAGAGGCAAAACTCCATTGAACACATGGCAGCAAAAGACAATAAAATACATAAAAATATAAAACTGTGCAGCCATTGCATAAAACAGGTACATTCAATATATCCCCAGATAGCTTAGATCTGAGTGCACATTATTATTGAATTGCGCTCAGATCTCATACATACAGTTCAATTGCCATGGAGCCAAAGTCTTTCACATAGTCTTTCGTTATACGAATGGGCTCCATGGCATAGCTATCTGGGGTATCACTGTTCAAATAGGGCAAGTAACGAATGAACCGGCTTTCGTGTCTTCGCAGGGGAAAATAAAGCGTTTCAACATGGGCCATAGTCTAAAGGCAGCAGGCGGGCAACCAGGCTCCTCCAATGCACAGTGGCGAGATTGGTCTCGTCACAATCAATATTATTACCATTACATTATATATGTTTTAATGTTTAGTGTGACCACTTTAGTATATAATGATCACTGCTCATATGGGCAAAACGGTAAAAATACTTCCAAGAAATTTTTAAAAAATATGAACTTAAAGCAAGAAGCGTAAAATCTTAGTTAGGAGCTTTTCTTTAACTTCTCTTTTTGTCAAAGATAAAATCATATTAGCATCACCGATACAGGCAGCCTGTCAAGCTTGTTGGCATGAGAGGTGTAAGATTGAAGATGAGAATTTTTACGATGTGATCAAACATAGGGACAAAATGTACACAAACTTGTGGGGTGAGTCACTTCATCCTGTATCCATGGTCCCCTGCCTAGCAACCCAAATATGGTTTAAATTAAATACAGGAGCATGGGCGTCACCAAGATACACTCAGAATTTCCTTCAACTCTTCAAATGTCAGCAAATTTCCTCTTTTTTTTCTAATACACTAAGAGGTTTACTGGCGGAGATGGAATAAAATATTTTTTTTCTCTGTGACTCATACAAAAACGTAGAACAGATGGTTGGAAACACACAGACCCTCTGTATACAGTTAAGAGGCACCATATTACACAGAGATGCAATACACTGCTCAGTGCTCTAACAATTCTGTGACTTGATTCACTCATTCGACGTGTAGTGAATTGAAACCGAATGGCAAAATGTAGACAAAAATTGCTGATCTGGAAAAATCCTCCAACTCTGCTATTTTAGCCTTAATGTTGACATTTGAATTTCAGTTTACTACAATTTAGCAGTTATGGGAATAAGCCTCACAGGACTAATTGCTGAATTGGGAATTGTGGAGGATTGAGGAAAAACAAAGACTGCAAATCTAAAATAGCCAAACTATAAAAAAAATATACAGCTTGATTGTTTTTCTGATTGTGTTATGTTTTGCTAAAATTGGTAATTCCCTTGTAAGTGCATGAAAAATCTCAGTTTAGTGGATAAACGTCAAACACTTATCTAACGTATCTACCGCCAATGTAAAGCTTTCTGCATTTTATGGACCATGAGAATCAAATTTTAGAGCTTCTGTCAGAGCTGTTTTTCTCTGTGTTTTCTCTGTTTAACGGATGGTGTTAATAGAACAGGCCAAATCCTGGCTTCAGAACGGTATTCATCTTAGAGAAAGGGGCCTCACGGAGGTGGCTGGTGGCCCAGTGAATTCTGTTATGACTCAACGCAATTTCTGGTGTTAAAGCTTTCCAGCATCCACGGCCTTAAATAAATTACGCTATACCGCCACTGCTGGGCGGCCACAGCAAGAACCAACTATGCCTTCAGACAGAAAGATAATGTGAAATATGCACTGGAAATGTGGACATGATTAGGGACGTCTGGTTCCAGACCTTGAAAAGTGAGACAGACGGGAGATGATCTAAGAGGTGGCGGCTGGTAAACGATCCCACCAAAGAAGAAGACTAAACATTGTAGAAGGCAGAAGGCAGCGTGTGAAAATCAAGACACGAGGGAGACAGGTGGCAGCAGGGAAGATGTCTTCAATGCAGGGAAAGAAAGAGATACAACATTATAAGAAGAGACTAGAGAATCATGACGGCAGCAACCCGTGCAGACTTGATGAGGTAAGTGGAAGGGTAAAGATGGTGTTTGAAAATAGGAGATAAGATTATATTCTGATTGAGGCTTTGATACCAGAGTCCACAGACAGAGGTGGCGTTGGTTTAAAGAGATCGTTCAAGACAAGTAAAAATTACAGCATATTTTTATCCAGGGTTTTTTATCTCTTTGATCTTTACATTTCTACCCTCGTAAGTATTGGCAATAACCTAAATCAGTCAAGTGCCAACACAGCTCTGTCTGCCCAAAGGTTTCTTGGACTAGAATATCAACGAGAGAGTTTGTGTCCAATATCTGAAAAGACCACATTAAATATTTAACGTCTCCTGGATTATTTATTTTTCATTGTTTTTAATAATACACATGATAATCAGATAAACTGTAGCTATACACTGCAAAAGTGATATCATGGGATTTATGACTCAAAAATTAAGGGCAAGCTAACTGGGTAAAAAACAAACAACTCCTCAACTTTCAACGAGATTTTATTTGTTTAGTTTTTTTCATTTTCTTTACTTTCTTTTTTCCCCTTAAAATTTTCTCGAGTTTGGCCATAATTTTGCAGATTGGTTTTCAGTGCACCACAACGTACGGTTTAGTAAATAAACCTCCCAATGTAATATAAACATTTCAAAGGAGATTTATCCAGGCTAAAACAGGTGCTATTCAAGGGCGAGGGACTAAATAAGAAACCATAACCAACAGAATGTCTCTGAGCATGTAATACTTTGTACCTGAAATAGTACCTATAGGGTGAGATTTACCAAGGGCAAAATAGCTGCTATTTTGTGTGCAAAGTGCTAAATGTTGAGAGACATGCTATTGGTTTCCATAGTCTTTGGTTCTTATTTGCCCCAGAGTAGCAACTGTGTTTGCCTTGATAAATCTTCCCCATTGTCCGTTACTTTTAATAAGGACACAAGTAATCTCCTGGGAAAAAAGAAAATGCTTGAAGCAGGTCTGCTTTTTTGGATTTAATAAGAAATTTAATTAAAGTAAATTTTAAAAAAAACCAAAAAAAACTAGCACATTTCTCACAATCTAATATTTTAATACCCCTTAATCTTTTTTTATTATTTCTTATTATTATATAAAAGTAAAAAAATGTTAAACATTTTTTTATTGGTTTTGCGTTTTCAGCTTGTAAGAATGGCTTTGTTAATTACTTGTGTGCTACATTTCTATTCTCATTTTATAACCGATATTTACATTTCCACCCGCCCTTTTATTATGTCCACAGTCGGATAACAGCAAACAGAGTGTGTGCCAACTGTGTGCTGTCCGTATTTTATATTCCAACCTGGCACAAGGGACGGTAGCTTGGCAGATGCATGTCTTTTCTCTGCCTCAGATTACATTTACAGGAGAGGCCTATTCCACTTTGGGGAGCAGTCAAGGAGGCATTGCTTGTTCCTTCCACTGACACCCTTGTCAGTCAAACCTAATTCTCCAGAATCATAGCTCAGCTACTTTCTGCTAATGCTTGGTATACAGGTACACGGGGGGCATTCCTTCGGTGACTTTGATAAAGCACTGCCTAGCATCAAGCAAAAGACTGGCATGTTGCACTGTTAAAAATTAAATTTCCCACTAAATCTCCTGCAAGTGCAGCGAGAGTGTGCGCGGGGTGCAGAGTGTGTGTGAGGGGTGCAGTGTGTGTGTGAGCGGTGCTGTGTGTTTGTGTGAGGGGTGCAGTGTGGTATGAGGAAGGCTGTGTGTGTGTGAGGTGTTCTGTGTGTGTGGGGTGCAGTGTGTTTTTGTGAGGGGTGATGTGTGTGTGTGAGGGGTTCTGTGTGTGTGGGGTGCAGTGTGTTTGTGTGAGGAGCTCTGTGTATGTATGTGTGGGATGCTGTGTGTTTGTGTGAAGGGGTGTAGCGTGTGTCAGGGGTCTATATTGTGGTGGGGGGGATCAGGGAGAAAATTAATATATATTTTTAAACTTCTGGCCTGGAAGGAGGGGACTTATCACTGGTGGTCCAATGGTTTCACGTGCACCTTAGCCTCCAGCTCCTCCAGCTGCAGGGTAACTTCACTCTTTTCTTCCTGCGATAACAGCACTGTCGGAGAGTTGCCATGTTAACTTGTGGCAATGCTCCGACTTGTTTGCTCGCGGGAAGATCACAACCTCCCAGGTCCTCCTCCTGTCCAGCAGGATCCCGGGTCCTAGCTCCCTCCGTCTCCCTTAACAAACCGCCAGGAGGCTGGCCCGAAAAAGGCAGACAGCAGAGTCGGCTCTCCAAGGGCCGGACCAAATTATTTTGCTGGCCTTATATGGCATGCGGGCCAGACATCCCCACCCCTGTTTAAGGCGTGATAAGCTTTTAATATTTCTTTCCGCAAGATCAAACATGAGGAAGCAGATATCATTGCTCTGCCTTTGGCACTGTTCTAAGATTGCTTCCTTATCCAAAGTAGAACATCATTTCAGCAAGGAGGTTTGAAATCTCCCATTTATCCTAATTACAGACTGAGTACTAATCAATCAAATAAGCCAGTCTGTTGTCTGGATCGGCCATCAAAAGTGAGAGGCCCCTTGCAGCCATGCCATGCCATCCGCACAGTATAGAGTATAATTAAAGGGACCCTATTTTTTACCAGAACAACTACTGCTTATTGTGTTTGTTCTGGTAAGTAGGTTAACTCCCTTGAGGCTTTTTGCAGTAAACACAGTCTTTTCAAGGAAAAGGTTTACATTACAGCCTAGTGATAACTCCACTAGCCACTCCTCAGGTGGCTGTTAGAAGTGCTTCCTGGAGCAGTGCTGTACAGTGTCCCCCACTGAACGCCTTTCAATTCCTATAAGTTTAGGAGAACGTCGATGGAAGGGACATTCTAGTGGTGTTCGTGCGGTTGAGTGTCCGTTTTGGGTTCCATGCACCTCGACAACCAAACACCGCTCAGTATGTTCGTGGCTAAAGATGGCCGCAATGTGTTCGCATTTACGAACGATAGCCACCGAGCTAACCACTTAGAACGCTGCTGTTAAACATAAGTCAGGGAGGTTAATGGGCTGCACTCTCCTGTTCTGGGTGGTCCAACTGTTCAGTAACCGAACAGAATAAGTACAGTCCGTTCGGTAAGCCCCAAATACCGAACCATAACAGGGAAAAGGCACAAACAAAGCCTTTCCACAGTCCTGAACCAAGGTCTAATACATGGGACATAGTCCTGGGGCAAGAGGCTGCCAAGCAGGCCCCTCTGAGCACCAGTGGCCAGCAACAAGCCACGAGAATGAACTTCAGTGGTTATGGCGCTTAGAGTGCTCCTTTACATTGTCCATACCGATATCTCATTTAAGAGCTCAAAGAAAGCTTTCTTTAACGTTGTACCTGTAACCTAACAGGTAACACAAACTACTCCCCATATTGGGTTTCAATATGCCTACTTTATACAGGATAAAATCGAAAATCTATGTCTGATCTTCAAGAGGGGAGAAAATTCAGCACTGACAGTGTTATACAATAAGGCGTTATTTGTCACGCGATATGGGAGACATTTTAGGATAAAATAATCCACTTGGCAATGTAGATTTTTCTTCCAATATGGTTGCTTTGCTTTTAGCTATGAAATTCACAACTCACAGTTTAGTGATTAACCTGGTGAGTTATGTGGAGTTACAAGGAGATCAGCTATATTTTCCGCCCAGATATTTCATCCCCATTTGGTTGGTAACTCAACACAACTCGAAAAGGCTGTACTGTCGTTTATTTGCAGCCCTATTGCCACAGATTATGTGTGAGAATGGGGATTGTGCTCTGTGAGTAATGCAAAACAGATTTGTATGAGGCCCTTGCAGTAACTGGCACAGATCACTAAAATATAATCATTAACACATTGAGCCCCTGCTCTTTATTTTTCAGGAATTCCTACCTGATTAACAGAGTGCTTCGCCCAACCCAAAGCAAGGACTGTTACGGGTGCTAAGTTAGGTACAGGTTATCTGTTTTCTACAGACCTTCCCAGCTATAGATCACAAACACCAACGAGACCCTGCAAATACTTACAGACGAGAAAATTAAATAAAGAAGGTTACGTCTGCATGACAATGAACATTTTACTGTCAAAATAAATAACTGGGAGGGAAAGTAGGGGGGTAGGTGAAGCGCCTCGAATGCCCTTTATGGATATGGAATGACAAAAACAGCATATTATTTTATTTTGTTCTCCCCCACTGTCAATAAGACACAGAACCATTTGCCATACAAGAGTTGCACTATATCCATAGGCGGGGATCATTCCGCTCAGGTGCCTAACTTGGAGCTGCGTCAAAGCTCCAGAAAAGTAAAAGTGTACCTCTTATTTTTTCTTCTAAATACCGAAGACTCACTACACTATCAGTCCCTATATTCTCTGTTGTTTTTGTCGTTCCATAAACCACAAAGGACATTCAACGCCCACATTATCTAAAAGCTGGAATTCTGCCTTTTGTTTTCCCTACAAAATAAATAACTATTGCGTACCATTACATAACCTAAAACTCTCCAAAAATCCTGACACTTTTATGCAGTGGTTTTGTGTCCATTTTTGAACACAGAGCACCTTCTTATAAAGTATAAGCGTGACTTTAAGTGAATTGATCTTCACTGACGCACTACTACAGGTGTAAAAAAGCACCTAGTATGAGAATTTCGCAGTAACATGTAAGAGAGGCTTGAATTTAACCAGTATGTAATCTACACATAGCTTTTGTCAAATTGCTAGCAAATATCTATTTATTCCATTTTATTTTATTTTATTTGAGGATCAACGCTTACGTCCTTGTGTTGTAGTCATATGGAGGACAAAAATGCTTTCTCGTACAGGAATTCAGGGACTGCACATTTATTTGTGTACCTACTGAAAGACCTGCATCCAAAACATCAGTTAATTATGTTATTTCAGCCATATACAATATTTACTCATATTTCACAGCCTTGAGAGGTTGGAAAAATAGACAGTAGAGGGCAGAGGTCCAATAAACCAATTCCCCTGCAGGGGAATATAAGCAGTATAGAGAGAGAGAGAGAGAGAGAGAGAGAGAGAGAGAGAGAGAGAGAGACACTTTGCAGGTGAGAAACATTTTATTCACTTTATCTATTTTATTTATTTATTTTTGGTAGTGATGGTGGTGAGATAAATTTTGAATCTAAATAGATAAAGGACAACTAAAGTCACCCAGACCACTTCACGTCAATAAAGTGGTCTGGGTGCAGTGGTCCTATCATTTTAACCCTGCAATGTAAAACATTGCTGTTTTGTAGAAAAAAAAGCAATGTTTACATGGAAAGGTTAAATGCACCTTAAGTGACTGTTTTCCTTACAGCCACAAGAGGTGCTCTATTGTCAAGATAAACTCATAGAAACAATTTGATTGGCACAGTGTGGCGTTTTGACTCTGATGCGCCCTAGCCTGCCAATGTTTCCCTATGGGAAACATTGGATAAGCTGAGATTAGCAATATTAATGATTTCAGCCAAGGAGGGAGAGCGACCAGTAAAGGTAAGTAAAGCTCACCTTTTAATCCCTCACAGCAGTGAGTGGTAAGAGCTGGCTAGCTATTCAAAGGGGATAACTATAGCATTAGGAATATATCAACAAACAACAGAAGATACAAATTCACCTGTGTGTAGATAGAAAACACACTTAGTGGGTATTTAGTGCAAAGACACAAAAAATGTACCCTTAATTAACTGTATTGTAGATAAAAGGATTCCTCTTATATCCTCAAGGCAATAATAACAAAGTACCACAAAATGGCAATCTACAATACAAAAATAATAGAGACAGACATAGTGCAATAATGTTGCAGAATGTGAGTTAGAGATATAAATGATTGCACTCACAAAACCAGTTTGATTAAAGGCATATCAAGAATAATGGTGTATGGACTTCAGGACTTGTGGAACATCGATATCATGCATAGGAGGAAAAAGATAAATAATAGTGCAGAGTATTCAAGTAAAAAATGACACACTTTATTAACAAATACACTTACAAGATAGAAGTGTCAAATAGGCACATCAAGCTCAGATGAAAACGAATCCCAATATCAGGGTCCAGAGGAGCAGGAAAGCCAGATAAGAAATAAAATAAATAAATGAATATTCACTAGGAATATATATTTTTTTCCTGATGCTTTATGTTCCTTTCACGCCTTAAGAACTATATTATCAGGTTACTAGTGTCTTTTTCACTTTTATGGTTAGCACCTCCTAAAGTGAAGACTATATAACTAATCAGAAATAGAAAAACATGCAATATGCTGCATTAAGAAATGCCTCCTCTCGTGCAACATGGCTATTATCCTAGGTCCATGAGAAGGCCTCAACTATCCATCGGACAAACCATGGGCCCCTGTCAGCCAATGCAGGGCCAGTGCTATCCAAGCACCGGCCTTGCTGTGTGCCATGAAAAAGATCAAAGATTTCCCTCACCAGACCATTGGCACTTAAATCCAGAGAGGAAAGAGGAGGACCCGAGAGCTCTAACCTGCAGCTCTGCTGGGTGCTGAATGTTCCTCTTGCGAGCTTGGAGCATTGCTGCGGTTAGCACTGCAACTCTCCAACAGTGCCAGATCTTGCAAGAGCCAGAAGAGCTGCAGACTAGAGTTCACTCACCACCGGACCACTAGGGCTTGCATTGTCACCCCTCAGTTCAAAGGTAAGAAGGGAGGGGGTGTATATAAACCAAACACAATGCCTCCCAACACAATCACACACTGCATCCCTCACACACAATCACACACTGTACACATCACATAGATTGCACAACTCACACACAAAATTCAACTCCCTCACACACACACTGTACCCCTCACACACACTCTGAACATTTCACTACACATACAGTTCAGCCCTCACACACGCACTATGTCCCCTATTGACACTACTTCCTTTATACACAAACTACATCCTTATACACACAGCACTACTTACACACACTCACTACATCCCTTATACACACTCTGGATTCTCTACACAAACACTATATTCCTGACATACACAATCTGGATCCTCTATGCACACACAAGATCCCCTGTACGCAAACACACATGCTATATTCCCTAAAAACACACTATATCACCTATACACAAATACACTACACCCCCTATGATGAACACACTCGCTACATCCATTATACACACTATGTCCCTATACACACACTCTCTACAGCCCTTAGCCACACATTTTAGAACACAAACACAACACAACTGAACACCACACCACACCACACCACAGTCAGCTAACTCTACACACACACACAACCCCACAAGCTGCCTCCAAACACATGTACAATATGCTTTCCTGGCCCTCTTGTCCTCTGGTATCCAGTTATGGAGACACCAGAGACAAGTCACAAGCAAACGAAGCTTACATTTTGTCATTACATTTGCTTGTGCTGCGTAGAACAAATACAGGGCCTTTTTCTCATGCTAGAGTTCTTCAGCAGGGCTCTGTGCATGGTCTGCATCTGGAATAGCATTGAACCAATATGCTCACTTGAGAGGGGACATGCTTGTCATTGGTGATGACAAAACACCCCTTCTCTGGCCCTGTGATTTAATAAAAATGCCCAGGCCAATTTTTTTTTTTAACAGTCCTGCCCTGTCCATAAATGTTACACTAATTTAAGACCCACATCCATTTATACCTTTCCAGCCCCCTCCTAATCTATAGGGCCTGCTTGGGAATCAGGGAAGGGGATTCATATTGCCCAATGCTCGGGACATTTAGTTCCAGGCTCCAGCTGGGCAGTTATTGTTTTACCTAAGACTTGCTGCAGGCAAGTGGTTGGCTTGCACCTCCAGCAGTCCTTGCAATCTCTTATCACTCAAAGCACAGGCTGGTCTCGGTGGTCTCACCGAGTGCTGGTGCCGCATGGAGCTACTACTGTGGTCTGCACATGCCAGGGGGTGCAAACCAGCCCGTGAGACCATCAGGGGTCATAGCTCCCGTACCTACAGAGAGCTAAGTAGGAGGGGGACAAAAACGTAGCAAACACACACATACAAACTGGATAGACCGCATACATTAGTATTATATACATAAACATTGCACACAGGAAGCACATCTCACACACACACCACACACTTTACAAACAGACAAACACACCACACACTTTACAAACATTCACACATTACACACACTATTGGGGCAGATGACAGAGGGAGAGACTATGGGAAGGTAGAGTGTAAGACACTCAATCTTGCTAATTAAATCCAAATCGAAAAACTGAGCAAAAACATTATAACTATAACAATTTGGAGATTTTTTTTCCAGATAACTTTTATGGCCTCGGTTTTTCCATTCGGATTTAATTGCTGAAAATTCTATGTTTAGTGAGAAACCTTGTCAAGGTCCAGTGCTCTATGCAGGACCCCAATTTGATATTAATTTTGTGCCAGGACAAGTAGATTGTTATGATGGGCTACCTCTTTAGTCCATTGCACAAGTAGATTTTTGTTACTTTCTACACCATTAGGAATGTCTGAATGCAGGATAAATCGCCAACATGACACCAACATACTGGTTTACCTATGAAAATAAAATGTACAGTGACCTTAAGAACTATGACGTGAACTAAGAACTAAGGGAAACCTTAAGAACTTTGACTTGAACTAAGAACTAAGGGAAACCTTAAGAACTTTGACTTGAACTAAGAACTAAGGGAAACCTTAAGAACTTTGACTTGAACTAAGAACTAAGGGAAACCTTAAGAACTTTGACTTGAACTAAGAACTAAGGGAAACCTTAAGAACTTTGACTTGAATGATGTGGACTTTGCTTTCTAGCAGATTCATTTTAACATTTTTCACAACAATAAGTCATGCATGAAATACACCATGAATGTTTTTTTTTTTATTATAATTCTTTATTTTTTATGTGCATGAGTGTAAGCACAGTCAAACTGGCAGTGCCACAACATCATTCACAGGCACGACATTACAACATGGTAAACAGGTATATGGCTTTGAAATATTCGCGGATTTGCAGGCTTCCCCAAACTCCAACCCTCCAGATGTTGCTGAACTACAACTCCCTGATTCTATGAATGCAACAGGTTGAGAATCATGAAAATTGTAGTTCAGCAACATCTGGAGAGCCAGAGTTTGGGGAAGCCTGTTTTAAAGGGACACTATAGTCACCAGAACAACTACAGCTTAATAACTTAAAAGCTGACGATGCCACAACAGCATAGTACAAGCCCATTAAAGCAAGGCATTTCACATAGATGGCATTGAATTGTTGGCACATTTTTTTGTATTTGTAAGAGGATAAACAAGCTAGGTACACACATCTAATTGTAAGTCACCAGAGTGACAAGCAGTAACATCAGTATGCATAATGTAGTGGGCATTATAAGATTAACTGTGATGCAACTTGATGTTTTGTTTGATCTGGCAGCATGACTAGTCTGGATAATGCTATACAGTTAACTGTTCTAAGATAGGTTAATCTAACTGTCAATGCTTCAGGTATTCGTGCGGCAAAACAGTCATATAACACATTTAACCCCTTAAGGACCAAGCTTCTGGAATAAAAGGGAATCGTGACATGTCACACATGTCATGTGTCCTTAAGGGGTTAAACAAAACTTTGCGTTAGAGGGCCTGTGTGCACAATTTTATAGTACGGTAAGTAGATAAACATGCAGGAAAATTCAAAATATGATAGCAGGAATTGGTGAGATTTATTTACATATGTGTAGATCATGCTAGACTTGCGGACGCTGATTTAATCGCATAACATGCTGGCTAGGAGTATAATAACAGGTTAGGTACGCCGTCACAGGTTATGTAGATAGATAAAAACAAGCTATTAGCAGGTTTAATACCTGACTCACTGATTTGTTTGTTAGCCTGAGCGAGTTCAGTGGAGCTAGTGTCTAGTTGTATAGGCTATGCTAGGCTCTCTATTGTTGCCTGGAATCGTATAACATGCTAGCTGGAGACATATTAACAGGCTAGTGACTGGTGTGACCTCTGTAACGCCTCTCTTGTAATATAGCATGTATTGGCATAGGCAGGCAACTAAGGACGCCTAAACATAAAAAAGAAAAAACAAAAACAAAGTTTAAGCACATAGTCAACAGCTTTGTTTGTCTGGGTACAGACAGGTTAAGCTGTTGTTGCATGTCCTAGCGGGTGGCATGGGTACCGTGCAATTGGCACTGTCAGCCAACGCCTCAGCTTTGTGTTGCCACATAGTCCCTGGGAGCTGCTGGCTAATAGATCATCCGATGCCCCGTCTGGAGGCTGTGAGTGCAGGTGTGGGGTGGATGTCAGTGAGCCCCCCCGTCCGCGCCTCTGGACCCTCTGTGTTCACATGGGATTCTCTGTGTATTCCAGGTGGGGCAAACTTCTAGCCTTGAGACTCTGTGAGAGGCGGTACCACCATTTCACAGACCCGTTGCCGTTTTGGGGACTGGTCTTTCCCCGGTGTGGGGCTGCGTAGGGAAGCACTTCGGCGCTTCTGTGGGTACTTTGCTCTCTTCCGCATGTGTGTGTGGCTTGTGGGGGTCTTGTGGGGGTCTTACCACTTATGACTCTCACAGGCGGGCTGTCATTCTTGTTTTTCGTCGGCTTAGCTGTAGCTTTGCCCGGTTGGGGCCCCTCCGGCTGCGCCTTGGTCTTGCGCCGGTCTGGGTATGGGGCTCTGGCTGGCTCCCATGCTGCGGGTGCCTTGGTCCCTCCGCTGGCCCGTGGTGGCGTTGGCGGCTGGTGTCGATCCTCCAGACGGTCCCAGAATTGCCTGCATATGGCGTCGAACCTTGTCTGGAAGGCTGCGGCCCAGTCAGTGGGTGCTTGTGTTGTGTGGGCGGCGATGTCGTCCGCCATCTTAGTGAGTCCTCGTGTCTCCCGCCAGTCAGCCTTGCGTCCTGATTCAAGTTGTGGGTGCGTGCTCATGTTTTTGGGGTAGACTGGGATGACCCCTGCCGGTCCATAGGGGGGGAATGTGGACCCTGGCACAGAAGCTCAGTTGTTCGTGGCGGCAGAGGAGCATCCGTCTCCCCTGCACTCGCCATGCTTGTAGGCCTCAGACTCCTATCAGGCAAACGTTGCTCCAAACGGCTTGTAAGTGGTATCAATTCGTGCTGCTGGTTGTCGCCTTTGTTTGGTGACTGTCTCACTTCAATAAATTGTCATTTGGGCAATGAAAGTTCATTTTAATCGTTGCCTGCAGCAGGAGCTGTTGAGGTTTGCTTCCTCTCATCTCTGCGGTCAGGCCCTACCCCCCCACAAATTACTTTTAAACTGCTTACACTATTCTACACTGCAATTAATTAATTCCCTTAACTATTTCGCTATTGTAACCGTATACAGGGCTTTGATATTTTGTTTTAAAACAAAACAATAAGCCTGCTAACGCTGTTGGGGCGAAACAGGCACTGTTGTACATACCTGCATACCAAAAATAAAGAATTTAAAAAAAAATAAAAAATCTAAATCTTTACATTTTAAAGGAACACTACATTGTTATAATATTTGGATTAATGCATTCCCCCCACCCCCATATCCATTTAAAAATAGATTTACTTACCTTATTTCCCTTAACGAGCCGGTCTCACTACAGCTGCCCCACCTACACTAACTGAGAACAGGTCTCAGCAGTGTTTAGTGCACCTTGTTTTCTCAATGACCTAGTGATGGAGAAGAGAAAGACAAAAAAATGATAGGAGAGTTCTCAAAGAATGTTAAATGTTTCATAAACTAGATGTAAAGAGATTTGGATGTGGTTTTCATTGTTTTCACATAATTCTGTCTGTTCCACATCTGGTTTAATATAGAACTCTTTTTTTTTTCTTTCCTTTATTGGTTTAACGTTCTGGAAATCCATTTCCCCCTTTTCCAAAGCATGCAAAGCCTCCAGTCAAAGGATTTCGTTTTTAAATAGGAGGGAGGTTACATCTAAAACATCCCACAATTCCTTTTAGAATCCGTGAACATCACTTTTTCTACAAATGAAATATTGAAGGGTTGCTCCAAGCACAATAACAAAGTATGCTGATATCCCGGGTTACAGTGCATAGAGTTTCCCTATCACTGTCTCCTCTTTCCCATCCTAGATGCGTGAACATGTCTACCTCAACTACGAAGACATGTATATGCCCAGGCTAACCTGTGTGTAACCCCATTCATAAAACCTTTCAATGGGCAGACAGTTACAGTACGGCTAATATAATTTTATTGAGCAATCACACATGTTATGCAGCTGGGGGTGAACCACATAAAACCCTGTTGGAAACACCTTTAATTTGCAACATATATGTATTCATTTGTGTATTTTTTAAACATTAGTTGGCTATCCTATATCCTTGGCTGGCGCTAGGGCAGCAAAAAAATTGAAATATATCTGAAACAAATGTTGGTATAAATATCTTCAGTAGGATCTCCACTGATACTAATATTAAAGAATTGTGAAATTCCACAGGACTGCATCCACAGATTTCAGTAGGATAGAAGACACATCTTTTGCATGATGGTCTCTTCACATTCAACTCTAAACCCATCAGACCATTTTATCTCGAGGAGTTTTGCCTTCATGCAGAGGGTAAAGGCACAGTAATCACCAAACATACCTTCTTCGAATGTGATTGCTTGGCTGATAACTGGAATTTTATATCTCACTGCTATATTCCTTTCTTACCTCTCTCCCTGATTCTGGGGCCTAAAGTTGTGTAATCACCTGGTTAAAGGACAGGTGGGAGTGGGAAGAGGGGCAGGCTAAGGGGAGATCTGGGAGGCTGCAGCTGGGATTTGTATTTCTTGTTGGGTTACATGAGCAAACAGACCTCTGTTTGAAAGGCATGATCTACCACATTTTATGTCAAAACCGAAGAAGTTGCTTCTCTCTTCCCTATTGTGTTTCAAACACCTATCTAACTGGATCCCTGGGTGTTACTATTGAACATCCTAACAAGTAGCTTAATTGTTGGTGGCCATTAGATGATCCATTGCAACCTATTGGGGTAGGGATTAATTTAAAGAGACACTACATTGACCAGAACAACTACAGCTTAAGCTAGTTGTTCTGATGAGTATCGTCAGTCCCTGCTGGCATTTTAATCCAAACACTGCCTTTTCATGCTTACTATTAACACCTCCAATGGCAGTCATTCAGACTGCCACTAGAGTTGCCTCCTGGGTCAGTGCTGCACAAGGTGCAGTACTGACGTTCAGCGTCTCCACGCTCTGCATGGAGACACTGAACTTTCCTCATAGAAATGCTGATTGGCCAGGGCGACGTTTGGCTCTGCTTCTCACCATCTTCCCTGAGATCATCAGAATGGACTATATCAGCCAAGGAGGCGGATAGGGGGCGGAGCCAGCGCACGCAGACCCGCACGGCGCTGGAAATAAGATTAATTTTCTGCCTTTTTAAGGGGAGCAAGTAGGGGCCGGTGGGCTGACATGGGTTTTTAATACTATGGCGTCAGGAATACACGTTTGAGGTTGGGTTTCCTTATGATGATCTTAGAGTAAACATGCAAACTGCCATACATACGGATATATTCTGTCTGGTATAGTGCACTACACTTTGCCCCATTTTAAACAAAGATGGGCACCATGGATTTTAGATAGTTAGGGGAGCACAGAGACAAAGTTCTCCACAAAAGGCCTGATATTTGATGGGGGACGACGACAATAATTATTATTATTATTACTATTATTATATTACTATTATTATTATTATCGACATTTTTAAAATAGTTTTTTTTTTCCTTATTCTCTTCTCCCTTTTACATAAATATATAAAATGTGAAGCTCTGTTGCTTTTTTGCTATGTCATATTGGCTGTCTGTGTATAGCCCTGAATATGTATATATATTAAATACAGCACTGCTCTCAATCGGTACAACTGATAATCCTTATATATCTATATCTGTATGCTGGGGTTAATTCGTAATGTAAATACCTGGTGTTAAATAGCACAGCTCTATTGCGGGCTGATTTTGAAGCGGATATAAATTGTTTAGTAAGCAGACACTGTGTCAGAGATTCTCAATGTATTTAAAGAACTACTCTAACCAACATGACCACTTCTACTTTTAAAGTGGTTATGGTGGTAGGAATCTGTACGTGCAGCGTTTCTGCTTGTTTTGTGCCGTGACTAGTTGCACGTCCAGCACATGTGAGTTCGGTGCAAAAATGAGGTCCGTTGTCAGTGCGTTTTGCGTGCTAGCGACAAGAATAATTAGCTTCTACTCATGCAGGCAGCGCTGGGAATGCGCGAAACTTGAAAGTCCCCTCTCTCCTGTACTCCCTTCCCATGTCTCTCCATCTTCCTCCATTTAAAACACAGACTTTTATTTAATTTATATACATATATATTAAAAGCAAGCCCTCCCTCTTTCCCTGACCAGCACAGAGAGTGCACATTCGCTCTGAGCCAGGAAAAAAAGATAATCATATGATTGGACCTTGAATGACACGGCATGACATCAGCTGAGGCGGGGAAATTAGCAAGAAGGACCTTGCCCTGCACGGAATTCAAGGTAAGTTTAAAGGTTATTTAATCTTTGTGTTTGCTTTATTACATAAGGGTTAATAGTGCCCAAGAGCTCAGAAAAAAAAGCCTAAAAAGGATTATGGAGGAAAGGGTTATAATAATATAGTGTCAGGAATACACAAACATGTATTCCTGACACTATAGTGTTAAAAACACTATCTAGCCCCCCCCCCCCTCCCACCCCCCCGGCCAACCTAAATATAGTAAAATATTACCTTTATTCTGCTGCTGGCTCTGCCCCTTATCTGCCTTCTTGTGGTAATCTCACAAGTGATGATCTCGCCAAACACAATACTTTCCCATAGGAAAGCATTTGATTGGCTGAGATTGTTAATTCTGATGATCTCAGGCAGGGAAGCAGAGCCAAATGCTACCCTGGCCAATTAGCAGCTCCTGCATCGAATCAGTGCATCTCTATGCACAGGGTGGAGACACTGAATGTCAGGTCTCAGCTTCCACAGACAACTCCTCCTAAGGAGTCTGATTAACCCCCCATGTATGAGGGCACCATAGGCCCAATTACGCCATGAGGCTGGCGGAATAGGTTTTTGACATCAACCCCCGGTTGAGCTTCTCTCATCAGGATTTCTCTGTCTTGCCAATAGAAAAGCACCTATAGTAGCCACAGGGCCAGTGCAAGGATTCTTGCCGCCCTAGGCAAAGATCAATTTTGCCGCCCCCTCTTGAATGCAACTACACTCTCTCAGAAGTTTATTCACTAAACTATGAATTCAGTGAATTGCAAATCAAATTGCATAGTTTAAGCAAAAACAGCTGAACTGTGACAGTAGCGGAGTTGGCGAATTCTTCTAAATGGTATAAATTTTGCCATTTGTTTTTTTAATTAGGTCTGATCAGCTGTCCCTTTCCTCCATAGTGCCCAATCTCTCTCATTAGCGTTTATCCCCAGTGTTCTCCTTTGTGTCTGTTTCCAAAAGCTTGCAGTCTCTATGTTCATGATTTATCTGCTCACTCTATGCCACAGATTCTCTCCAGCCTATTTATTAAACAGTGGGTTGAAATATAACTTGAAACATTTAGGCCAAAACAGAAGAGTTGTATAAAGTCATCTCAACTTTTTTCAAATCACTTTTTAGTGAATAGACTCCCAAGTGTCTAAGGGAAAGCAGAGAGACCAGTGATACATTTAGGGAAAGGGAACAGACCGGGAAGGCAATTAGGAAAGGGATAGAGAGATTGTTGAGGTTTTTAGGAAACCTATACAGACTAGGAGACATTTTAGAAGAGACACAGTGAGCAGACATTTAGGGGAAAAAAAAGAAACTGTCCAATATGAACACACACATTCAGTACACACAGTAATACATACATACACACACACACACACACAGACTGCCAATAGATACATCCATACACCCACACACACGCAGACTGCCAATACATACAACCATACACGCACGCTGCCTAATATATACATTCAACCATACACACTCACTGCCCATTATATACATACTGCCCAACACATACATCCATGCGCACATACTGCCCATACTGCCCAGGTTACATCCCGGCTTTCCCTGCCTGCAGGAAGCAGAGTGCTCTGCTCGGGTTCTGGGGATTCAACAGATCCCCTCTCCCTGAGCAGATGATTGGCACTGCAGCAACAGGGAGGCAGAGGGAGCACAGGATATGGCTGCGCTGGGGGGTGGCTAAACAGCCACTTACCCAGCGCTCCGACCACAGGCAGGAGAAGCCCGCTGCCCACCCATAGGAGCAGCCCACCCAGAAACCTCCCGGTGGGCGCCCCCTGCAGGTCGGCACCCCAGGCGAATGCCTAATTCGCCTTTATGGTAGCGCTGGCCCTGAGTAGCCATCTGAGGAGTGGCCACTGGAGTCGTCCCTAGGCTGTAATGTAAACACTGCCTTTCTGAAAAGACAGTGCTTACTGCAAAAAGCCTGCAGGGACTGACTATACTCACCAGAACAACTACAATAAGCTGTGGCTGTTCTGGTGACTATAGTGTCCCTTTAATCATAGGTATCCATTTGGATTTACAAACCTGGAATGGCATTCCATTGGGGTAGTATAGGATATCACTGTAAATAAATTAAAGAATGTCATAACATCACCCTAAGGGACAAATACATGAAAGGAACACCATAGTGTTAGGAATACAAACCGTTTAACATAAAAATTAATAAAGTAAAGGATTTACATACCTTTTTTTTTTATTACAAAGACTGCCTCATAGACAAGCATTGGGGGCTTGAGGCAAGGTTAAAAGGACAGGACCACTGCACTCAGACCATATCATTGAGATGAAGTGGTCTGGGTGACCATGATGACCCTTTAAGTCAGTCTAAGATTTCATAATGAGCGGTGTAACAGTGTTATTCATTAACATGTGAATTGCCAGAAATTCAAAGTGAATGAATGGACAAAAGTCATCAGAAGTGATGGTTTCATCAATGGTAGAGTGGTTGCAGCTACGAGTCTGTCTCAATGCAGGAATAAAGTACGTTTAACGGCTTTTTTAAACTTAAAAAAAAAAACAAGTGGGGCCTTTTAATCTAAGTTCAAAAATGAACACTGTAATGTTAAAAAAAAAAAACATGACAGGGGGGGCGGAGCCTGGCAGCGAAACGGGCCGGTCGCCATTGCCGCGAGCTCTGACAATCACGGGCTCAATCCTACGAATATCAGCAGACACTCTCACCATCCACCAACGAAAATCCCACCATAGCACAGAGGGGAACCCCCGGAACCGACTGATGCCATTCCGGTACACCCCGAAGCAGGCAAAGCCGAAATCCAGAGCCCGGGCCTACCTTCCATCAGCCCACCACGGCCTGGATTACTTATTTGACGGGGACTTCCTGGAGGACGCGTGGGACACATCCCTGCACAACTCCGATCACGGAACCTCCGGAATGGGACGCAGGTCGCAGAAACCCCAACCAGGTACAGCACAGCCTGATATAGGCACACTGCTGCAGAAACAAACACCCGCTAAAATGGCGGCCGTAAAAGGCCCTGATCCCCCTCTAGAGCCTACCTCAGTGGAGCATAGCCCTCAAAGGGTTACACTGTCACAACTCACACCCCAGCAAGATATCACTGAACTGGCCACTAAACATGACCTACAACACATGCAAAAAATGCTGCAAGAAATACAAAGCCTACTGGCTGCAGATCTACCCACCCTTAAAACCAGCATGCAACAAATTACTGATAAAGTACTACACACTGAGGGAGAAGTAAAAGGGATCCAAAAAGAAATCACCTCACTGCAAGAAGCCCTTACCAAGATGCAACACACTCAAAAAAATCTGGAGGTACAAATAGCAGCCCAGGAAGACAAACACAGAAGCAACAACATCAAAATACATGGTATCCCTGCCTCAGTCTCCAAGGAGGATTTACCACACTATGTGCGACGTCTCATGCAGTCCATACTGCCCCCCGGGGTAGCCAGGAAACTCACCTTTGCCGGAATATACCGACTATCCACTTCAACACGGGCATCCACACCCCTTGCTGGAGACGTAATAATCCGCTGCATCCTCCCCCAAGACAGGGGTCACATAATGTCGGCACTCAAGGGCAAAACGCCACTCGACTTTGAAGAGTCCCAATTGACTTTTTACCAGGACCTAACCAAAGCCACCCTCCAGTGGAGAAAAACCCTCAACGACTTCACCAGCCAGCTGCGCTCAGCGGAAATACCATACCGGTGGGGAAACCCACGCCACCTCCTAGTTACACAACAAGGACAAACGTACAAAATCACTACAGGAGCTGAAGCAGCCTCGCTACTATCAAAACTGGGTCTACCGACCAAGACCACCCAGAACGCCTCTCCTGCATGGGACCCAGAGACGATCGAACCTTTCATCCCGAGGACACAGAGAATGGACACTCAGGCCACTTGACGGGAATGGGGAGAGAAGTCTCCTACCCCAACCCGCTCACAGGCTAAATATTGCAATTTGCCGTTTACCAATGTTTTTTTTCTCGTTTCCCTCCTACCACTTTTTACCTTCTAATACTAAAAAGTTCTGTTGTCTTCTCCATGACTTGAGTGACGCGACTCTGGTGACGCCCCAAGAGCATGCCAGGGATGGCGTTGGCACGCCAGTACGCCAGAGGAGTGTGTGCTGCAACAAGGCGCACACCTCCCCCCCCCCCGACAGCCCCTAGGTTAGGGCGACCACACCTCAAGATTAGTCTAAACAGACCAAAATAGAAACCTCCCGACTAACTACTTCCAAGACGAACCGACCGTCACCACAGATCACTTGTCAGAACCACAGATCCATACAGGGGACATACCCTCCTTAGAAAACCTCGACCTCAAGCTTAACGCTGACCTGGTACAATCCACCCGACATGGACCACACCTTCTTTACCAAACCAGGACCTAGGGATGGACGCTCACAAACCAAATAGAATACCATACCTAGTATTACACCAACCCACTACCTAGGCCTTACAACATTTCCTAAAATATAAAAATTGCGACAATTTACAACATATGCGTTGACACTCAGAAGCTAATATCTATATGTTAATGTTCACTATTGCATGTGGTAAATTTACCCTTTGTTAAACAACACGCAAAAATAAAGAATTAAAAAAAAAACAAAAAAACATTTATTTTTAATGTTCGACTCGTGTTCTTTTAAGGGAAGACATTAGACCTGTACAACACTGTCACCTAGTGCCAACTATTGGGTACTACACATTTTTGCTTATTTGAATCAGTTGGCTAAATATTATAACGTTTCCGGTTTCACCACAGAAACCACAAGCTGCGAAGTATAATACAATTTTTGGTCAGCTGCTCAGATATGTATTTCAACAAAGATATCACTGGTAGCAGATGCTGTGCTTTTCAAAATCTGAGCAATGTGCAGATGCCTAGGACTTTGGAATCCAAGACTGCAAGCCAAGCATTTAGCACCCAGGTAACATCATGAAGTTATCATGTACACAACCATCTGACATCATTATATATAGCTGCGCGGAGAGTTTAAGCTGCTGATAGCAACAGTTTATAGCTGAGGAGCTACATGCATATTAACAAGTTATAAATATCATCGTGATGATAAACAATCTAAAATCTCTCTACAAATAAAATGGAGAAGACCCTTTCCTGACCAGTCCTCTACTGATTGCTAATTTACCAAGGGTTAATGAACGCATGGACTGCCTACACCATTTTTTATTTTTTTTGTATATTTTCTGAAGACACGGCATAGGGTGCTAAAGTACGTGGTGACCTCATGTAGGCAAGTTAGCTCAAGATGATATATGTCCAAGCGGAAGACTTTATGAATTTGCAAAACAGGGAGAGCAAAAATATGGTTTTGCCCAATCCACAACACTTAGGTGGTATGCTCCCCACAAAGGAGAAATGTATCCAGGCTCCAGCAGAAGAGATCAGGGGAAATTGCATATGCATCAGGAGTAGCTTTTCATGGGATGAACGTTGGGAGAGCAGATGAATCCCAGCGATGTGAAAGTAGATGGATCCCAGCGATGTAAGAGAGCTGCAGCTGGGGCGGCCCGAAGAGGATTCTATGGTAGTCCCAAAGTCCCAATAATGTCCTGCGCTTTGTAAATGTCCCAGACAGGTAGTTGCAAGCCTCCATGGGAAAAATTCCATCTGTAATGGATGACATGTGTTCTCAGGATGGTGGTGAAGAGGCCAAGAGATCTCCTCCAGGCTAGCATTCCTTTAGAAAGGTCAGCAAACAAAGTAAGTTGCATTGATTCAAAGGTTAGAGGTGACTTTTCCTTGACAGCAGCAACAACTGTGGCCTATCCCAGCTATTCTCGAATTGGGACTGAGCAGGCGGAAACTCATCCTCAGCTTCCACAGACAACTCCTCCGAGAAGTCTGAGCAACCCCCCCATGAAGGAAGGTGCCATAGGCCCAATGACGTCATGAGCCTGGCGGAAAAGGTTTTTGATATTCCTCCCACACCCACACCCTGACCCCCCTCAGGCGGAGCTTCTGCGGAAGGGATTTTTCTGTCTAGCCACTAGTAAGGCAAAGCCTAGACTCGATAATTCTTTGAATAAAGGCACAACTGGGTACAAAAAAACAAAAAAAGGCTGAAATATCTCAATTTGGCTAGGAGCTCATAGAAGACATGTCTATTTATCCCTCCCTCCTCAAAGTACTTGAAAATGCTTTTCGAGTAGATATCCAATATCCCAAAATATTGTAAAGTGATAGTGCATGAGCACATGAACACTCCAAACTCCTTCCCAGATTTGATGACATGTACAAGTAACAATTCCTCATTAATCAATGACACCAGTTTTAAATGGCAAATAAACACTGTAACTACAATATATCATTAAACAAATCAACATAACAATTACATAATTGCACAATACCCAAAATGCCCTTTAAACGGACGTGAACACTGCAATGTCCACATAGAACCTAATGGGTTAATGACACCTATCACCTATTAACATCATCAATGCACTCGAATGTCTGTATCCTTCAGCCTATGATGTAATGGAACACCCATGAAAGGCACAAATTTTAAATTACTATTTTTTTTTTTTTTTTTTTAACTAACGTTTTTAGACCGATATAAGTCTGTTATTGAAAAGAAAGAAAAATTAAATGACAGTTTCAGACTGTTTTTTTTATAGGAAACATTTTCTAACTCTGGCGTCATTACCGATAGATAAAAGTTGGCATATTGTAATCGGTTTGATACCTGCTGCGTGGTACTGCTGGAAATTCTGAACACATTATGCATGATGGTATCAATGCTGGATGGTAATATAGGCCATACTTAGGGGTTTATTTAGTAAACACTAGATCAGGCATAGGCAACCTTCGGCACTCCGGATGTTTTGGACTACACCTTCCATGCTGCTTTGCCAGCATTATAGGTGTAAGAGCATTATGGGAGATGTAGTCCACAACATCTGGAGTGCTGCAGGTTGCTTATCCCTGCACTAGATGTATAGCAAAACTGAGGCAAAAAGTGCTGATTTGGAAAAATTCTCTAACTGCTGGCAGTTTCGTTTACAATTTGCTGCAATTCGATGTTTCATGAAACTCTTTAGAACACTACATCAGCCATTTGGTAAATTAGGTGACATGTCAAGGACAAGGCTGTACTGGTAGCCAATCAGACAAAGATTTATAAGATAATTTCATGCTATACCATGTAAGAATAACTGGAGGCATGTGTCAGGAAGACATGTGTCAGGATAGTGACATTTCCCCTCGAAATCTAGCCCCATCAGTCTACAACTGCAAATCAGTGCTCAGTCTTTGTCAAGCTTGGATTCTGGATTGCGGCTTATTATGTAGTGAGTGACCAAGATTATCATGCACCCTTTAAACATAATTTGAAAATAGACTGTCCTATAGGATGTCGTCTACCCGTCGTAACTAGTTCCTTCCTGCAGATACAAATGTCAAGATAATGGCATGCAGGCACTGCCAGATTGGATACCTGCCCCCTAGTGGTTGTAAGGTTTAGGGTTAAAGTTTGTTTAGGCTTGGGTTTCGATTTGGTAAAATTATAATTTTATAAACCAATCATCTGGTTTCATACCTTTTTTGTATTCTATTATTTGACCACAACCCCATCTTATTTGTTTTTAGGAAAATAACACAATATTATTGGTGCAATATCAAATTTTTACAATGTTAATATCCTAGGACATGGGTAGTCAACCTGGTCCCTACAGCCCACTAGTAGGCGGTTTATGATTTCAGGTGGGTGGTGGTGGGTTCTGCAGAAAACGCCTGGTGGGCCTTGATGGGCATTGATGGCCATGGACCAGACCTACCATGCAGAGGCAGCCTTGCTGTAAGCCCTCTTGGGCTTAGTTTCAGCAGTGGGAGGGAAGGGCCTGGGAGGCTCTGTGTTCCTCCCACGAGAGCAGGCTGGTCGGAGCGCTGCCATGCATTACAATGGCAATGCTCTGATACAGTGCTGTGCTTGCAGGAGAGTCAGCCTGCAGCCAGAGGAGCTGCGGTATACAGTAAACATGCCACCACTGAACAACAAAAGCTTGCAGCATTATGTCCCCCTTCCTTGGTAAAAGGTAAGAAGGCGGCAGGGGGAGACATTAAGATAGATCTACACACAGCATAGACTCTATGCACCCTTCACACCCACACTGCCACCTCACACACACACACACACACACACACACAGACAGCCACTCTCACACACACACTGCACCACTTACACACGCAGCACATCTCACATGCACACTAGCCCACACTTCACCCATCACACACAGTGCCCCCCCAAACACACCTCCCTCACACACACTCCAACCTTAAAACACACACACACCACCTCTCACACACACACACACACACACACATCACCTCTAACACACACACTTCACCCCCCCCACAAACAGAGCACCCCTCACACACACACACACACACACACACACTGCCCCTCTCTCTCACACACACACTGCCCCCTCACACACACACTGACTGCCCCCTCACACACACACATCACCTTCCAAACACACAGCAACCCTCACACGCACACATCACCCTTCAAACACATACTGCACCCCTCACACATACAGCACCCCACACACACAGAGCACCCGTTAAACACACACTGCACCCTTTACACACAATGTAAGGCCCTTGACAAAGGCCCTAAGGCAGTGATGGCGAACCGGTGGCACGCCGGGCTCTCTCTGTGGGCACGCGGCCATAGGTTTGCCATAAATGCAGAGTAGGCACCTGCCTGCCCAAATCGGCAGGCGCCTACTCTGCTTCCGTGTCGGGAGGATCGGAAGCAGGGGGGAGGGATCGAGGAAGCAGCTCTCCTGTCCTCCCTCGAGCTGTGTGGAGCGTTGATGCGCGTTACCATGGCACAGCATCGCGCGGGAGGACAGGAGAGCTGCAGGACCTGTCATCCTGTCCTGCATACTTACCACCACCGGACCACCATGGATGGCTGTGTTCCCACCCTCCCCTTCACCAAAGGTAAGAAGAAGGGAAGTGGGGGATACTGATTTAATAAACATAATATGTTTAAAAGAAAAAAAAAATGTAATGCATCTTCAACTCCTCCCCCCCCTACACACAGCACCCCTACCCACAGCACCCCTACCCTCCCTACACACAGTACCCCTACCCCCCTACACACAGCACCCCTACCCACAGCACCCCTACCCCCCAACACACAGCACCCCTACCCCCCCTACACACAGCACCCCTACCCCCCGTACACACAGCACCACTACCCACAGCACTCCTAACCCCTACACACAGCACTCCTACCCCCCTACACACAGCACTCCTACCCCCCTACACACAGAACCCCTACCCCCCTACACACAGCAACCCTACCTCCCACACACAGCAACCCTACCTCCCCACACACAGCAACCCTACCCCCCACACACAGCAACCCTACCCCCCACACACAGCAACCCTACCCCCCACACACAGCAACCAACACACAGCACCCCTACCCCCACTACACATAGCACCCCTACCCCCACACACACACAGCACCCCTACCCCACACACACACAGACTGCGTACTCAGCAGACTGCGTGTGTGTATTCAGCAGACTGTGTACTCAGCAGACTGCGTGTGTGTACTCAGCAGACTGCGTGTGTGTACTCAGCAGACTGCGTGTGTGTATTCAGCAGACTGCGTGTGTGTATTCAGCAGACTGCGTGTGTGTATTCAGCAGACTGCGTGTGTGTACTCAGCAGACTGTGTACTCAGCAGACTGCGTGTGTACTCAGCAGACTGTGTGTGTGTATTCAGCAGACTGTGTACTCAGCAGTGTGTGTTTGTGTATTCAGCAGTGTGTGTATTTAGCAGTGTGCGTGTATTCAGCGGACTGTGTGCGTGTTTGTGTGTGTATTTAACGGACTGTGTGTGTATTTAGCAGTCTGTGTGTCGGTGTGTGTATGTATTAAGCAGTTGGTGTGTGAATGTGTTCAGCAGTCTGTGTGTATGTATTGCATTTGTTGGAGATACTAATAAATATAAGCTTAATTTATATCATTATTTAAAATTTGTATAATTTAACTCTCTGTTGTGTTCTTTAAAAAAAAAAAGTTGTTAACTGTACGAGTAGTTTTTTCTAAACGTAAACCTCAGTATTCATGTTTAATTGCCATGTTGGCACTTTGAGGGAAAAAAAGTATGTATTGCGGTTTGGGCACTTGGGCTCAAAAAGGTTCGCCATCACTGCCCTAAGGGGTCGAAACGTTGCCTTTTGGTTCTTTGTTCCAATAAAGATTGCCTACATTTTGGAATATGTTGGAGTGCCTGGATTATTCTTTATATTTAAACATTTCCAAAGCAGACATGTGCTAAGGTGGTCTATTGCCCCCAATGCAGTCATGTACTAAGGAGGTCTATTGCCCCCAATGTGGGCATGTGCTATGGTGGTTTATTGTCCACAATGCAGATATGTGCTAATGTGATCTATTGCCCATATTGCAGGCATGTGCTAAGGTGGTCTATTGCCCACATTGAAGGCATGTGCTAAGGTGGTCTATTGCCTCCAATGTGGGCATGTGCTAAGGTGGTCTATTGCCCCCAAATCAGATATGTGCTAAGGTGGTCTATTGCCCACAATGCAGGCATGTGTTAAGGTGGTCTGTTGCCCCCAATGTGGGCATGTGCTAAGGTGATCTATTAACCCCAATGCAGGCATGTGCTAAAGTGGTCTATTACCCACAATGCCAGCACGTGCTATTGTCCACAAGGTGGTCCACAAGGTGGTCTATTGTCCACAATGCAGGTATGTGCTAATTTGATCAATTGTACCCAAATCAGATATGTGCTAAGGTGATCTATTGCCCCCAATGCAGGCATGTGCTAAGGTGGTCTATTGCCCCCAAATAAGATATGTGCTAAGGTGGTCTATTGCCCCCAAATCAGATATGTGCTAAGGTGGTCTATTGCCCACAATGCAGGCATGTGTTAAGGTGGTCTATTGTCCTCAATGTGGGCATGTGCTAAGGTGATCTATTAACCCCAATGCGGGCATGTGCTAAGGTGCTCTATTAACCCCAATGCAGGCATGTGCTAAGGTGGTCTATTTCCCCCAATGCCAGCACCTGCTATGGTGGTCTATTGTCCACAATGCAGGTATGTGCTAGTGTGGTCTATTGACCCTAATGCAGGTATGCTAATGTGGTCTATTATCCCCAAATCAGATATGTGCTACGGTGGTCTATTCCCCCCAATACAGGCGGTCTATTGCTGTCAGGATTACAGTATGATCCAGCACGTAGAATTGTGTAACACAGAGGACTGATAGGTAACGTATACCGGACCTTAGAATGGCCGGACTAACGTACCAAAGAATAGCCAGGAATAGCCGAGGTCAAGGGACACAGAAAGAGACACAATGTTAAGGAAAAGCCAGTGTCAGGGATGCCAGAAAACAGGGAAGTCAAAATCAATGCCAAAGTCAAATAACCAGAATCAATAACGTGCTCTCGGACAACCACAAGGGAAACCACGACAGGGCACTGAGCAAGAGGATAACTAGGCCTAAATACCCCGCCTGTGGATCCGATTGGTTGTAACCGGCCTTTGACCCCAAAGGCAGTTACCAGGTTCCTATTTGCATGATTGCTGCTCAGCACAAACCCTCCTGTGGATTGATTGCTGCCCGGCACAACTTTTCCTGTCAGAACAGTAAATGCCATTAATCACATTTTTATGTGCGGATGAATACGTGACATTACCCCACACCTGAAGAACGCCCACCAGGCGGGCAGGACCAGGCTTGAGAGGAAATTTGGTGTAACGGCTCACTTGGCACCCCGACTGGGTACCTCCGTTGAAGGTAACGGCTACCCTAGTAGTGAGAGGGTATCTTCCCTTGGAGACGTCATTTTTCCTGGCAAGCTGCTGTGCAGTAGTGGAGTTGCTTATTCCCATCCACGAGATCCAAGAGAAGAGTCAGGCATTGCTGTTAAAATAGCAAGGTAGTTATGCAGTAAATCCCCTTCCAAGAACGAGACGAGGCTACGTTTTGAAGGGTCAAGAAGAACTGAATTTTAATGACAGGGATTCTCCTTTTATGTGATTCTGCCCATGCAAGGGAGAACCCCACATAATTAACACAACAACCAATAAAACATAAGGTACATCCCACACATCTCCTCCCCTCAGATAAGCTTGTAACCCAATTAAAAGAAACAATTTTTCCCCAAGTTCTGGATGTAGATAGCCATATTCTGGGGGACCAACATATAAAAAAATCAGCCCATTCGGTTCAGTGGTTCGGGAGATATGGGACTTTAAAGTTTTGACCGACCACACAGGCAAAGTAGACGAAAAGAGTTCCATGAATTTTGGCCTTGCGGTCGGTCTTTGTTCGTGTGTTAAAATTCACAGAAAGGCTTGCCATCCGTGCAAACCTTGACGTTCGCTAGCATCCCCATAGGTTATTAAGTATTTCTACCGAACGGCAGGGTGTTCGGTAATTTTGGCACGAAGTTCCGTTGTTATGGAGGTCTCAGCGGTGTTTGCCTACTCGAGTGTCCGATTATAGTTCCAGACCGCAAAACACCGCTGTTCGGGAGTTAAGATGGCCGCGAACACGTGTAAAAGTCACGAAATGGCGGCCACCCAGGAACTAAACAATGCGTTCGTGCGTTTCCATTTGAAACTGAATGTGCCGATCAGGGAGGTAAATAACCACTTAATGAAATAGCAGGGTGGTCCGGTGTTCGGTAGTTTGTATTCGTATAGGGAATACGTTAGAAGTCCTGAACTGCTGTATTGTAATATCCACACGACAACAGGTAAGGATCTTCAATCTGTTACAGATGCTCCTAGAGCTTCCTGAGGACTCCAAGCACTGCAGCAGACACCACAACCACCGCAGACTCCACAACCGCCGTAGCTTAACTGGAGTCTCGCCGTCTTCCTTCCACCCTGGATCAGCTCCTGTCCTCCAGGACCGTGTGGGGAAGATCTCTTCTCCAAGGAGAGCATAACAGGAACAAGCTCTTAAAAGAGCTAAGTGATTAAAGCTCAAGGGAGTATGCGGAGCATAGCAATTCCCAGTGTGAATATAGCTGTCCCCTCCAATCACGAGACAAGACTACGTGTTGAGGGTCAAGAAGAACTGAGGTTTGATGACACACACTCTGCTTTTATGCAATTCTCCCATGCAAGGGAGACGCCCACAGACAATTATACATTAGCCAATCACACACTGGTTACATCCCACACATCTCCTCCCCTTAGCCTGAGAGGTAACCTAATTATCCGTACAGTTTAAAACATACTTTTTACCCAACTTTCATAACTCTAAAAACTATACATCCAATATTAATAAAAGTCACATATTATTAATCAGCACATTTAAAATACAAACATACCCAAAATCATTTGAATCCGTTCAGCCATTCGGGAGATAGATATAAGTCACTTTTGACAGACCGCAAGCACATTTTCATGCCCAAAACAATTCCATGGATTTGGGCTGTGCGGTCGGTCTATTTGACACAGAGAAAATGACTTAGTCCCATTCGAACGAGTGTTCGAATCTTCGAATGGGACTTAGTCTCCAGCCGCAGTGTCGAAGTAGAGTAGAAGGTACGGGTCAGCGGTGTTCGTGCAATTGGGTAGCCGAAAACAGTTCCATAGATTTGGCTGCACACACCGCTGACCGCGTGCGAATAAGTTAAAATGGCCGCCACCACGTGTTCGGTATTTGAATGGCGGCCACTTCGACGACTTCGGCACTTCGACTGCATCCGAAGTGCCAGTTTAAAAGTACAAACCCTTTCTCTGGAAATTAAAGGGCCAGAAACAGTAATATAAGAATCAAGTATGCCCAAATCAGTTCCTAGAGGGGCAATACATCCCAGGGCCATAGTCGCAGTGCAGGAGGCTGGCAATCAGTCCGCTCCAATGCCCAGTGGCAAATGGCAGTTTGTCACACTTGGCGTGAAAATAGTGATTCTTGCGGCCAGCATGTATATCAGATGCCGGAACCCAAGAACTATTGGCTGATCCACAACCTTTCCAATCCACCAAGTACTGTAAAGTGCCCCGAGAAAACCTGAAATCAATTATGAAGGAGACCTCATACTCTTCCTGTCCAGAAACAACTAAGGGAGGAGGAGGGACACTTGAGACAGTATATTTATTGCAAACAAGAGATTTGAGTAAGGACACATGAAAGGTATTAGGAATTTTCAAGGAGGGAGGAAGGGCCAGAGAGTACGCAACAGGATTGAGCCTAACAAGGACACAAAAAGGTCCAAGGAACCTAGGAGCAAATTTAATGCTAGGTACTTTGAGCCTGATGTTACGAGAAGATAACCAAACTCTCTCATCCACTTGGTAAACAGGGTTGGGACCCCGACGTGTATCAGCATAATGCTTGAAACGGTCAGCAGCAGTACCCAGAGCAGACTGAACTTTAACCCAGGTATCACGGATGGAAGCCAGACGGTCATCCAAAGCAGGAATAGCCGTATCAGAAAAAACAGCCGGAAGGACAGTAGGATACTGGCCATTATTAACAAAAAATGGACTATGCCCAGAGGAGTCATGGTCAGCATTGTTCCTAGCAAACTCGGCCCATGGTAGTAATTTGGATCAATTGTCTTGAGTGCCAATAACAAAACAACGCAAATATAATTCTAAGGACTGGTTAGCCCTCTCAGCTGTACCATTGCTCTGGGGGTGGTAAGAGGATGAGAAAGACAATTCAATCCCTAATTGTTTAATGAAGGCCCTCCAAAACCGGGACACAAACTGAGAACCTCTATCAGATACTATATTGTGAGGAATGCCATGCAGACGGGCAATTTCTCGTATAAAGATTAGTACCAGGTCTTGAGATGACGGCAATTTCTTGAGAGGAATAAAATTAGCCATTTTAGAAAAACGGTCCACAACCATGAGAATAGTGGTATAACCGTTAGAACTAGGAAGTTCAACAATGAAGTCCATGGACAAGTGGGACCATGGGACCTCAGGAATAGGAAGAGGTTGTAACAAGCTACAAGGAAGTTTATGAGGCACTTTGGAAACCACACAAAAAGAACAAGCCTGCACATACTCATTAAAATCCTTCCTGAGGGAATCCCACCATAATGAACTCATGATAGCAGAAGTGGATGTATTAATATCTGGGTGACCAGTAGACACATTGTCGTGAAACACCTTCATTATATTAACCCTTACCCCCAATGGAACGAACAGTTTGTCTTGAGGTTTACCGCAGGGCGCCCGAGACTGAGCCTCCATGATGGAGCCAAGCAGTGGAGAGGACAATGAAAGGACAGTGGACGCAATTATACATTGCGGGGGAATGATATGGGACGTTTCTTGCTCTAGTATAGCCTCAGTATCAAACTGCCTGTCCAAGGCGTCGGCCTTGACATTTTTAGAACCAGGTATATAAGTGATAAGAAAATTAAAGCTAGAAAGAAAGAGACACCACCTAGCTTGTCTAGAAGATAATCGCTTGGCATCTCTTATGTAAGCCAGTTTTTTGTGATCAGTAATGATCAAAAGGGGGTCCTTGGAACCCTCTAAAAGATGTCGCCACTCCTTGAGAGCTAGAATAATGGCCAACATTTCTCTATTGCCAATATCGTAATTGCGCTCAGCAGGAGACAATTTTCTAGAAACCACAAGGATGTAACGGAGTTTCCTGGCTTTCCCTCTGGGAGAGAACTGCCCCTACCCCTCTCTCTGAAGCATCAACCTCCAGTATGAAAGGCTTCCTGATGTCAGAATGTATCAATATGTCGGCGGAGGCAAACCGCTGTTTGAGAGTTTCAAAGGCTTCAATAGCCTCCTTAGACCATATCGTACTACTAGCCCCCTTGCGTGTCATGTTGGTGATGGGGACTATTACTGAAGAAAATCCCTTTATAAATCTTCTGTAATAATTGGCGAAACCAATGAACCTTTGAATGGCTTTCAACCCAGTGGGTAAAGGCCACTGTAGAACAGACTCTAGATTTTTAGGATCCATTTGAAACCCCGAGGCAGAAATATTATATCCAAAAAACTACTTCAGACTGGTCAAAGATACATTTTTCCAATTTACAATAAAGTTGTTTTTTTAACAAGGTTTGCAGAACTTGTTTAACGTGATCGTGGTGAGACTGGAGGTCAGGAGAATAAATAAGGATATCATCCAGCTAGACCAAGACAAACGAGTAAATGTAATCCCTGAGTAGATCGTTAATGAAATCTTGGAAAACCGCTGGAGCGTTGCACAACCCGAATGGCATCACTAGATATTCATAGTGTCAACTTCTGGTATTAAATGCAGTCTTCCACTCATGGTTTTCCGTTATTCTCACTAAATTGTAAGCGCTTTTAAGGTCAAGCTTAGTAAACACTTTAGCCCCCTGGAGTCTGTCAAATAATTCAGCAATAAGAGGAATTGGGTAGGTGTTCTTAATGTTGATTTTGTTCAATGCCCTGTAATCGATCCATGGGCACAACTCACCATCTTTTCAGATACAAAAAAAAGAATCCTGCACCAGCAGGCGAGGATGATTTTCGTATATGGCCTTTATTCAACGAATCTTTAATATATCCCTCCATTACACTACTCTCCTGAGGAGATAGAGCATAGACTGCTCCCTTACGTGGCATAGTGCCTGGTAGTAGGTTAATGGAACTGTCATATGGTCTGTGAGGTGCTGAATACCTCTCTAATGTCTTGGTATCGTATAGGGATCTCAGGATTTTGAGGTGTACTAGTGGGTAATTCAATAGGGCCCACTCTTTTGGTGACATGCAATATGCACCTTTCATTACAATCCTTACCCCATTCTAATATTTCCCTATTAGCCCAGTCAATATAAGGGTTTGCTTGCTAAGCCATGGGAATCCTAATATGATAGGACAAGAAGGAGATGCAATCAACTGAAATGTAATCTCTTCCTTATGTAAGGCGCCAATGGAAATATTAATGGGTAAGGTTTCATGCACTCCTATTACTCTCCCATAATGGATTGGCCCAAGCTAAAGCTTTACTTTTTAACTGATTCATTAGATAACCAATTTTAGCTCTGTCTGTGGGAAAAGATCCCGGTGAGGCCTCAAAATGATACTCCATTTGGTTAAGAAATCCCCGGCACTCTTGAATATTACCATCAAAATGCAGGGGAGGAGATAGTGAAATAGTAAGTGCCTTGTGTACTATAGTACTATAGGTGGAGGTACATAAGGTGGAGGTGAGGCCGCAGGTTGCTGGTGCGCTGTTCGGGTAAGAAGCGTACTGAAGGCCTGGGCAGATTGATCCATGCTTTCCTTTCGCAAGCAGCTATGTGCTTACACAATTCTACAGGATCTATGGCCATGTCGTAATGTCAGGATTACAGCATGATCCAGCACGTAGAATTGTGTAACACAGAGGACTGATAGGTAACGTATACCGGACCTTAGAATGGCTAGACTAACGTACCAAAGAATAGTCAGGAATAGCCGAGGTCAAGGGACACAGAAAGAGACACAATGATAAGGAAAAGCCAGGGGTCAGGGATGCCAGAAAACAGAGAAGTCAAAATCAATGCCAAAGTCAAATAACCAGAATCAATAACGCGCTCTCGGACAACCACGACAGGGCACTGAGCAAGAGGATAACTGGGCCTAAATACCCCGCCTGTGGATCCGATTGGTTGTAACCAGCCTTTGATTCCAAAGGAAGTTACCAGGTTCCTATTTGCATGATTGCTGCTAAGCACAAATCCTCCTGTGGATTGATTGCTGCTTGGCACAACTTTTCCTGTCAGGACAGTAAATGCCATTAATCACATTTTAATGTGCGGATGAATACGTGGTGGTCTATTGCCCCAAAAGCAAACATATACTAAGGTGTTCTATTGGAGCAACATGGGGCACTCACCTGCCACCAAGGTGATTCAGTTGTGGTAACCCTAGTGACCAATATGCTGTATTTTAGTGCCATTTTGGTGTCCTTGTGAGCATCTTGGCACTAGATTAATGCTAGAATGCCAGTCTCAACAGCAGAACATAATGCAGAGTCATGGGCACGGAGCGGAAGAGTTCTGTTGCTTGCTACCAATTCTGTGGTTTGTAGTTACACTATTGTGGACTCTCCTATCTTGACTAGATATACCAACAATAAAACCAGTGGGGGGGGAGGTGCAGCCCACTACCGTACTAAGAGGATGCATATCTGCCAAGCTCCGAGCAACGCTCACCAAAAACCTAACACAAATCAAAATATTCCGAACCTTTCTGCTCCAACTATGGCTGATACCGTCCTGCAGTTAGGGGCGCAGGAATAAGAAATATGAGGCAAACTTCAGATTACTGCAGATATCAGAGATCTACTGTGGAGACCACAAACCTCCCAGAGGCCTGCAATGGCGTTGTTGATGGACGGCCTTTAAAAGCATCAAGTGAGGAGTCCTTTGCAGATCAGGGAGACTATGGGACGTGAACAGAGGGCCGATACACAAACTCTCCTCCCAAGTCTGCCAGGAAATCTCCGGTCACGGAGGAGACACTGCGAGGCCTCCTGGACAAGCTGCAGTGCAATATCGCAGCTGACATAGGCCAGTTTTGAGAGGAGATTGGAGGAGTGTCAAGACCCGCATAACGAGCTTAGAACAAAAGCTTGTAACTCTGCAATGTTCTCAGGCTTATATCCATGAACGTATGGTGGCCACGGAAGATGAGGCGCTGGAAGATCATCAAAATACGCGGCCTACCTGAAAACATTGAGCCAAGCATGCTAAAGTCATGGTGCTGGATGATGGTATTGAATACTGGTAATGTGCTACGGTGGTCTATCCTGGGACAAGCAGGGACATTATTATTTATTTTTAACAGAGCCAGTATCAATTGGCTTTCATGGTGGCTGTCCGTAATACGTCACCATTCCACTTTGAAGAGCATTCTCTGACCTTCTCCTCTGATTTGTCCAAGACCACTACGGACTGGCAACGATCCTTGCGACCCCTGACCTAGGAACTTTCCAACCACAGACCCGCAGTACAGATGGGGCGCGCCTCGATGCCTGTTAATACCCAGGGACTCTGGCACTTTACAAGTCAGCGAGGCCTTGGAAATAACAGATACACTACAGAAGCTTGGGCTATCCACAGGGGTCACCGTACACCCTATCCCTCCACTCCCTGCAACACCGACTGCTTGGAATGCCAGGACGGTTCACCCATTTGTGTCAGCAGCTCAATAGGGGGACCTCTCCTTTTATTTGTTCTTATTTTTGATAACTTACAATATGACATATGAGGAGTTTCTAGGAGCACTGCTTTACACTCGAGTACTCACGTTCCTTACCTTCTGGGTAACATGAGTTAAATCCCAGTCGAATTGTCTTCCTTACCCCTCCCCCCCACCCAACTTTCCAGCTACACTCATGTCTATGATGTTAGAAATATTCTCTAGTGGAGTAGTGGAGGATTAAGTCTCTACACTACTAAGCTTACACTCAATTTTGCATACTGTGTTTGAGGCATATTGTGCTCCCTGCCCTTAAGTGCCTACTTCTATATCTAGTTTGACATTCTATATTACTTATAATTTAAACCCACAATCCCATGACACACACAAAATTAGCTTGTATACAATATTGTGTTGTCTACACTTGTCATGCAATCTCTACTGCTGCTGTATTGTATGTATCATGTGCACTGCAGTCCTTAATAGTTGGCATGCCAATGGACAATGATCAGTACATACAATGACCAGCAATGCATGAAAGAATGTTGAGCTTTGCTAGGGCAGCCTGGCATTGTACAGAATGCTGGCATTCCACACACTGCCCAGGGCAGCCTGGCATTGTACAGAATGCTGGAATTTCACACACTGCCCAGGGCAGCCTGGCATTGTACAGAATGCTGGAATTTCACACCCTGCCCGGGGCAACCTGGCATTGTACAGAATGCCAGCATTTCATACCCAGCCCGAGGCAGCCTGGCATTGTACCGAATGCCAGCATTTCACACCCTGCCCAGGGCAGCCTGGCATTGTACAGAATGCCAGCATTTCACAACTTGCTCGGGCATCCTGGCATTGTACAGAATGCCAGCATTTCATACCCAGTCCAGGGCAGCTTGGCATTGTACAGAATGCTGGCATTTCACACCCTGCCCAGGTCAGCCTGGCATTGTACAGAATGCTGGCATTTCACACCCTGCCCGGTGCAGCATGGCATTGTAGAGAATACCGGCATTTCACACCCTACCCAGGGCAGACTGGCATTGTACAGAATACCAGCATTTCACACCCTGCCTGGGGCAGCCTGGCATTGTCTAGAATGCTGGCATTTCACACCTTGCCCCGGTCAGCCTAGCATTGTACAAAATGCCGTCATTTTACACCCTGCCCGGGGCAGCCTGGCATTGCAGAGAATACTGGCATTTCACACCCTGCCCGGAGCAACCTGGCATTGTAGAGAATACTGGCATTTCACACCCTGCCCGGGGCAGCCTGGCATTGTACAGAATTCCAGCATTTCACACCTTGCCCAGGGCAGCCTGGCATTGTAGAGAATACTGGCATTTCACACCCTGCCCGGGGCAGCCTGGCATTGTACAGAATTCCAGCATTTCCCACCTTGCCCGGGGCAGCCTGGCATTGTAGAGAATACTGGCATTTCATACCCTGCCCAGAGGCATAGTCTACTTATAGCACATATTGAATGTATGTAGCCCACCACGCTTATGTTTTACAGATTCTTGAGTCCTCAATGGAAAGGGGCTGTGACTGGACTGTGCGTCATTTAAAGGTGATTGCCCATTGGTTGTGTTCATGATTATAAATTCCACTTTATAAAACAGCTTCAACAAAAATGTTAGTTTTATGATAAGACAGTGTAATTTATCACGGAAAGTGCAATCTCTGGTTGCTGCCAATATTGATCTTTTTTTTCTTTTCTTAGTGGACGACATACATACCTTGTGCCTTGGGATTCAGAATCGTAAGAGTATCAACTGACTAATGATGCAAAAAAAAATACCGCGTTAATATTTTTGAGAATGTCTGGTGACAATTTGCAGATTTTGCAGATTTTTCATCTGGTAGTTGAAGAGGTTCTTGGTAGTGAGTAAAGGAGCAGACTTGTGTTTCCGACAGCAGATCTGTGCTTCCAACAGAGCTCCATTTCTTGCTTCCTCTAATATGTTTTACTCCATTACTAACATATAGAAAAACTATATAGTGTTTGTGATAGAGTGTGCAGGAGATATGGGCTTCCAACATGTTTGCTTTATTACAGACAAAGACTACTGACGTAAGAAGCCCACACAGTGGGCAGGAGATCTGTGCTTCTTCCACCACTAATCTCTGTTCGTGTCCCCCTCTACACTTAACACAGGGCACTGTAGTAAAGTAACAGTAGTTCTGCTATTCTGGCAACACTGAGTTCCATTCCTCCCTCCTGCAAACTTCACTCTATTATCAATACATGGCAACTTGATAATATATCTGTAACAGGGGATCATGCACAGTCTTCCCTGATCCCTGTCACGCAATCTGCTCTGTTACAGATACAGGCTACCACAATATGGTGATGTGTCATCAGACGGTGCAGAGAAGATAATCTGGCTTTCCTCACTAAACCCGCAGGTGAAGATGTGTTGAGCGTCCGTACACACAGGAACCTTTACTAGTCACCCATTGTGATTGAAACTCATGGCCCAAACTGATACATTAGTTTACCCAGATATTACATGATCGCATGACGCAATGAGGGCAACGTCAGGATATGATGTGAATTTAATGGACACTTCACTGCAATGATACAGAAATCTGCAGCATTCCCTAGAGAATAGAGTGTTCAAAAAATATATAATAATCAGATAGTGGTTTCTATTAGTACAGTTACATTACATTGTTTAAAATGCTGTACACAGTTTAACATGTTACAATGTACCTGACTTGTAACTCTCCATTCCTGTTGAACAGGGTTAAAAGTTTCACTTCCTGTGCCTGGAAACGCACCTGAAAGGGATGAACAATTATTGCTGGCTTCAATCCTGCTCACATCATGTTTAAATAATTAATCCATAATCCATATTATCCACTGCGAACAGAAGCAACACTGCCACCTACAGTTACAACATATGAACTGCAAATTCGTGCACTAGTATAGTTCAATTGGCGCATAGATACCTTTTGATGTAATTTTTTAATTAAAATATATATACGCTAACCCAGTCTCCCCATAACTCCATCTCCCCTTTACCTCTTCACATCTGTGTTCTACGAACTATAATTTGGGGGGCCGATGCACCCCATAGGAAAACTATATATCATTAGATGTGTTGCATCGTTCGGAGGTGCGTTGCCACCATAATGGGTTAAGGGGTGTGTGAGGCTCACAGCCCCCCTAATACTGCTGCTCCACCTCTGGGGCCAGTGGAAGGGGTGTAATGTGATCTGTCTCTAGGTTGTCAGGGGGGGATTATAGTGCGCTTGACGAGGGGCCCCAGTGGCAAGATGGAGGGGGGAGTTTATTGCCACGGGACGCTGCACTCCTATTGAGAATCTGGGTCTCTCTGTCAGACCTCATCGTTATTCTGGTCTGCTCTTTGTGAAATGGGAATCACAGCCCAGCGTGCTCTTCGCCCCCTCCCCTCCCCTCCACCCCGAGCTTGGTTATTAAGTGTTGGTGCTCCTAAACAAAGGTTAGACGACTTATAAACCCCCAGACCCAGGTGTGACCATTGAGAGATGCAAATATATTCTGCTGCAATGCTGTCTCTTGAATGCAAGCATCTCTACAGCATGCAATATGCTCTCCGTGGTCTTCTGTGGCCCGTGGCTGCAATAATTTCTTAAAACAAAACTCCTTAATTATTTAAAAGCAAAGTTTAAATATCCATCTATTTCAGCATTTCAAGCACAAAGGTTCAGGAATCCGATTTCCAAAACTAGATTATTTAAAAAAAAAAAAAAAGCAAACGTTCAGAGCTCGGAATGTTCGAAGCTCTGCAAAGAATCTATCACTAGGAAAAGGTGGTTGATCCATGGAACTGTCTAACAGATGAGGTGGCAAAGATAAAGTAATAAAATGTAGAAATTAAGAGGCCAGAGGTTCATCAGAAAGCAAATCGGGCAGACTGGTGTGAATTTAATAAGTGAATTTGCCATAAATAGCTTAGTACAAATACACTACTCTCATTTGCATGATCTGCCAACTGAGACTTAGATGCGAAAACTATTTAAATTCACAAATGCCATTAATAATGTTTTTCTTTTTATTACATATTAACCTTGTATTGTTTTTACATTGTTACAAATAAAATCCAGGTTCATCCTGCTCCTGGATCTTCATCTGTTCATGTACAAACTCCATCAGCAATATCCTCGCTGGGGATTATATATCCACCTACGCCACAAGGATTGAGCAATACCATATTGCTCAGGAACATGTGAGTAGGATCTCTTTTTTTAGCCTGTAATATATAGGACCTAATCTGCTAAGGAAAACACCTGCCTATCCCAAGGGGATTATTCTGCTCACGCTTGAATCTCAGAGCTGATTTGAAAGCTCCTATAAATGTAAGTGATTTTCCACATTGACTCTACACAAATTCACTGCTATACTCAAACATTGTATCTCTTTCTGTTTTCTTATATACTCGCCTATCTGAAGGGCCACCTTCAACACATTGTGAGATTTTACTATAAAAAGAAATGACTCAAAAATATTAAGTTTAAACTAGTCCTAGGATATACCCCAGTGCCCAGGTCTTGAAGACCTATTTAGTTCATGACATGAAATGCCACATATTGCCTTTTTGTCATTCAATGACCATACCCCACATTGGAGAACTAGAGTGAGGGAAAAAAGGTATTTCATCCCCTGCTGATTTTGAACGTATGCCCACTGACAAATAAATGATCAGTCTATAATTTTAATGGTAGGTGTATTTTAACAGTAAGAGACAGACTAACAAAACAAAAACAAAAAAATCCAGAAAAATACATGTCAAAACTTTTTTTAAAGGGAGTGCTCCTAATCTCAGTTCGTTACCTGTATAAAACACACCTGTCTACAGAAGGAATCAATCAGATTCCAAACTCTCCTCCATTGCCAAGACCAAAGAGCTGTCCAAGGATGTCAGGGACAAGATTGTAGACCTACACAAGGCTGGAATGGGCTACAAAACCATCGCCAAGCAGCTTGGTGAGAAGGTGACAACAGTTGGTGCGATTATTCGCAAATGGAAGAAACACAAAATAGCTGTCAGTATCCAGGGCCGGACTGGGATAAAAATTCGGCCCGGGCATTTTTTTATCACAGCGGCCCACTAAGAAGGGGGCGGGGCAGAGAGGGTGTGTTTTGTCATCACGACAAACACGCCCCCTCTAAAAGTGCAGGCCAGGGCAGACCATGCGCAGAGCTCTGTTCAAGAGCTCTAGCATGAGAAAAAAGCCCTGTATTTGTTCTGCACAGCGCAAGCAAATTTAATAACATGCTTGCACTGTGTTTCCTTGCAACTTGTCTCTGGTGTCTCTATACATGGATACCAGGAGACAAAAATGCAAGGAAAGAGTATTGTACATGTGTTTGGAGCCTGCTTGTGGGATTGTGTGTGTATAGAGTGAGATGATTGTGGTGTGGTATTGTGTAATAAGGTCGGTTTTAGTCGTGTTGTGTTTGTGGTGTAATGTAATGCATATGTGGCTAGGGGCTGTAGAGAATGTGTGTATAGGGGATGTAGCAAGTGTGTGCATACAGACTATAGTGTGTGTGTGTGTGTATAGGTGATGTAGTGTTTATAGAGAGTGTGTTTAGGGGTGAAGTATGTGTTTGCTTACAAGGAATCTAGTGTGTGTATGTCAGGAATGTAGTGAGTGTGTGTGTGATATATATATATATATATATATATATATATATATATATACACACACACATACATATATTATATATATATACATATGTTTGGAAGTATTGTGTATGTGTGTGGTGCAGTGTGTTGGGGAGGTTCTGTGTGTATGTGAGGGGTGCAGTATGTGTGTATGATGGATGCTGTGTGTGATGTGGGTGTGAGGGTGCTGATATGATGTGTGTGAGAGTGCTGTATATGATGTGTGTGAATGCTGAGGGTGATGTGTTTTGTGTGAGTGCTGAGTGTGATGTGTGTGATAGTGCTGTGGATGATGTGTGTGAATGCTGAGGGTGATGTGTGTGAGAGTGCTGTGGATGATGTGTGTGAATGCTGAGGGTGATGTGTGTGAGAGTGCTGTGGATGATGTGTGTGAATGCTGAGGGTGATGTGTGAGAGTGCTGTGGATGATGTGTATGAGAGTGCTGAGGGTGATGTGTGTGATAGTGCTGTGGATGATGTGTGTGAATGCTGAGGGTGATGTGTGTGAGAGTGCTGTGGATGATGTGTATGAGAGTGCTGTGGATGATGTGTATGAGAGTGCTGAGGGTGATGTGTGTGATAGTGCTGTGGATGATGTGTGTGAATGCTGAGGGTGATGTGTGTGAGAGTGCTGTGGATGATGTGTGTGAGAGTGCTGAGGGTGATGTGTGTGAGTGCTGAGGGTGATGTGTGTGAGAGTGCTGTGTGTAAATGTTAGGGATTGTGTGTTGGGGTAAATAAACAAATAAAAAAAAAAAATCTAAGCATTCATTATATCCCCCCCTCCCATCTTACCTTTAGTCTGGGAGGGGGGGACCTGCACGCTGGTACTTGGGAGGTGGGGGGAGAGGCACTCGCAGTCGCACGCCTTCCCTGGTGGTCCAGTGGGTGAGTGAACTCTAGCCCGGGGCAACGGTCCGGATCTCGCGAGAGGAACCCGACGGAGCTCCGCCGGGTCCTCTCCCTCCCTCCCCAGCCGCAGCTCTATTTAAGTGGGCCGGTGAGGGAGATCTTTGATCTCCCTCACAGGCCCTTCATGGAATACAGCGGGGCCGGCGCTCGGATAGTGCCGGCCCTGCATAGACCGGCAGGGGAGATCCTGGGACTTCCCCTGCCGGCCTCGGCCCCTGGCCACCGCGGCCCACCGGGCATTTGCCCGGTGTGCCCGATGGCCAGTCCGGGCCTGTCAGTATCCCTCGGTCTGGTGCTCCATGCAAGATCTCACCTCGTCAGGGCTAGTGCAAGGATTTTTGCCGCCCTAGGCAAAACAGATTTTGCCTCCACATTCACTTTTTTTAAACACTGAATCATTGTAGGGACAGAAACACTATTGTGTTCGGAATACAGGTTTATATTCCAAATACCATAGTGTTCGTTTAAAAGTATTGTTTTTTTTTTTAATATTTTGAAATTAAAACTGTCTTTAGTGCACAAATGCAATCACTGGCGCATACATACATACATACATACATACATACAGGCTCACAATCAGTGCACACACAAATTCACTGACCTATGCGAACTGACACACACACACATTGAACCATGCAAACACACCCTGATATATGCAGACATATACACACACTGACCCATGCACACACACACACACTAATCCATGCAGACACACACACACTAATCCATGCAGACACACACACTTTGAACCATGCAGACTGACACACACACACACTGAACCATGCAGACATACTGATCCATGCAGACTGACACACACAGTGATACAAGAGCACACACACTGATCCATGCAGTCACACACAGACTGATCCATGCAGATACACACACACTGATCCAAGCAGATACACACACACACACACACTGACCCACACACAAACCCATGCAGACACACACATACACACAATTAGCTGAAGTGGTCTGGGTGCCTACAGTGTCCTTTTAAGGTCTTAGAGTGGCTTAGCCAGTTTCCAGACCTTAATCCCATAGAAAATCTGTGGAGGGAGCTGAAGGTTCGAGTTGCCAAACGTCAGCCTCAAACACTAAATGACTTGGAGAGGATCTGCAAAGAGGAGTGGGACAAAATCCCTCCCGAGATGTGTGCAAACCTAGTGGCCAACTACAAGAAGCGTCTGACTTCTGTTATTGCCAACAAGGGTTTTGCCGCCAAGAACTAAGTCGAAGGGGTCAAATACTTATTTCACTCGTTGATATGCAAAACAATTTATAACTTTTTTGACATGCGTTTTTATGCATTTTATTTTTTTTATTCTGTCTCTCACTGTTAAAAAACACCAGGGGTAGTCAACCTTTTAATACCTACCGCCCACTTTTGTATCTTTGTTGATGGTAACATTTCCTTACCGCCCACCAGTGCCATTGTAACTAATTTTATAGTGCAAGTGAGAGGTTTTTATTTTATTTTTTTTAGAAAGGAGGATTTTGTAAAAAAAAAAAAATGTACTTAAATGTATCTATTTTTCACCTTTTTCCAATTTTCTGTTCTACTTTTTTCTCTGTGGGTTTGTGAGGTGCTGTGTGTGTGTGTTTGTGTATGAAGGGTATAGTGTGTGTGTGAGTGGTGCTGTGTGTGAGGGATGCTGTATGTGTGTGAAGGGTGCAGTGTGTAGGTGAGAGGTGCAGTGTGTGTGTGTGAAGGGAGCTGTGTGTGTGAAGGGTGCTCTGTGTGTGTGAAGGGTGCTCTGTGTGTGTGAGGGAGCAGTGTGTGTGTGTGTTTGTGTGAAGGGAGCAGTGTGCATTTGTGAGGGGGCTGTGTGTATTTAGGGTGCGGTGTGTGTGAGGGTGTTGTGTGTGTGAGGGGTGCAGTGTGTGTGTGAAGAGCGTTGTGTGTGTGTCTGAGGTGCAGTGTGTAAGAGTGGCTGTGTGTGGGGGGGCAGTGTGTGTGTGTGTGTGAGGGGTGCAGGGTGTGTGTGTGTGTGTGTGACAAGTGTATTGAGTGTGAGGGGGCAGTCTGTGTGTGTGACAGGTGTATTGAGTGTGAGGGGGCAGTCTGTGTGTGTGTGAAGGGACAGTGAGTGGGAGGGGGCAGTGTGTGTGTGAGAGGTGTAGTGTCTTTTTGTGTGTGAAGGATGCATAGGGTCAATGCTGGGTGTAGGTGGGTAAGATGTGAAAGAGAGGGCTTACAGCAAGGCTGGCTCTGCATGGATCGGCAGGGGAGATGAAAGGATCTCCCCTGCTGGCCTTGGCCCACGGCCATCGAGGCCCACCGGTCGTTTTCTGCAGAATTGCCTACTGGTGGGCGGTAGGGACCAGGTTCACTACCCATATATTACACCTAGCATTGAAATTATAGACTGATCATTTCTTTGTTGGTGGGCAAACAGTCAAAATCAGCAGGAGATCAAATACTATTTCCCCCCACTGTATTTGGCACTGAGTGTAACGGCACCCCCAGGCATAAAAGGGGTTAACAGCCGTTTAGGAGATATTCCCTTCCAGATATACAGGCAGCTACTGTAGACACCAAGCCACCGAACTGGACAAGCATATGAATGCCGTAAACAGTCGAACCGGAACCATACGAATGCTGTAAACAGCCGAATAGGAAAAAACATACGAATAGGTTTACACTCCTAGCAGTTGAACTGGGACAGCATACAATAAATCCCCCCAAGAACGAGACAAGGCTCCGTTTTGAGGGTCAAGCTGTGAACAGCCAGAGCTGTGGGTTTATTGTTCTTATATTCACATTAGTACCACCCACAGGGGTTTGGAAAATAACCAATAAACACGTCAATACACTCAGACACTCCACACAAAATCCTCCCCTCTGCCTGTGATACAATTACCTTACACAATGGGTAATGTAATTATCACAGGCAGAGAAATACAGTTTTTCCACATTATTCATAACTTTAAAAGTATGCATCACATTCACATAAATACATTTTCACAATCAGCATACTCCAAATTTTGTTTTCCTGGAACTATAGTCGTCATTTAACTGGTAACAATGGATTAATTATAGTTGTGTTAGGGGCATAAAGGCCGAATCAAGAGTAAAAGGAGTGTAGCAAAGCGTAAGAAGAGAAAAGTTGGTTGTGGTGTGCCGGACCCGACGAAACAGTAGGCCTGTAAATAAAGAGGACAAAAATAGATACAGGCTAGAATTCATTACAATCGACAAAAGGGAAGAGCATAAGTACATGGACATATTATTAAATGCATGTCTAAGTTCTTGTACCGGTTGTGGTATGTACAGGGAGTATGCTGAGGACTTCCATCGGCCTAGTGTTTTAATTATATGTACAGGTATGTTCTTGCTTGAGGCCGTAGATGCCACCTCTATTCTAAAAGAGTGGCCATAATAGTCGGAAGGGCTGAGACCTAGCCTCATGATCAATGATCTGATGTGAGTCATGAATTTCATTGCAGTAAGGACTGACCCGTAAAGATAACAGTGGTTGGGAGGCTTGGATACTAAGAGAAAGTAAATAGGAATCTAGGACTTTAACCGGGCACCATTTATTATGTGTAGGGTAATAAGGAATGATAACGTCTTGTCCATCCTGGGTTGTTTTTGTGTGTGGGGTAAGTACATAATAGTCTCCTAGTTTAGCTAGGTGAGACCTCCTGAGACAGTATTGTAAGTTGGTCGTGGTAGTTGTGGTAAATTCTCGGTGCCTAAGAAAACCATAAAAAGTCAGGTATATTGCAGCTTTAATTACAGGGTTAGTGCGTGAATCAAAGGAATAGGCATCTAATAGGTCTGTAAGAGAATAAAATAGCTGGATATCGATAGATAATCTTCTATGTGTTTGAGCGTGTCCAGATTTCTGAATGCCTCTGAGTATGGATTTAATCTGGTATGAAGACATGTATTCAACATGTGGGAAACACAGGGGGAATGTGTTTTCCTCAATCATAAGTAAGTTGTCCAGATAGTGGATGACTGCGGGACATCTATTACAATTAAGGAGCAACCAGCTCAGGGTCTCTGCGAAAATGTCAGACAGTTTTGGCCTACTTTTGGAACCAAAGGTAAGCCGGGAGAAAAAGTAATATAGGCCCTTCCATTTAACACCATGCAAATGCCAGAGAGTAGGGTGTATCGGTAATAGTTTAAAAGCATTGACAATATCCGTTTTACTAAGTCAAGCGCCAACCCCAGCTGTTATGATGGCCGAAATGGCATTGTCAATCGTGGAATATTGCAGCGAAAATTCCTCGGATGGAATCAGGGAATTCAAACTAGGAATTTCCGCAGAATGAGGGGTGGAGAGGTCGATAATCAACATCTGTTTCATGGAGTTCTTTACGGTGAGAATACCAATAGGGTTCGTCCTCCATGAAGTGAAAGGCGGAGCTTGAAAAGGACTAAAAAGAAAACCCCCAGCGACCTCCTGTTGTATGAGAGCATCAACCGCCTCCGGGTGTGCCAGGGCTGATTGCAGGTTTTTACACTCAAAGATACCAGACGCAATGCCTGTATGAAAACCCTCAGAAAAAACTGAGATTAAGAAATCAACCAAGTGCCTGCATGGGTGAGAAGACAACATAGCTGATAAGGCAGTCACATTAACAGAGGTTAAGTATGGTTTGGGATACAATTTATTGGGGCACATCGTTTTTGCATGTGCACGGAAACACTTGGAACAAACGTGCAGAAGCCTGCATGCGCTAAAACTGCATTAAAGTTATTACAGACCTGGGACTTCCCCAGAAAGAGTATGGGGCGACCCAATTTATCCTTGATGACCTTGTCAGGTTGTGTAGAAGGGAAGGGAACAACAAGGCCGGAGGAAGCCTTGGCCGTATTGGGACAAAGATTTGTAGAATGAGTCGTGGAGGAGCAAACAGCACAAGCTGGAGTTTTAGACCCGCAAAGTGCCTGCAGAACAGTTCCGTGTCCAGTTTACTCTAAGTCAACCTAACACCAAACTGAGTGAATGCCGCAGACACCTTAGCAGAGAAGGACCTGTGGTAATCGTAAAAAGATGTACCGCCATATTTGTGACCCAAGTCCACCAGTTTGTGCATGTGAAGGTCCAATTCCTGCCTCCTAGCCGGGTAGACCGAGCACAAAACATCCCTAAATAACCCAAACCCGAGACAAATTCCGGGACAGAGAGTTTCCTGCTAGCCAGGGGACCCAGGCCTTGATCACAACCGGCAAATCACCATAGGCGTAAGTCTTATTATCTACGATATCTTGAGAGGCAATGAGGAGCGAAACCAGGTCGGTAATGTCGGTCCTTGCCGTCGAAGATATCCTTCCTAATATTAGCCGGGACCATATGTGCTGGATCGACATCCAGTGGAGTATCTATGTTAGACAACAAATTACCCGGGCCAGCCACAGGAGGTTCTGCCAGAACAGGAGCGGGAAGACTAGTCAGCGACTCAGTCCGAGTGGCAGTTTCCAGCTTCTCCAACCTCTGATTGATCTGCACCATAGATACCACAAGAGAAGACAACATGGAGTGAACATCAGAGGGGTTAGCAGCACTCGGCCCTCTCCTGTATCCACTTGCTAGCTAGTGCTGAAAAGCGTCGAAACAATTAAACTAGGTTAGTGACAGATAAGGTCCTGCTAGATGCCAAGGCTCTATGTATGCGTTGGAGCAAGGGGATAACGTAGCCACCGAACGTTGTGGAGGGGTGTAGGCCTCTCGGTGACTTGTAACATAAGATAAAATGGGAGTGACAGGTGAGGCCCTCACTATGCCATGCTGCGAGGCGACTAACTATGATTTGTCCCGAGGGGCGTAGTACCTCTGAGTATAAGGATGGGTGCTGGCCTCGCGGGACGACTAACCTAAGGTGAAGAAGCCAGGGGAGACTACCACTATTGGACACCTAAGACACGTCTAGACTAAGAGGGAAGGGTAGCGAGATCGAGACAGGACGTACCTGGGGAATGTGTAATGAAACGTGGGGGGGTACGAGGCAGCAACCGTAATTAGAACCATGTTTTGTTTTGTTTTTTTTCAACATTGTGAGCAATATCAAAACCCACCACTAGTGGGTCAGACAAACACCCGAACAAACCCACGAGGAGAGGGGGACATTCGAAAGCAAAGATGCAAACACCTGCAAAGTGAGAGTCACATTCTAACCAAACCTGCACGAAAGCTCTGTTCGGCCAAAGGGCTTATGTGTAGAAAACAAATGAAAACTAAAGAAATGGAGAGGCGTTTGCAGGAAAACGCGCGAACACCACACAGCCATGATAACACCTTGGAAGTAGCGAAAAAACGCGAACCATGCGCATGCGAACGCGGTTCGTGAGGCCGGCACCAAGCAACAGGAACATGTGAAAAACACAACACATGATAAAAACTAACAGATACGAAATACAGCACTGAGAATAGACCCAAACTGTAATGACGCCGAGGGACTTCGACCATGGCGCGACGGTAGGGTAAGCATCTTACGGTTCAGAGGAGTCCTCAGTTTCGGATAGCCGAGGCTTGGAGTGCCAGGGACATCAGGAGAGCCGGAACAGAGCCCAGAACAACCACAGGCAAGCGGGCAGCGGGGGAACGGCAGGCCAGGTAACGAAAGTCACGAGAACCAGGTGACAGAGGAAATGCGACTGGAACTAGCGTCATGCAAACGCTAAAGTGCGAACGAGGCAAAGGGAGGTGAGTAGTGGGTTTAAATAGAGGACCATGCCCCTCCCACAACTGCAGGCCAAGCCTTCACATTTATGAAATTGGAAAAGATAAAATGTTACCATTAACATACATTTGACTTGCCATAGCCTGCACCATATAGATTTTGTTTATTGAGCATGGTGAGGGAATGGGGGAGATCAGTACAACAACAGCTGCTTAGGTGCTAAGTTTTCATTACAATGAGCAGTAGTTGGCTGCCCCCTCACGCTTTAGTAGACATACTTTACTGTTTGATAGATATACACTCACTGTTTAGGGACATGGTCGCACTGTTTAGATGACATGACTGCACTGTTTAGGGACATGGTCGCACTGTTTAGATGACATGACCCCACTGTTTAGGGACATGGTCGCACTGTTTAAATGGCCGTACTGTTTAGATGGCCACGCTGTTTAGGTGACATGGTTGCACTGTTTAGATGACATGACCGCACTGCTTAGGTCATAGTCGCACTGTTTAGATGGCCACACTGTTTAGGGACATGGCCATACTGTTTAGATGGTTGCAATGTTTAGGTGACATTGCCGTACTGGTTAGATGGTCGCACTGTTTAGATGGTACACTGTTTAGGGACAAGGTCACACTGTTTAGATGGTTGCAATGTTTAGGTGACATGGCCGCACTGTTTAGGGACAAGGTCACACTGTTTAGATGGTCGCACTGTTTAGGCGACATGGCCATACTGTTTAGATGGTCGCACTGTTTAGGGACAAGGTCACACTGTTTAGATGGTTGCACTGATTAGGTGACATGGCTGTACTGTTTAGATGGTTGCACTGTTTAGCTGGTCGCACTCTTTAGGTGACATGGCCGTACTATTTAGATGGTCACACTGTTTAGGTGGCTGCACTGTTTAGGTGGTCACACTGTTTAGATCATGGTTAGTCAACCGGGTCCCCTACCACCCACTAGTGGGCGGTTTGGGATTTCAAGTGGGCGGTGATGGGTACTGCAGAAAAGGCCAAGGCCCTTTTACACACACAGTGCACCCCTCACTGTCATGCCGTCGACGTGCCCGTGCCCGACACGCTGAAGTTAAGACTAAACTTACCTCTTGCTGGGTGTCCCCCTCTGCTCTCCACTCCCAAAGGCCGCAATTTGAAGGCTCATCGCCCATTTAGGATGCTGGTGACACACACGTGCGTGTGTCATCGACGTGCACGCACGTTTTGGCGTCATCAGGTCCCGATAACCAATGAGAACCTTTCCTAGGCTGCTTAAACAAACTCTTTTTTCCTATTGTTTGATGCCCTGTCGTCAAACAAAAGGAATACGATGCCCTGTCGTATTTCTTGTATTTCAGGTATTTTACCTTGGCTATTCCTTGACTATTCTCCTCTCTGTCGTTGATTTTTGGCTTTTCCTAACGTTTAGTCTGTCTTCTGTTTCCTTGACCTCGGCTTGCCTTGTATATTCTAGTGGAGTTTAATCCGGCCATTGAGGTCCGCTATTACGTTTTCTGTTCTTTGGTATTTGCTGTGCTTGTCATTGCTTGTTGGATCCTATCTGTCCGTGACACTCACACACACACACTACACCCTTTACACGCAAACACAGTACCCTTCACACACAGCACCTCATAGACACACATAAAAACGTAGAATAGAAAATAGGGGAAAAAAATAGATATATTTAAGTACTTTTTTACCATCAACAAAGATACAAAAGTGGGCGGTAAGTATTAAAAGGTTGACTACCCCTGGTTTAGATGGTTGCAGTGGTGTACATATAGGGGTCGCAGCATGCCGCGGGTACCAGCACGTTTAAGGGGCCAATTGGGTGGCCCGTGCTGTTAGGGCCACCCGATGGGTATGGATTTCCAGGGGGCCCTGTCTGGCTGCGGTGCTTTAACAGCGCGACCGGGCCCCCTGTGATGAGATCACTGCTGGGAGGAAGTGACTACCTGTCGCTCCTCCCAGCTATCAGAGAGAGCCCACGCGGGAGGAAGGAGAAGGAGTCAGAGTGGGAACTCTGACTCCCATCAACCTGAGCCACCACTGGACCCCAGGGAAAGTCACCCTCCTGCACCTAAAAGGTAGGAAACAGGAGGGTGACAAACATTTTGTATATGTGTGTGTTTGTATGTATGTGTTTGTGTGTCTGTGTATGTCTGTCTGTGTGTGTGTGTGTGTGTGTGTGTGTCTGTCTGTGTGCCTGTTTGTATGTATGTGCGTATGTATGGGTCTTTGTATGTCTGTGTCTATGTGTATGCGTGTGTCTGTCTGTATGTATGTGTCTTTGTATGTATGTGTGTCTTTGTGTATGTATGTATCTGTCTGTCTGTATGTGTCTATGTGCGTGTGTCTCTATGTATGTATGTGTCTCTGTATGTATGTGTGTGTGTTGTCGGGGGGGGGGAGTGGGAAGGGGTGAAGAGGGAAGGTGGGGGGGGGGAAGAGGAGGGGGCCCATTGATCAGTTTCGCACCGGGGGCCCCATGGATTGTGTGTACGACACTGATGGTCGCACTGTATAGATGGTCGCACTGTTTAGATCAAGCATGTCAAACTTGCGGCCTGCAATGACTATTTTGCCCCATGCCTGCCATGGGGCAGCTATGTGCAGTAGCTGTGACTAGCTGCAAGGCAGGAAACAGCTTTCCTGTCTGCCCGCTCCGGCGGCCGCCAGAGCGCTAAGCATTAGTCCACGCCGGCTGCCAGATATGCGCATATAGTGTGTGAAGTCATATCCAATCACTACATGGCGCAGATTTGCTGTCTGTCTGCAGAGCAGGCCAGCCACTCCTCCTTCAGCTGGGCTGGAACTGGAAGACGAGTAGCTCATCTTAAGATGGGCTTGGGGGACCTTCCTGTGTAGTGTGTTAAAATGGGGAGGGAGAGAGTGTATTAAATTGGTGGGAGGAATGGCGACAGTGTATTAGAGTGGTGGAAGGATGGGGCAGTGTATTAAACTGGGAGGGGGGTAGTGTATTAGAGTGGTGGGAGGGGGCAGTGTGTTAAATTGAGGTTGGGAGGGGGCAGTGTATTCAATTTGAGTGGAGGGAGGGGGGAAGTGTATTATAGAGTTGTGCGGGAAACTGTGTATTAGATTGGGAGAGGCTGTGTATTAGAGTGGGGTAGTGTGTTAGATTGAATGCCGGTGTTTTAGAGTGGGGGGATGGGGCAGTGTATACGAGTTGAGGGAGGGGGGGGCAGTGCATTAGATTTGGGAGCAGTGTATTAGATGGGGGCAGTGTACTAGAATGGGGGGAGTGTATTACATTGGGTCTGCATGAAGACGTTGAACATTCCCCATGCAGATGCTGATTGGCCGCGCAGCGCTTAGCCACACATGCACAATAGCCTCCAGATGCTTTCCTATGGTAAATCATTGGATTGGCTGAGATCATCAAGTTTGATGATCTCAGCCAAAATGAACACACTCATGGGACTTAAAAATCAACAAGATAACATCATCTGTTTTTTTACACCTGTGTAACAGCATACATTCACCATTTCAGTTCCAGTACCAAACATGTCTTAATATGTCAAGGTAGTTGGACTGAAAAATTGGTTATATGGAAAGGCACATTTCCTTAAAATAAATTTGCTCTTTTGTTTACTACCCTACGAGCGTGAGGACGTCCAGTGTCAGTTGGGCAACTTTTTTTATACTGAGCTTTTTGAAATAAACCTAAGTTTCTATGAAAACTGAAGTTTTTGTTTTTTTGCGGCCCACATAAACTTAAACCTTGTTTATTTGGCCCATGTTAGCCTTTGAGTTTGACATGCTTGGTTTAGAGTAGACGGTTGCACCGTTTGGTGTGGATTTTATGTTTCTAAGCATGAAAACCCATTTGTCTACAGCTTGTTCTTGTCAAATTTGATAAGCCCATGTCAGGGTTTCTAAATGCTTGATAAATCATATTGAATCACCGAAATTTATATTTTTAATGTAAAATATACACATAATTACAAGAATATTCAAAATCCAAACTCACTAAAACCATAATTGTTCATATAAAATAATAATATGCCTTAAATTGCTTAGATTAAATCACTCTGAACTGTTTAAAGGTTTATCAGGACCCAAAATGCCGCCATTATCACCTACTGGGTGATATTAAATCAGTGATGCCTGGGTACGATTGGAATTGCAGTCCACATTGGTTACCACTTTCTATACGCAAGCTCTTAACTTAAGAGCCAATCATCCTTCTAACCTCTGACTACATATGGCCAAAGATTTAATAAAATGCTCTATTATTCTACCACTTTATTCATTTCAAAACCATGTTACAGGTAAAGCACATATAGTTAATTTGGCTCTTTTATGTATGTTTTCTTTTTTGGGAATTTCAAACATGTTGTTCTTATATATCGTATATTGTTCTTCAATTAACACATTAACACCTTGTTTTGTCATACTGCTTCAGATCACACATTTTACACACTGTATGCCTCTCTGGCAATTCAGGGGTTAATTAGGTCTTGTTATAAACAGTTATACGGTGGTTGGCCCAGAATAAGCAGGAACTACATACCCCACAATGCACTCGGTGCAAGTGGTTACTTAAATATAAATAAGTAGGGGCTCAGGTGGCAGTAATTAGCCGCAGCCATCTGGCACACTCTGTGTATGCCTGTGGAGAGGGATCAGATGTATTGATTATCAGTTATTAAAAGGTTGGGAGGGCTGTGCCCTACCTCTTCCCTTGGGAAGCAGATGTGCAGGCAGGAGGAGGTGCTGCCGCCGAGGGTTAGGGGGTGATGAGATCATACCACAGATGCGGTAATCCATGAGGTAAGCAGGGGCCAATCAGGTACTTCCACTGGTGACTTCTTGCTGGCATGCCATATTTGAGGTTACACCAAGGTGCCACTGGGTGCTGAGGTTAACTCAACTACGCCTCTTAAATGATGAAAGGTTAAGGGTTCTATTGGGCCATTAACCCTTTCCTCCCTTTGTAACGCAACAAGGTAAGTTGCCACAGTGCAGAAGGGGTTAAAATGAAACCACCATGTTCCTGGATACCACCCTGAGATTACAGCTCTAAGTCTCCCTTTCTTTATTTAATTATGTGTCAATTTTGGTTTTATGTGTTATCACGCGGGGTTAACAGAAGGTCTGCAGACCACGGCCACCAATTATTAAAACGTGGTATAATAAAATGGCTGCCGAAGGTGTGGCTGGATCTCTTCCCTCCATACTGGCGTAAGTCGCGTTTACTCACAATTCTATTAACTCTTTGTACTCCACGGATCAAGTCAAACGCAGTCCCCTCTGCTTTCCTCTGACGTCCTTCTAAGAAAGTGGAGGAAAGGCCACCAATCTGACCCGCATTGTTCTTGTCTGTGCTGCGGCAGAACAGATCCAGTGCCAAAGGTACCCATATGCTGTGCCATGGGCAGTGAGCAATGTGTGCACTTGATATATGCAGAAGGTCTGTCTATATATATCAAGGTGTGGGATGACCACGTGTGTCTGTTTAGCTTCTCTGCTAGTGAAAGGGGGGTGTGGTGTCATTAAAGAGATTTCAATGGCACTGTCTCTAACCTGCTTCCATCAGCACTAGCGAGGAACTGAGGGATACGGGGCCAGGCCTGCATCCCCCTCACACACCCCTTTCTCCAGAACCCCCTCCCCGCCTCGCCAGCCAAATCCCTCCTTCTTGGTCTGCTTTGCACAGGGCTGAGCTGTGTCTGAAGGGACATTGACAGCTGAGTAAGGGGCAGGATGGGACAAAGGCTTGGCTTGCAGGGGCTGCAAGATACACTCTTTACTAAGTCAGGTGCACACAATTACCGTCTAGACAGTCACCCGGGAACTAGCTGGTGGCAGATTCCACTGGGAAACGCACTCCTGTCCAATATAGCAGCAACACTCAAACATAAACATTCTGTAAAAAAAATTATACCGGCATTTCCGCTCCTAATATTTACAGTTAAACAGTTTACTAGGCATTGTACACAATATTATTAATAAAGCACCAACAAATTCCATAGCGCTGTACAATAGGCTGACTAACAGACAAGTATTTGTAACAAGACGAGTTGGACACACAGGAACAGAGGATGTTGAGGGCCCTGCTCAAACAAGCTTACATTTTAGAGGCAGTGGGGGAAAGTGACACCAGAGTTAAGGGTAGGATGTATTCCATGACCCTATAGTGCTCCTTTAAATAGTTTACAATGAATGGTTAGTTTTTGGAAAGGCACAGTTGCAGACTAGGAAGCACGGTGCAGGGAGGTAAAGCTATTAACAGTTTAATTGATATGCTTTCCTAAAGTGAGTTTTTAATTATCTTTTTAAGAAATGGAGACTCGGTGAGAGTCTAACGGAGCAGGGATGGGCGTTCCATAGGAACAGCGCAGCCCTAGAGAAGTCTTGAAGGTGGACATGAGAGGTGCAGGTCTTCTGCAGAGCGTAGGGGCCTTGATGGGACATACTTGTTAGTGAGGATGGGTAGTTGGGAGCACAATTATGTAGAGATTTGTAACCAGAATTTTAAAATGACTCCTACATTTTATGGAAAGCCAGTGTAAGGACTGACAGAGGGGTGAGGCATGGGAGGTGCAGGCAGAATTCATTATAGACTGTAATTGGCAGGCTGGAATTGTGTAAGACAACTGAGAAGTGGATAACAGTAGTCAAGGCAAGAGATGAGATGGAGCATCACCTTGGCAGCATCCGGTGTTAGATAGGGGCAGGTGCGAGCTATGTTTCTGATATAGAAGCAGCAGGATTTGGCAAGTGACTGGACTTGAGGGACAAAGGTGTGGTCGGAGTCCGGGTCAAACACCTAGGAAGCGAGCCTGTGAGGAAGAGCTAATGGTAGTACCATTGACTTGGAAAGAGACAGACACTGGAGAACCAACACTTGAGGGAGTAAAGACGACAAGTTCTGTTTGGGACAGGTTAAGCATTAAATGGATTCTATAGTGCCAGGAAAACAAAGCGGTTTTCCTGGAACTATATGCAGGGGCGTACCTAGAGCATTTGACACCCGGGGTGGATCCTGTGCCCACAAAATAAAAAAAAATGTTTAAATGTTTTTTTTTTTTTTACAATTTGTAAACTTTGCAAAACTGCTGTCAGCCCCTCCTACAAAACCCTTGTTCTGCCCCGCCCCCTCCTACAAAACCCCCGCAACACCCTGCTTATACCCCCTTTTAAAAACTCCTGTCCCAATACAAAACCCCTGCCCCTTTCTACAAAATCCCTGCAGCCCCACACACACATGTACAGGCAGACAGTCACACAGACAGTTACAGGCAGACCGTCACACACACAGTCACATGCAGACAGTCACACATACAGTCACATGCAGACAGTCACACATACAGTCACAGACAGTCATGCACACAGTTACAGGCAGACAGTCACATATACATTGACACACACACACGGCAGCAGCAGACAGTCACAGACAGACAGTCACACATACATAGTCACATGCAGTCACACACACAGTCATAACCAGGCAGTCACTCATACAGTTACAGACAGACAGTCACATATACAGTCACTCACACACACAGTTACAGGCAGAAAGTTACACACACACACACACTTACAGGCAGACACACATACACACAGTTACAGGCAGACAGTCACACACACACACAGTTACAGGAAGACAGTTACACACACAGTTACAGGCAGACAGTTACACACACAGTTACAGGCAGACAGTTACACACACAGTTACAGGCAGACAGTTACACACACACAGTTACAGGCAGACAGTCTCACACACACACATACACACACAGTTACAGGCAGACAGTTACACATACACACACACACACACACAAAGTTATAGGCAGACAGTTACACACACAGTTACAGGCAGACAGTCTCACACACATACACACACTCACGCACACACACAGTTACAGGCAGACAGTTACACACACAGTTACAGGCAGACAGTTTTACACACACACACACAGACACACAGACACACTGTCACACACTCTTACTTACAGACAGTGGGCTGGAGCAGGACTGGATTCCCTGAAGTCCTTCCCAGAAGCCTGTGGAGAAGCAGGGATTCCATCTTGCTGCACCTCCATGTGCATCAGTAACAGCAGCGGGTAAGGGCCATATTAAGCCCAGCCCCCGCTGCCGGTTTAGCTCCACCCCCACTTTACCTTTGTGTGGCCAGTTCAGCTGCGCTTTGCGTGTGAGCTGTTCTAGCCGCCCGGCGCCCTAACTACCATGGGGCACTGTACGGCTGCACAGCTCACACAGCCCCCAGACCAGGGTCGGACCACCCCCTCCGCCCCCCCTTAGTACGCCACTGACTATATGTTTCTATAGTGCCCCTAAAATTCCTTCAGTCACTTACCTGAATACAGCACCAATGTCCCTCGGCGCTGGGTCAGGCTCCGCCCACGTGCCTCCCCTGCCGAAGACCTAATGCGCATGAGCGGCAATGGTTGCGCTCACATTAGGATTACCCCATACAAAAGCATTAATCAATGCTTTCGTGTGGGGATTCCGGTGACGCTCCAAAAGTCGTCTAAGCACCCGGAAGTCCTTCTAGTGGTTGTCTGGTAGACAGCACTTGAGGTAGAGTTAACCCGGAGAGGTAATTACTGCAATAATTACCACTGTAGAGTTAAGGGACATGGGACACCGCACCCAGACCACTTTAATGAGCTGAAGTGGTCTGGGTGCCTAAAGAGTCCCTTTAAGAACTACTAATAATACAGCCTATCTACTTAACAGAATCATGCAGTGTTCCCCTAAGGGGTATTATAGGAAACCTGGTCACAAGAAGCTTAAAATCTAAGGTGAGGAAGATATAGAGTGGTACCTATATAAAATGATGCATAAGACAGCTAGACACATGCACAAAATTGACAGACAAGAGATAGATATACCAATGTACAAGATTTGCATGTATACACACACACACACAAACACACAAACACACACAAAACGAACACTGAGAGATACAAAAATAGATTGATGCAGACTAATACTAATGCACAATAAATAGAGAAATATTGAGATAGATAGATAGATAGATAGATAGATAGATAGATAGATAGATAATCTAGAGCTGTGTATGTTACATCTCAGTCTGGGTGAAAGGTCTGTATTCTCTATAGGAGTGTAATAGGATACTCTGTATCATTAGACAGTGCCGTTTGTTCCAGGTAAGAGTCCCAGGTGGGTGACCACCTGCCAAGGCCTCCCCTGTTATTACACTGACGCCGGTGGAATTCCCACCGAGACCAGATGGAGACAGAAATCCTGGATAACAGGGTCTCTCTGCGGGGAGATTAAGGATCCTCATTCTGGAGAGTAAACTGGAAAATAAGCTTTGGAGTATTCACTCCAGCATACCTGGCTATTTCTGAGCATTTAACACAGCTCCCTATGCCTCCATTAGTTATTACCTGGAAGCCATAGATCTCTAAAAACACGATGCGGTCAGTTTACAAATCATGGAAATAAAGTGGATTCCTTGGAGCGGTCTATCTGTCGAGGTTCTATAGGTAGAGCTCTGGGCATCACTGAGGCTATCTTAATTAAAACCAAATGGAAGCTTTGTAGAAATGATATTTAACCCTAACAGACCTAGACACCTGAGATATACATTGGCAAAGAATCATGAGAGTTGTAGTTTAGAGTTAGGGGCTCCCCTGTTGTAGAGCAATACTTTGCTCAATGTTCCGCACACAGATTTTACCGTAAGTTTTTCTCTGTATTCATTTCTGTGGTCTGGGTGAAGTGTCCCTGTCCTCTTAACCCTGCAATTGTAACTATTGCAGTTATTGAAAATCTGCAATAATTAGCTTGCAGGGTTAACTCCATCTCTAGTGGCTGTCTACCAGACAGCCATTAGGAGCTGTTTCTAAGTCCTTAGCGGACTTTTGGTCAGCTGAATGATGCTGCTATGCATGAGGACGTCCAGCATCAGCTGCAACCCCATAAGACAGCTCCCCATGCATGCGCTTCAGATTCCCCCACTCCCGGCGGCGGCGGAGGAGCAAAAGCAGAGCCTGACCTAGTGTCGAGGGACATCGGCGCTGGAATCAGGTAAGTGACAAAAGAGTTTTGTCCCGGCGTGGGGGGAGGGGGCAGAAAGTACTATGGTGCTAGTAATACAACTTTGCATTCCCTTTAATACACAAATCTACTACCCCTTTGCAGTGATGTATTTTTTTAAAGGAAAATTAAGAAACCGTCTAAGCCGCTATAAAATTCAGGGCAGTGGAATAATATCCTAGAATTGGAAGAGAAAACAGATGATATGGTTATTTGTAAACCTGAATTATGTCATAGCCAAATCTTTTTTAGAATAGCTGTAAAACGTATTTCTTTTTTTTCTTAATCACACAAGCAGCAAAAACAATGATTTCCTACGAGAGGAAACAACAGCTGCTCGCTGAGTTTTATCCCAAGAGAACACACTCCCACCTAGCCACCTCTTTACCCTGCCACTGCCTAGCCTGGAACACATTACTTTGTAAAACCCTGCGAGGAGCCTCGCACACCTGCCTGCTGGGGACTCCCAGAGAAGAGGGGAGAGCTATATATACAAGAGTTATGGGATTTATTAGACAGATCAGGTTTCACAAAAAAAGGGGAGTGTCAAAAATACATCATAGAGGTTGGCAGGGAATCTAAGGAATACACTCACTTAGCAGAACGAATGATGAGATTTGCGGAATAGTATCCCAGTAGAGATGGTAATTTTTGACAATGGACCAGATTCTGTGACTCAAAGGTGCACAATAATAACATCCTCCCCTAACCCCCCGCCAAAAAATCTTATGATCGAAAATTTTGCTATGCTGTATTTTTATGATTCAAGGCTCTGCACCGAGCAGTAAGAGACAGGCCGACAGATATTATCAAACTATAGTTAATTCCCTTTTAAATGCCACGACAGCAGCAATGTGTAGGTAGGAAATTGATTTATCGCATCTTTGACAACCAGGAGTCCAGTTCCAGCTTTATCCCATTTTGGAGTCTGATGTAATCCAATTTTGGACAAATGACCAAAGGTCAAATGATTTATAAATTTCTCCAGAACTCCCAGATGGAAGATTTACCCCTAATACACACTTTAACATTATGTATCTTTTATATTACACAATATTTTTAGGTTTTGGGTTAGTGTTAGACAAAGTAAGTGTTAGCGTAGAGTCGGGGTTATTGGTAAGGTTGCCACCTATCCTGGAAATAAATACCGGCCATACTAATTCTTATAATTGATTATATATGTGTGGCATGACCGGAAGCGAGGCTATAAAATACATTCAAAAGTGAAAAGTTCTCTAAATCACAAAAAAAACAACTTACAATTATTTATTATTGCAATGCAGTTTGGGGAGATCTCACTAGGACAAACCGTTTTCCTGGCACTGCAGGTACCCTCTCCCTCCCACCACCCATCACATGTTGCTGAAGGGGTAAAAACCCCTTCAGTTATGTACCTGAGACCCCCGCCGATGTCCCTCGGCGGTGGTTTCGGGTCCGCCCACGCTCCTCCCCTGCCAACGTCATCCGGCGCATGCGCAGCAGCCGGCGGGGGAGACCTAATGCGCAATGACCTCTCCATAGGAAAGCATTGAAAATGCTTTTCAATGCTTTCCTATGGGGAATTGAGCGGCGCTGGAGGTCCCCACACTGTGTGAGGACGTCCAGCGACGCTCTAGCACAGAAGACCTGTGGTAGAAACCAGGAAGTGCCCTCTAGTGGCTGTCTAGTAGACAGCCACTAGGGTAGAAGTTAACCCTGCAATGTAATTATTGCAGTTTATGAAAACTGCAATATTTACAGCTGCAGGGTTAAGGCTAGTGGGAGTTGGCACCCAGATCACTCCAATGGGCAGAAGTGGTCTGGGTGCCTGGAGTGTCCCTTTAATGTAGTTGTTCTGGTGCGTATAGCATTTCCCTGAAGGATGTTTTCTGTAAACAATACTGTTTACATTGCTCCCTAGGGACACCTCCAGTGACAGTCACTCAGAGGTGCTTTCACTAGTGGTGCTTTCTGAGTCAGAGGTCACTCAGAGGTGCTTTCTGAGTCAGTGCTGCACAACGTGCAGCACTGATGTTCAGGGTCATGGAGACACTGAACTTTCCCCATAGAGATGCATTGAGTCAAAACATGCCAAACATGCGCACTAGCCTCCCAATTCTTTACCTTTAGGAAGGTATTTATCTTTTGGATTAACAGAAAAAAACAAATGTGAGGAAGGCTGAACTTGATGGACGCAAGTCTCTTTTCAGCTATGTAACTATGTATTGGTTTGGCTAAGATCATCAATTCTGATGATCTCAGTCAAGGAGGTGGATCAGAAGCCGGACCAGCGCAGGCGGACATGTGCAACGCTGGAATAAAGGTACGTTTTTTACTTTATTTAAGGGGTGCAAGGGGGGGCTAGGAAGCTAAATAGTGTTTTTAATACTATAGGGTCATGAATACACATTTGTAATTCTGACCCTATAGTGTTCCTTTAACCCCTTAAGGACCAAACTTCTGCAATAAAAGGGAACCATGACATGTCACACATGTCATGTGTCCTTAGGGGGCTAAGTGGAGGACTTTACTGTAAAAGTAGCACTGGGGAATGCCCAAAATTAGTAGGAGTTAAAATGGTGGAAAGTACAGTTTAGGAGTGTAACTAACTCCCACTAATCTCTAATCTCTAGCAGGCTGGAAGATGTGTGTCTAACTTCTGTCCAAGATTAGAGCCACCCCACCGACTGCATGAGGTGGTCCATTCATTATGGAAAATAACTGATGACATCACCATGCAAACAGAGTGGAATTCTATACCAAGGTACGAGTTAAAATAGCAGCTACAGTTGTAATCAAAATGATTCAACCTCGGGGCGGGGCCGGGCCGCCGAGCCTAGCAGTCGCAGGAAAGCACAGCTCCCGCTCAAGATACTCGATTTAACTCATAAATTGCACAATTAATCCGAAATCAGCGATCACCAACCTCGACCAGCAAAGTACACGGGCTACCGGAGCCGGGGAGAGGCTTGCTCGCAGAGCTCTAGTCCCCCGGAGGAAGGGTCCCCTGCAGCATTCAGCGGGTACCTGCCTGGCGGTGAGTGGAGTGGACGGCCGCCGCTCCACTATCCTGCCCAACGGAGCCCGGAGCACCCAAAGCACATCGGCGGTCCCGGCCCTGGTCCCCCCCCCACGGGACCGGGGGGGTGATCCCGGTCCATGCCCCAAGCTACACACGGAGGCACTGGCGGACCGCCATGCAGGCCACAGACACGCGGCCAAGATGGCGGAGGCCGCGAGAGCGGTAGGCGACTGCATGAAGCCGACAACTGATACAGCCCGGCACGGCACGCAGGGTTGCACGAACCCAGCGACCCACATCTTTAAGCAGCACCAAAGTCCAAAGACATATCGGACGCAAGGTAATGTGGCCCCTATACTGCACGCTACTCACGTGGATGGAGCTGCCCGTGAGACACCTTATCCTTCTTCTGAGCTGGGCGCTCACCCAGAGGAATTCCTCTGTAGCCTGCCATACATCCTGGGGGGAAATCCATACCGGCAGAACCCAGGACCCACGATCCCGAAGATAGGGTCAATGGCAAAAGGGCACGAGCGCCTGTCACGGCCTCGGGCTGAGGGGCGGTGGCCCGCGGACACAGAACCACCACAACACCGGGAGAACCACACTTCTGCTCACCATGCTGAATGCCCGGTGGAATAAGAGGGCGGAAAATCAACACACTAGCCACAGCCACGCGAACTTAACATCACTCACTCTCGCAGGACTTGGGCTTACAACACTTGCATTTTCTGGACGAAACATACCTCTACACTTTGACAAGCACGGAGGAAGGTGGAGTCGTTTACCAGCCACACACGGCGCCACGAAGCACAACATGATCTACGCTGACCCACTACTCAGACCGACAGTGGGTGCCGGATGAAACCTGGATTGCAGGTAGTCTGCCGGTGCTAGACTGAAACCCCATAACAAGAGGGGCACCAACTTGGGACTACATAAGTTCTTTTCACCCTAGCTAAGCTCCCAAAGAGTATGGGCAGAACATCGGGACAGATCACTCACTGCTCATTCCATGTTTGTTTTTTGTTCTCTCCCTTTTTTACTTTATTTTACTTTATTTTTACAACGGAGAGTGAATACATGGCTGAATTCGCATGTTTTAATTACTTCATACTGTTAATACTGCCGCTGTTAATCTTAGCATGCCTAGCCTGAGATCTCACTTGAAATTATCGTAATCTATAATTTAAAACGTGCATTTCTTGTATCTTACCCAGACTTATCAGAGCCTTTCACTAACATTAACACAACGAGTATGTTTAGCAACACTTACATATGTTGAATACTCCCTTTATTAACCCTCTCACTGCATTTCAGCAATTGACCGAAACGTTAGCCAGATCTTAGTTACTCTAGCACCTACTTTACAGTTCAGCGAAGTATTATCTATATATGTCATGTCTATATATGTTGTTGATGCTGTGTGGTATCTACCGATTGTTAGCAACTACAAAGCATGTCCAATCTTAAAGTACAATAAGAGTTAAAAACGTGGCCATTCTCAACAGGCTATTAATGTCTGGATGAATCTGCATGCTTCATAAACACTGTTAAGCAGCAATTACTCTCTGTAACTTAACCTAACTCGTTATAGTTACCAAACCTGTATCAATATACTGTTCCCATGTTGTTCTAAAACACAAAATCTATGGCAATCTTTCTTCGGAGTGCACTAAATGCCTTCTTGTTATCATTAACATGTGTTACCCCATATTGCCTCCTCTCTTTGTTCTGTACCCCATAACGCATGTGCCATAATAAAAGAAAGATTTACAAAATGATTCAACCTCTGTTGAAATTTAGGTTTATTGTTAAAATGTACAAACTTTCAGCTGTTTATAATGAACAAATCAAACAAAACCAATTAAAATAGCTGAACACAACGAATGCTTCAAGTGGCTTCCCATAAATTCAACTGAAAATGCAACTTATAATGACTTCTCCCATCTCAAAATTATCCCTTGAATAAAATCCCTCACCACAAGCACACCTGATGAAATTAATCAAGGGCTTCATTAGTTGCACCATGTGTGCTTGAGCTGGAATACTTGTCAAAAGAATGGTCCACACAGTTAAGAGAAAAAATCATCGTCCTTCACAAACAAGGAACAGAATACAAAAAGTTAGCAAAGGCACTGAATGTTCCTAGAGACACCCTGGGAAGCATAGTTTGCAAGTTCAAAGTTGAAGAAACAGTGGTTACACAACCTGGACGGGGCAGAAAAAGGAACCTCTCTCTCAATGGCGGCAACCAGATTTCTGAGAAGGAAGGTTGTAAAAAAAAACCTTTAGTGACTGCAAAAGACCTACAGCAAGACTTTATGGCAACAGGTACTGAGGTTTTAATGAGCACTGTAAGGCGGGTACTAAACGCAGAAGGTTTGCATGCCAGAACTGACCCTGAAAATGCTCAAAATCATATAAATATGCCACATATGTTTTGGGATAGCCCAATGAATCAACAGTATGTCTGGAGGACAATGATGAATGAACCATACACTGAGAAGAATACTTTGCCTAAATTAGGCATGGTGGTATCTTGGTGATGCTTTGGAGCTGCTTTGTATTCTCTGGGACTCGAAACTTGCAGTGTGTGGAAATCAAGATGGATTCATTGAAGTATCAGAAAATTCTAGGAGAAAATGTCATGCTGTCTGTGAGGAAGCTGAAATTTGGGCGTCATTGGACCTTCCAACAAGACAGTGATCCAAAGCCTACCACCAATATTCCACCAAGGCTTGGTTGCAGAAATGTCACTGAGCCATCACAGTCATCTGACTTAAAACCCAAAGAAAATCTCTGGTGGGATTTCTTAATTGGAACTGATTATTTATGTATATGTCTTTAGTTTTGTACAATAATTGAGCTTCATTATTTTACCTTTTCTTTTATCCCCCCCCCCCCCCCCATCCCCCCCCCTCCCGCACCTTGGCAATTTTCCTTTCGACAAATTGCATACATAGGATGTATAATAATACATAGGATGCATACATAGGATGTATAATAATAAAATTTTGATTAAAAAAAATAATAATAATAACTTTTGGTATACTGTTCATTAAAGCTGAGTTAGTTTCACCAATTTAACAATAGTGCACCCTTTTTTTTTATCGGGACATCTTCTGTCGTAATATCTATGCCGCCACTGACACAGCTAAACCTGCTAATACCTACTTGGCCACTTTCTGATCAGTTTCAGTTGTGACTGTTTGCTCGTATATTGACCCTCTGTTTGGGGTAAATGAACACGTGTCAGTCTCAGTTGCCTCTACCTGCCCTCACCTCGCATTTGGATTAAACCGCAGGCCTACCTACACTGTTGGTAATTTTGCCTCTGAAAAGGCCAGCCAAAAACTGAGCAGAGGTACAGGATTTTACCTCCCAACATTTTAAAAGCCCACATCCAAGAATTGGGGTGTGACAGAATTAAGCTTTAAAAGGAATGTGAATGAGACAGGGTTAACAAAATGAAATGAATCATCACAGACACCATCAATGGCAACACATAGACATCGAACAGCAACTATTCCGTTGGATCAGGCCACTTGGCATGCATGATTCCAGTGGTCAGTCACTAGACACTAGTGTTTCACAATGTCCTTTGTGAAAAAGCACCCATCAGTAGCGGATGGCAACCTACCACTTTTATAAACACGACATGTGAAATGTGTTTTGAAGTGCAAAGGACAGCACACTGTGTCAGATGGTACATAATATCAATCTCTGCATATGATTAACAATATTTACAACACTAACCCCTAATTCCGAATTTTAAGACTACATTTCAATAACAAGAAAAACCTTTATAACAGCTTAAAGAGATACTTGTATTTTTCTGGTTAAATGTTATAGTTCCTCTACCTTTCATCCCACTAAATGCATCTAGACCACTTACCTCCTGTGTAGTTACAAGTGACCAGCAGAATAATCTTTCTGTGCGAGAATGTGCTCCATAGATTTACTAGTTGTGCGCAGGGATAAATGCCAGGACAGACTTGCATTCACTACATATAGAAATAAAATAATACAAAAATGGAAGGTTTTAAAATAAATATGATTATAAACATAAATACGTGTTTTTAATTAACTATTATAATGTACTATAACCACTGTAGGTGACTGTTACTTTTTAATTCTTCACCAAAGTCTTAGTCTTCGTGTCAGCACACTACTTCCTAAGTATATTATTGAAACAACCGCTGAGTGGATTAGTTACTTACAAATGGATGTTAAAACTAACCTATCATGACAGTATCTCCTTATGTACTGGGCATATCATTTATCATTCTAATAAATTCTATATTTAATTACGTTAGGAAGTGTTAGTTCAATCCAGCAGCGACAAACCACCCCTAGACCATCCATCCTCCTGCAATCCTTACAATGTGATTGCCCCATCTTAGGAACACTTACCCAAGCAGGGTGTCCATCTCCATGATGCCAACTTGCATCAGAACAGATTGACAGCTGTTAGTTTGTTCCTGTATTGCTCGAGCATACGACATCTGCTTGCTTGTGGAATATCACAGCAACTACATCTCTATAGCAGAGTTTTCATGCTCTCTCCTGAAGCTCATATCTTGACACAGAGTTTGATAACTGATGGAGAGGTGAGGGCCCATACTTTACAATATATGTAGTTGTTTTATGAAATATATTTGCTAGTAAACTGTAGGTTTAAAAGGTGCCCCCCTCCCTCGGGTCTGAAGGGGTTGAAACCCCTTCAGCCACTTACCTGAATCCGGTGAAGTTGTCCCTCAGCCCTGGGTCAGGCTCCGTCCACGCTCCTCTCCCACCGCTATCAGCGTGTGAGCGGCAATGGGCGTGCTATAACACACACATACAATACAGACACTGAGATACACACTCAGACACAGTATGCACAAACCGTTATAAACAATGCTAAACACACAGTCAAAAGTACACACATTGTAAGTAGTCTACTAGTGATTTAAGGAATTTTCCCCTTCCAAATGTTTGTATTTTTTTTTTTTCACTTATGTAACTGCCTGAGATGTTACATAACATCAGGTGACTGTGTCCTGTGAAGTCACGCATATACAATTAATTATGCTAATTAGCATGGCCAGTATTTTTTTCCAAAAAAGATGACAACCTTTGCAGGCAGTGCCACCAGACTCTCGTTCCGGATATAGATAGACTTTAATGGCGACTTCTGTGGATAAATCACTTGGAAACTTTAACAGTATTAAATCATTTGTAAAAGCTTATTAACCCCTTAGTGACAAGACTGCTTTTCAATCTTTTTACTGTTAAGGACCAGGACTGTTTTTACATTTCTGCGTTGTTTGTGTTTAGCTGTAATTTAACCCTTACTCATTTATTGTACCAACACATATTACATACTGTTTTCTCGACATTAAATGGATACCACTAAATACATTAAATGAACACTAAAGATACCATTATTTTCGGGGAGGCGGGGCCGGGCGGCCATGCCAACAGGCTGCATATCACTTGGGCTCCCGAGGAAAAACCAAAAACTAGGGTATATATCCACCCTATCCGACTTGTACCGGCGCTAACAGGGCCGGCGCGTCCATAAGGCGGCACAGGCGGCCGCCTTAGGGCGCACCGGCTCTGGGGGCGCAAAATTCCAGTGACCGGCAGGAGGGAAGTGCTCCCTCCTGCCTGGTCACCTCCTGGATCCCCGGAGCGGCGCTGAAGTTCATTAGGAGGCGGCGAGAGAGCTCTCTGATCTCTCTGACCGGCTCCCTCGCAGGCTGTTTTCTGATGCCGCGGGAGCCGGAATATGACGTCATATTCCGGCTCCCGCGGCATCAGAAAACAGCCTGCGAGGGAGCCGGTCAGAGAGATTAGAGAGCTCCCTCGCCGCCTCCTAATCCACTTCAGCCGCACGCCTCCCAGCAGCCCCACTGGACCACCAATGAAAGACCCATGCCAGCACTCCAGGTAGGGAGGCTGGGTGGGAAATGTAAATTTAATTTAGATAATTAATTACTGTGTGTGTATGTGTGTGTGCATGTGAGTGTGAGTGTGTGTGTGTGTGTGTTCGAGTATGTGTCTGTGAGTTTGTGTGTGTCTGTCATTTTGTGTGTGTGAGTGAGTGTGTGTCTGTCAGTGAGTGTGTGTGTGTCTGTCAGTGAGTGTGTGTGTGTGTGTGTCTGTCAGTGTGTGTGTGTGTCAGTGAGTGTGTGTGTGTCTGTCAGTGTGTGTGTGTGTGTGTGTGTGTCTGTCAGTGTGTGTGCATGTGAGTATGTGTGTCTGTCAGTGTGTGTGTGTTCGAGTATGTGTCTGTGAGTTTGTGTGTGTGTGTGAGTATGTATTTTTCTGTAAGCCTGTCTGTATGTATGTATCTGTATGACAGTATGCCTCTGTATGTATGTATGTGTCTGTATGTCTTGTACGTATGTTTCTGTATGTCTCTGTATGCATGTATGTAACTGGATGTATGTTTGTCTCTGAATGTCTGTATATATGTCTCTGTATGCATGTATGTAACTGTATGCCTTTATGTCTCTGTATGTACGTATGTGTGTGTCTCTGTATGCCTGTATGTCTTTGTATGCATGTTTCTGTATGTATGTGTCTGTATGACGGTATGCCTCTGTATGTGTCTGTATGACAGTATGCCTCTGTATGTATGTTTCTTTATGTCGGTATGTATGTGCCTGAATGTCTTTGTATGTATGTTTCTGTATGCCTGTCAGTATGTATGTGTCTGTATGACGGTATGCCTCTGTATGCATGTATGTCTTTATATGCCTGCATGTCTCTGTATGCATGTATATCTCTGCTTGTATGTCTCTGACTGTATGTGTCTGTATGTCTCTGTATGATTATTTCTGTCTTTGTATGACAGTGTACCTGTATGACTTTGACTGTGTGACTGAAAAATGATGCCTGTGTGCCTGTGGCTTGGGAGGAAAGACACACAGGTGGAGATGCATTTTTTTTTTTTTAATGAGGGTTGGGGGTGCCAAAATGCATCTTCGCCTGTGTAACTAAAAATCCTAGCACCGGCCCTGGGCGCTAAGCTCTGGAGTGTCCCGGTGCAGCTGGAGCGCCCGACAATGGGTGGCTCTAGGTCCTGGTGAGAGACTCTGGGGCTCGGGGATGGAGGTCTGCCCGGGAGAGGAGTTGGGCGGACGGCCGCTGCCTCACTCTCCATCCCAACTACAGTGATTTATTATCTGACTGGCGCCTTCCTGGTCCCGTTTCCCCCTCTGTGGGCCGGGGGGTCATCCCGGTCCCCACCAGGCGGGCTACTGCCTTGCACATTTTACCTGGGCGGCCTGAAGCCGTAGGAGACTCCCATGTGGCTCCCATGTGGTCTCACAAAAATGGCCGACGGCCGCGCTGCAACACCGCCAGCCAAGACAGCAATCCCTCTGAGACAGGCCGATATGGTAATGCGGCACTACACAGCCTGAGCTACCACCACAGGAGGTCCGCGGGGAACATGCCCGATGACAGGCGGAAACCACTACAGCCTACATCTACTTCACCTGCCCATGTCAAAGCGGCAACCTCCGACAAGGCACGCTGGGACACCTCCGACCGAGTACACCTCACCATTGATCAGTGCTGGAAGAACAAACGGGGACAACATCCTCATCCACCGACCACACAGGGCTACAACCCATGTCTGAAAACCAAGGTCTGCGAAGATAGGCATCTAGACTCACACAGCAACCGCAAAGCTATGACAGGAGCTCGGGTAACCTGCATGGACTCTCCCCACGCCTAGGCACAGACTGCATTCCCATTGCCTCTTACTTGGAGCTGGCGGTGACCCCATGCATTCACACTAAGGACACTCCATATAGCCACACCAGATAACATTGTAATTGCAATTATTGATTAATATGCACTGTTTAGTATCTTATAGACAATCACATTTTGTTTAAGCTTGGTAAGGGAGATAGTGGAATATGTGGCGCTCAGCCTTGTGGCACACTGCTTTAATGATTACTTTAATGGCTTTAACCCCTTAAGGACCAAACTTCTGGAATAAAAGGGAATCATGACATGTCACATGTCATGTGTCCTTAAGGGGTTAAAAGATATGCATTGTACTACCAGCAAACTACTAGACCTGCTTAGCCAAGAAAGGACCAAACACTGCTTAATTACTAATCGTATTGTCTACACATGTTTAACTTCTACATAACTAGAAAAAATGTGCATAAGCTCTTGAATACGCCAATGTTAAAACGGTTGAAAATCAGCATGGGGAATGCCGTTGGGGTACCACATGCATGCTGTTATATATCGCTTTGCACTGCAAAACAAATAAAAATTAAAAAAATATATATACCATTATTTTCATCATATCATATAATTTACTATAAAAAAGTTATAAAATATCATGAAAAAAATATATACATTTTCTAACTTTGACTCCCAAAATCTGTTACAAATCTACAACTGCCAAAAAACACTCATGATAAATAGTTTCTAAATTTTGTCCTGAGTTTGAAATACCCAATGTTACCATAACTTTTTCAAGTTATAGGGCTATAAGTACAAGTAGGACATTGCTGTTTCAAAATATATATTTTTAAAATGTATCAATAGTGACATTGTAACACTGTTATCATTGTTACATGTTATCTGTCATGAATCTCTGAATCACACCTCACATGTGCATATTTGTTTAAAGTAGACAACCCAAGGTATTCAATAGAGGGTATGTCCAGTATTTTAGTTAGCATTTATATTTGTTTGTGTGTTAAAAATGCAAAAAACAATTATGAACGCTAACTTTGGCCAGTGTTTGTGACTAAGTGGCTACTAAAAAAGACTGAACATACCCCATTTACAGTACCTTGGGTTGTCTTTTTTTGCAAATGGTATGCCATCATGGGGGTAATTCTCATTCCTGGTCTACCATACGCTCTCAAAGGCAACATAACCAATCTGGCAAATTTCAATGTGAAAAAACAGAAAATCAAGCCTTATATTTAACCCTGTAACTTTCAAAAACACTATAAAACCTGTACATGGGGGATACTGTTATACTCAGGAGACTTCGCTGAACACAAATATTAGTTTTTCAAAACAGTAAAATGTATCACAACAATGATATCATCAGTGAAAGTGCTGTTTGTTTGTGAAAAATGCAAAAAAGTCACTTTCACTGACAATATCATCGCTGTGATGTTTTACTGTTTTTAAACACTAATATTTGTGTTCAGGGAAATCTCCCGAGTAAAACAGTACCCCCCATGTACAGGTTTTAGGGTGTCTTGGAAAGTGACAGGGTTAAATATAGTGATAGCAAAGTAAATTCTCTGGACTTTTGGCCTGGGTTGTCAGGCAGGTCCCCCAAATTGCAATCAATAAAATTGCTTAATTATGTAAAAATATTACATAAATATGCATCTAGAATTTAAATATATATATACATAGTTATATCACCAATATATATATATATACATAGTTATATCACCAATCACCAAGTGCACCCTATCTATATATATATATATATATAAATTATTATTTTTTTTTACATTTATTAACTTTATTTTTTTATTTTAAAACTTTATTTTTTCAGTCAATTCAGGCAGTCCCCCTGCAGGCAACACTATGGACGCCTATTGCGGCCATGTGACCGCTCTTTCAGAGCTATCACATGGCCCATGGGGTCCTATTTAGCCTATTTAGCCCCAGACGAAGAGGAAGACCAATCACCGGCGGGGGAACAGCGACAATCGGGTAAGTAATTTAGGAATACCTTGGACGTAGGTTCTGGGGTGGGTTATTAAGTTATATATATATTATTTTTTTTTTTTTAATGTATTTTTAAATTAGATTAATTTTACTGAGTGCCTCGACCCCTCGAGGCCCTCAGCAGACAGGCAGAGCATCCAAAGCCTGCCTGATGGTTTCTGATGCTCTGCCTCACTGCCGGGCACTCCAGGGGGGGGGGGGGGGTATTGCAGGATGCCTCGATACCCTTAGAGAGGCTGGAAGCGATCATGATCGCTTCCAGCACTCATATTTGCCGCGGACGTACAGGGTACGTCAGCGGTCGTTTTTTGTCTGATGCACCCTGTACATCCGCAGTCACTAAGGAGTTAAATTGGGACCTAAATTAGCTGCACTACAAACCAGAGAACACTATCCCTGTAATACAGACTAGAGAGTAAGGGTTAGGCACAACTACTATTTATATTGCACATATATTGCAAACATGATCTCTTATAGAACACGAACATCGTGAGGATTTACTATCACTTTAAATAATATTGTTATCTGGTCTTTGCTTCTTGACCACTGCAGTTGCCTGCACTTACTGCACAGCTTTACAATGCACATGGCTTAATGCCAAAAACCACTCCATTTTGGGAATCTGTATCATGCATTTTAAGAGCACACAGATGTGTGTGCTGCCCCCTGCAGTGACCAAGTTGTATGACTTTAGGCCAATGGCAAAACTGTAAACTTTAACACTTGAAAACACATTTATAATGTGATTGGCATAAAGTATTGAATAGACATTATCCAATATAATCTGACATTATCCAATATAATCTGGTATCATGTAATTTCTGCAAGACACACAGTACTGTGCAAAAGTCTAAGGCCACTATTAGATTTGTCATGTTAGCAATGGTATAATGACCATGTATAAGTATTCCTCAGAAATAGAAATACAGGGGATTTGTACTCAGTATGTACGCAAGGCAGTTGCGAAGGGAAATCAGCAAATAAACTTGATGCTCAAGATGTGGTATTCAAGCTGTTATAAAAAATAAATAAATAATCATTGAAGAATCAGAAGAGGTCATGGACAAAAAAAAGGACTGGAAAGCCAAGAAAACTTTCAAAATCTAATTAGAAGTGAATCAGAGTTTCTTCTTTGAGAGAACGTAAGAAGTCCAGCAAGGAACTGGCTCAGCATCTGGCCGCTTCATCGGGGTGCCAAGTGGACCATTCTAAGCCTGAAGAAGTTTGAACAGGAATGGTCTCTGTGGAAGGGTATACATGCTAATCTATGCATATCTTTGCCTTTTCACCCTATTCCCCTTTTGAAAAAGAGGTTGGGCTGCCACCCTTCTGCAAACACCATTCCTGATCAAACTTCTTCGGAATAAATAAATAAATCACAATTCGGAGACAGGTGACCTTGCTGTCAGGATTACAGAATGATCCAGCACGTAGAATTGTGTAACACAGAGGACTGATAGGTAACGTATACCGGAGAATGGCCGGACTAACGTACCAAAGAATAGTCAGGAATAACTGAGGTCAAGGGATACAGAAAGAGACACAACGATAAGGAAAAGCCAGGAGTCAGGGACACCAGAAAACAGGGAAGTCAAAAACAATGCCAAAGTGAAATAACCAGAATTACCAGAATCAATAACGCGCTCTCGGACAACCACAAGGGAAACCACGACAGGGCACTGAGCAGGATGAGAACTGGGCCTAAAAAACCCGCCTGTGGATCTGATAGGCTGTAATCGGCCTTTGACCCCAAAGGCAGTTACCAGGTTCCTAATTGCATAATTGCTGCTCAACATTAACCCTTCTGTGGATTTGGTTGCTGCTCGGCACAACTTTTCCTGTCAGGACAGTAATATTGTTCGCCACAACTTTTCCTGTCTGAACAGTAAATTCCATTAATCAAATTTTTATAAGTGGATGAATACGTGACACTTGCTACCAGTGGTGTATCCTGGTTTTGTGCTGCCCTAGGCAGGACAAAACTCAGGCGCCCCCACCCCCCCATCCCCACCCAACCCTTCCACGCGCCACCCCCACCCAACCCTTCCACCCTTCCCCGCATTCTAAATACACACACACACACATGCACTGACAGAAACACATACTCACTAACAGACACTCATTCACTAACAGGCAAACACACTCACACTCACTAAGAGACACACACTAACAGACAGGCACACACTTACAGACAGACACACTAACAGACAGACACACTAACAGACAGACACACACTAACAGACAGACACACACTAAGAGACAGACACTAAGAGACAGACAGACACTAACAGACAGACACTAACAGACACACAGTAAGAGACACACACTAAGAGACACACACTAACAGACACACACTAACAGACACACACTAACACTAAGAGACAGACACTATGAGACAGACACTATGAGACAGACAGTAACAGACACACACTAACAGACACACACTAACACTAAGAGACAGACACTAACAGGTAGACAATAACAGACGCACACTAACAGACGCACACTAACAGACGCACACTAACAGACGCACACTAACAGACGCACACTAACAGACAGACACTAAGAGACAGACACTAACACTAAGAGACAGACACTAACACTAAGAGACAGACACTAACACTAAGAGACAGACACTAAGAGACAGACACTAAGAGACAGACACTAAGAGACAGACACTAACAGACAGACACTAACACTAAGAGACAGACACTAAGAGACAAACACTAACAGGCAGACACTAACAGACCCACACTAACAGACCCACACTAACAGATGCACACTAACAGACGCACACTAACAGACACACACTAACAGACACACACTAACAGACACACACTAACACTAAGAGACAGACACTAAGAGGCAGATACTAAGAGGCAGACACTAACAGGCAGACACTAACAGGCGCACACTAACAGGCGCACACTAACAGGCGCACACTAACAGACGCACACTAACACTAAGAGACAGACACTAAGAGACAGACACTAAGAGACAGACACTAACACTAAGAGACAGACACTAAGAGACAGACACTAAGAGACAGACACTAAGAGACAGACACTAAGAGGCAGACACTAACAGGCAGACACTAACAGACCCACACTAACAGACCCACACTAACAGACGCACACTAACAGACACACACAAACAGACAGACACTAACACTAAGAGACAGACACTAAGAGGCAGACACTAAGAGGCGCACACTAACAGACACACACAAACAGACAGACACTAACACTAAGAGACAGACACTAAGAGGCAGACACTAAGAGGCGCACACTAACAGACGCACACTAACAGACGCACACTAACAGACGCACACTAACAGACGCACACTAACAGACGCACACTAACAGACGCACACTAACAGACGCACACTAACAGACGCACACTAACAGATGCACACTAACAGACAGACACTAACACTAAGAGACAGACACTAAGAGACAGACACTAAGAGACAGACACTAAGAGACAGACACTAAGAGACAGACACTAAGAGACAGACACTAAGAGACAGACACTAACACTAAGAGACAGACACTAAGAGACAGACACTAACAGGCAGACACTAACAGACCCACACTAACAGACCCACACTAACAGACCCACACTAACAGATGCACACTAACAGACACACACTAACAGACACACACTAACACTAAGAGACAGACACTAAGAGGCAGATACTAAGAGGCAGACACTAACAGGCAGACACTAACAGGCAGACACTAACAGGCGCACACTAACAGGCGCACACTAACAGGCGCACACTAACAGGCGCACACTAACAGGCGCACACTAACAGACGCACACTAACAGACACACACTAACAGACACACACTAACACTAAGAGACAGACACTAAGAGACAGACACTAAGAGACAGACACTAACAGACAGACACTAAGAGACAGACACTAAGAGACAGACACTAACAGACCCACACTAACAGATGCACACTAACAGACAGACACTAACACTAAGAGACAGACACTAAGAGGCAGACACTAACAGGCGCACACTAACAGACGCACACTAACAGACGCACACTAACAGACGCACACTAACAGACGCACACTAACAGACGCACACTAACAGACGCACACTAACAGACGCACACTAACAGACAGACACTAAGAGACAGACACTAACACTAAGAGACAGACACTAACACTAAGAGACAGACACTAACACTAAGAGACAGACACTAAGAGACAGACACTAAGAGACAGACACTAAGAGACAGACACTAAGAGACAGACACTAAGAGACAGACACACACACTAACAGACAGACACTAAGAGACAGACTAACAGACAGACACACACACTAAGAGACAGACACTAAGAGACAGACACACACACTAAGAGACACACACACTAGCAGACAAACACACTCACTCTTTGTATTTTATTTCTTTAACAACCCCCCCAGCCTCCTTACCTTTAGGAATGCTGGGGGGGTTCTCCCTCTTCCTGGGGCTGTTGGTAGGGCTGCTGGGCTGGCTGTTAGGCGCGGGCGGCATTGGCGAGGGAGCACTTTCCCCTGAGCTCTCTGCTCCGCTCCCTCGCGCGCCGCCCTCAGAGTGAGGCTGGGAGGCGGAGCCAGAATATGACGTCATATTCCGTCTCCCAGCCTCACTCTGCGGGCGGCGCGTGAGGGAGCTGAGCAGAGAGCTAAGGGGAAAGTGCTCCCTCGCCAGTGCCGCCCGCGCCTAACAGCCAGCCCATCCAGCATGTCTGTTAGCCGCAAGGCTAACAAGACATTTGCCCTGGGCGTTTGGGGGCGGCTTTTTTTGCTGCCCCCTGGAAAATGCCGCCCAAGGCAAATGCCTTGTTTGCCTCGCGGCTAATACGCCCCTGCTTGCTACACCATAACCTTTTATCTGGAGTTATAATACATGGTGAAGAAATAAAGGAACAGGGGACCTTCTTTTACCATAATTTTATACCTGAAGTTAGAACACACAGTGTGCCGGGAGACAAGGATAAGGGACCTTATATCATAACCTCATAGCTCTAGTTATAATACACTATTTACGGGGACACAGAGTCCTCCTTAAACCATAACCTTATATCTGAAGTTATAAACTTGTTTGAGCAGGGCCTTTATCACCCTCTGTTCCTGTGAGTCTACCTAGTCTAGTTGCAAATACCTATCTTTAAGTTCACCTATAGTACAAAACTGCAGAATTTGTTGACACTTAATAATAATGATAACTAACAACACTTTTCAACAAATTAATTAAAATGTAACAATTGCATATCTCCTCTACAGTTGGTTCGGTGGGACTTTCACAGTTTTTGGGTCCTGTCCCACATTCTGGGTGTTTGACTGTGTGACGGGAACTACCTTTGGCTGGGAACACTGAGCTCCAGATTTACTGCTGGAATGTGTGGGTGTCACTTAGACATAAGAGGTGACTGGGAAACTGAGAAAGGGAGTTTCCCATGAATATGCCATGGTCCCCCTCCAAAACTCAAACCTACCCTCATATGTCCCCATTCTCAGAGGGTAATAGACCCACGCATTCCAACAGTAAGTCTGGAACCCGGTGTTTCCAGCCCAGGGTAGTTTCCAACACATTTCTCCTCCTTCGGAAGGAGACTAACCCATGAGGACACCCCAGACATGTTAACTCCAAAGTTAGGGAGAAAATCCAGCCCACCAAGGCCATCATCAAATTGCATACCCCAAACAAATTGCTAATGCAAGAACAGCACTCACCTAACCGACTTCTCCCTCTCCCAAAGTATATACCCACACCTGGGGAGACTTTCCCACAGCCCCTTCTTCCTGGAGTCTTCTCAGCCATTGGAGAGAAGGCAGGGAGTCTGAGACCTCACCGACACAAAGATGAGGAGCTGGGCTGACTGCACAGCATCCCTGGGGACCACAGGTGGAGACCATAGTCCTATCCACCAGTACCGGATAGAGATCCCCCAGTGTTTTTGAAGAGAGGCCGACATCCTTTGGCTCTGGAGTCACCAATGGGGAGGGCAGAGGTCAGCCTTGGGACCAGGTTTCCACTGGGCCAACCGCATCGGACACCCACACATTCTAACAGTAAATCTTGAACTCAGTGTTTCCAGTCCTGGGTAGTTCCCATCACAAACTGCTTACAATGAAGAGGTGTCAGGGTACACCTGGCACCATAATTACTACAGCTACCTGTATTGTTCATGGTGCTTGGAGTGTTCCTTTAATCCCGGTTTTAAGTTTATAAAACAATTTCTAACTGGATATTTTACCGGTACAAATTGGGACAGACATTCTTCGATTTTATTAAAGACACGGAGGCTCCTATTATGCATTCTCTTTCTTTAATATACTCCCAGCAGCAAGAAAAAGGGAAGTATGAGAGAATCATAGAAAAAAAGAAACCATAACAATAGCCTGGTAACAGTAGCACCAATCAGCATCCAGTATAATCCATATAGGTGTAGTGCTCCTTGACTCCTCCTCTTTCTTGCTGCTCCCTCAGACAAGTTAAGTACCTCATCTTGCTACTCCTGTGATTTTTTATACATTTATTTGTATTTTCTAATTCCTATACATTACAGGGAGTGCAGAATTATTAGGCAAATTAGTATTTTGACCACATCATCCTCTTTATGCATGTTGTCTTACTCCAAGCTGTATAGGCTCGAAAGCCTACTACCAATTAAGCATATTAGTGTCAGGGTACCTGTGGTCTCTACCTCCGAAAGAGGTAGAGACTTAGCTGTTCCTCCATCCAGACGGTCTGATGGCTCCCTTCCCCGCGGTCTATCCGGTCATGCTAGGCCGGCCGCGAGGGAGTGACTGCCTTTTACAGCATCTAGGCAGGAAGTAGTCATCAGGACACTCCCCCGGAACGACCTGTCAGTCAATTGCTGCAGGACCAATCAAGACGCCTCGGAGGCGTGGTTACTGCTCTGAACAGGGTATTTAACAGAGCTTCTTTCATTAGCTCATTGCCCTGTCGTGGTTCTAGCTTGTTCTAGTCACTCAGTGCTTGTGTATTCTATTATCCCTTTTGGTCTTGACCCGGCTTGTTTACCTTACTCTGCTTATCTCTGTTACCCTTGATTCGGCTTGTCTCTCGCTTACCTGTCTTCTGTTACCCTCGACCTCGGCTTGTCTTTGACCATTCTATACTGTACTACTTACGTTAGTCCGGCCATTCTAAGGTCCGGTATACGTATCTGGCTACTGTTTGTACTCTGCGTGTTGGATCCCTGTCCCGATCCTGACAATTAGGTGATGTGCATCTCTGTAATGAGAAGGGGATGTGGTCTAATGACATCAACACCCTATATCAGGTGTGCATAATTATTAGGCCACTTCCTTTCCTTTGGCAAAATGGGTCAAAAGAAGGACTTGACAGGCTCAGAAAAGTCAAAAATAGTGAGATATCTTGCAGAGGGATGCAGCACTCTTAAAATTGCAAAGCTTCTGAAGCGTGATCATCGAACAATCAAGCGTTTCATTCAAAATAGTCAACAGGGTCGCAAGAAGCGTGTGGAAACACCAAGGCGCAAAATAACTGCCCATGAACTGAGAAAAGTCAAGCGTGCAGCTGCCAAGATGCCACTTGCCACCAGTTTGGCCATATTTCAGAGCTGCAACATCACTGGAGTGCCCAAAAGCACAAGGTGTGCAATACTCAGAGACATGGCCAAGGTAAGAAAGGCTGAAAGACGACCACCACTGAACAAGACACACAAGCTGAAACGTCAAGACTGGGCCAAGAAATATCTCAAGACTGATTTTTCTAAGGTTTTATGGACTGATGAAATGAGAGTGAGTCTTGATGGGCCAGATGGATGGGCCCGTGGCTGGATTGGTAAAGGGCAGAGAGCTCCAGTCCGACTCAGACGCCAGCAAGGTGGAGGTGGAGTACTGGTTTGGGCTGGTATCATCAAAGATGAGCTTGTGGGGCCTTTTCCGGTTGAGGATGGAGTCAAGCTCAACTCCCAGTCCTACTGCCAGTTTCTGGAAGACACCTTCTTCAAGCAGTGGTACAGGAAGAAGTCTGCATCTTTCAAGAAAAACATGATTTTCATGCAGGACAATGCTCCATCACACGCGTCCAAGTACTCCACAGCGTGGCTGGCAAGAAAGGGTATAAAAGAAGAAAATCTAATGACATGGCCTCCTTGTTCACCTGATCTGAACCCCATTGAGAACCTGTGGTCCATCATCAAATGTGAGATTTACAAGGAGGTAAAACAGTACACCTCTCTGAACAGTGTCTGGGAGGCTGTGGTTGCTGCTGCACGCAATGTTGATGGTGAACAGATCAAAACACTGACAGAATCCATGGATGGCAGGCTTTTGAGTGTCCTTGCAAAGAAAGGTGGCTATATTGGTCACTGATTTGTTTTTGTTTTGTTTTTGAATGTCAGAAATGTATATTTGTTAATGTTGAGATGTTATATTGGTTTCACTGGTAAAAATAAATAATTGAAATGGGTATATATTTGTTTTTTGTTAAGTTGCCTAATAATTATGCACAGTAATAGTCACCTGCACACACAGATATCCCCCTAAAATAGCTATAACTAAAAACAAACTAAAAACTACTTCCAAAAATATTCAGATTTGAGTTCATTGAGAACATGGTTGTTGTTCAATAATAAAATTAATCCTCAAAAATACAACTTGCCTAATAATTCTGCACTCCCTGTATTTGGATGTTCCTTAGATTGTACATTGTGCTACATTTATTGTATATTTATTGTCAGTTCTTACTGTCTGTGGTATATCCTTATGGTGTCAGGGGAGTGCTTCCTATCTGGTGTCAGGGGTGTGCTAGTCCTCCCTGCCCTCACCTAGGGGTTGTCTTCATCTATTTTCCCTGTTGGGTGACTGGTATTAAGGCAGCCGTTTTTCTGGTGCTTGTGTTGCACCTCCGGTTTATGCCCGTGGTCTGTCCGCGGTTTTTCAGGCGGCCGCACGTGCGTGGCCATTTAGTTTCATTTTCCCTTTACAGTTCGGCCGCGCATGCGCAGTTTGTGGCGCGGCGGCCATCTTTTTGGTTTCCGTCTCCGCGAGTGTAACTTTCACTCGTGGTGGCCATTTTAAATGCGATTTCGGCGGGAAACTGACGCGTAACGAGCTTCAGCGCATAACGGTTTCTCCTACCCGCCTAAGCACTCTCCTAAGACCCAGACTGAGATATCATTGCTGTTTTTGTGGTTATTGCTGCCAAACTGTAAGTGTGGTGTGGAGGATTAATCTATCCTGACACCCTTTTCTGTTTTTCTCTCTCAATAGTTAGTTATTTTCCTTTACAGGCTACTAAAATCTGTTTGTACACTTAGGCACCTAGCCAATCTTAATAAGGCTATTTTACTGGGCCCAATATCTTGTCACTAGTTGGACTTGGATATATATATCCCCTGTAAAGAATCTATCTGCTAAAGGCAGGATCAGAGTGAGAGACCTTCAGGGTCTATGTGCCCCACACCAGGTGTTTCCCCCTCTAACAAGGGAGGTACAGGTGACGCCAGCCTCATGGCATCGGAGGAATTTCAATCTCTCCTAAACTCCACCATGGCACAGTCCATTAACAGAGCTTTAACTTCTGCGATGGGGGTCATGTCATCTTCTATCACTCAGTCTATAACAGAGGCATTGATACAGACACAGACTAGTGGCATGCAGAACACACACAACCCGGGACACAAGGCTTTGGCAAAGAGCAGACATGTGGCCTCCCCTCCAGAACTGCAGGTTCAGCCTGCATCAAATGACACGCCTCAGGCTGTTAAAGATGGCGCGATACCACCGCGCACTAGAGCCCCTGGCCGGGCAAAATCGACCAGAGCTTGGAAACGGGCATGTGCCCATGGGGATTTGTCCGATTCGGACCGGAGTTTGGAAGAGGAGTATGATGACTCCTATATGGACCACTACAGTGCGGAATTTTCAGATTCCGGGTCTGACATTAAAACAGGCATTGCGACCCAAAAGACTACGGCTCTGGGCGCTGAGCCTGCTGACTCGGGCGAGGGTGACAATTTGCGAGACCCGCTGGGTAACCCGTTATTTGACCCAGATGACCTCTGTCACCCTCGCTCGGCAGCATGGGAGCCGCCTACAGTACCTCGCACTGCGGGTGCGAAAGCCTTTATCTAAAGAAGGGCGCAATAAGTTAAGGGTGGAATGCCCATGACCCATCCTTCCAGACTCAGTGGAAAAAACACCTGACGTGGCCCCTCAGTTGGTCCAGTTCTTGAACAAGTCATGTTGGAAACCAAGGAAGGGCTTAGACTTTGCCCTCCGGAACTGCCAAGACAAATTCCTTGATACTTTGGGACCCATATCTAAACTGTATGAGCTAGTAGAGTCTGCCCAATCGGGCGAAAGCGAATTTGATTTCGAAGTAGCGATAGGCTGGTTGCAGAGATTAGTCTGCATGGTGGGTAACGCCAATACGGCTATGGCTACCGAATGCCGCAAGAACCCAAACTGGCCAGCATAGCAACCAACGAGCCAGGCCCAGCTGCTAAAGGCTTACTTTTTGGTGAATCCTTTATTAAGGATCTTGGGCTGTACGTAAAGACATTTACAGCAATTGATAAAGCTCAGACATCTCTTAAGAGAGTAATCGCACCTCTGTTTTTTGGAGGGGCCGGCAGAGGAAGGAGCCGTCTACGCGGCCGTGGATTTCGAGGCTGAAATAGAGCCGGCAGAGGCTCCTTTAATAACCAGAGAGCGGTACCGGAGCGACACTATACCCCATTCTTCCCATCTCGGGGACGGCCCTGGAATTCCCGCGGACCACGGGGGTCTGTTTCAGGCAGACGACCTTATGGTGAGTACCGAGTATCTCCTTTTTTCCTATGTAAAAGTGGGGGGCAGACTGGCATTGTTTCATCATGCTTGGAAAATTTTAACCGCAGATGTTTGGGTATTAACCCCTTAAGGACCAAACTTCTGGAATAAAATGGAATTATGACATGTCACACATGTCATGTGTCCTTAAGGGGTTAAAGACGATACAAGGATACCTATTGGAGTTAACCTCCCACCCGGTTCAGACGCAGTTCCCTCGAGAACTAAACATGGCCGACCAACACCAAACAATGATCTCAGCAGAGATCGCAGAGTTAGCGTCAAGAAATGCTATTCAACAAATCCCATGGGACACAGAAGGGTTCGTAGGCAACCTGTTTCTGGTCCCCAAGAAAGGGGGCGGGGTACGCCTAGTAATAAATCTCCGACCTCTAAATGCGTTTGTCCAGTACCACCATTTCAAAATGGAGGGTATTCATTGCCTTCGGGACCTCCTCATACCATCGGATTGGATGGTCAAAATAGATTTAAGGGACGCTTACCTGACAATCCCTATTTCAGAAGCGCATCAGAACCTACTGCAGTTTCAGTGGCAGGGAACGAAATGGAGGTTTGTATGTCTGCCATTTGGCCTATCCTTTGCTTCATGGTGCTTCACAAAAGTGCTGAAGCCAATGATTGCCTTTCTGCGCACACGAGGGGTCAGATTAATAATTTATCTAGACGGCATCCTTCTTCTGTCCCAGTCTCAATCTCAACTACACATTCACCTATCCTGGACGACCCACCTTCTCCAAAACTTAGGATTCTTGATGAATTGGGAGAAATCAATTCTACAACCCTCCAGATGCATGGAATTTCTGGGTTTCCAAGTGGACCATTTCCCTCCGACAACTTGCGAGGATCATAGGGCCATTGGCATCGTCCATACAGGCGATCTTCCCGGGACCGTTACACTATCGTGCCCTACAAAGGCTCAAAGTCTCATACCTACGCTCCGGTCACTCATACGAAACCTGTGTTATACTGGACGAAGTCTCCAGGGAAGAGCTGGACTGGTGGCTAGCCCACATGGAGGCATGGAACGGATGGGCGATATTTGGATGGATGCCTGATCTGGTCATAGAGTCGGACGCCAGCTTACACGGCTGGGGCACGCATTGCGGGTCAGTTTCCACCGGTGGCAGGTGGTCAAACGAAGAATCGCTGTTACACATGAACTGCCTAGAACTATTAGCAGCGTCCTTTGCCATTCGCAGTATGACCCTCACAGGCATTTCATGCTCGATCTTAATCAAGATGGACAACATCTCAGCGGTGCGTTATATCAACCACCTAGGAGGGACGAAATCCAAGGTGCTCTCTCTGATGGCTCGAGATTTTTGGCACTATTGCCTGGAACACAGCATTTCGGTAATAGCAGAATACATTCCGGGGCAGGACAATACGATGGCAGATTGGTACTCCCGATACCTTCGGGACGCAGGGGATTGGCATCTCCACCCAATGATTTTCCAGCGCCTCTCTCGACTCTGGGGACCTTTCAATATAGACCTCTTCGCGTCTCGTCTAAACACCCAGCTCCCTCGGTTCTTCAGTTGGAGACCGGATCCAGATGCTCTGGCGACAGATGCATTCCTACAGGACTGGACTAAGGGCAGGAACAAGCTTTTCCCCCTTACAACCTCATTTCTTGGACCCTAGCGGTCCTTCGATATTCCAGGGGAACACTGGCGCTTGTAGCCCCATTATGGAGGTCACAACCTTGGTTTCCTCAGTTATTGGAAATGTCGATAGATTTCCCACAGCTGTTGCCGGACATGCCCTACCTCTTGACCAGCCCAGAGGGAATGAGTAACGAACTGGCCGACCAGGGTCTACTTTAACTGATGGCATGGCTCATTTCAGGAGATCATGGAATCTCGAGGAGGTTTCGTAGACGACACTCAGTCTCTTGGCAGAGCCGTGGGCACCAGGTACCAGACGTGCCTATGGGTCGGCTTGGAGAAAGTGGACTGATTGGTGCGTGGGACAGTCAATGGATCCCATATCAACTCCTACAAAAGCAATTCTACAATTTCTGACCCTACTCTTTGAGGAAGGAAAAGCCTTTCGTACTATAAATCTGTACAGATCAGCCATATCAGCGAGACATATGGGGTTGGATGGCACCCCAATAGGTAAACATGCTCTTATCTGTCGTTTACTCAAAGGCATCCGTCTTACTTGACCTCCTCAAACTTAATATTCTTCCTTTTTGGATGTCAATATGATCTTTCATTTGATCAAATGTTGGCCAGTGAACCAGGAACTTTCTCTAAAGCAACTGTCGGCCAAGCTGCTGATGCTGTTTTGTTTACTTTCATGTAAACGGGTTGCTGATGTTAGAGCGCTAGACTGGCATGCACGCGTTTTTGTCCCAAACTGAGTATCCTTTAATATTTCACGTAGGACAAAATCCTCGACTAAGGAAGTTTTCTACCCGTCGTTTCCGGACAACCCAAATTTGTGCCCTGTGTTATGTCTGAAGGAATACAAGCATTGTACGGCCTTGCTCCGTCCAGAGCAAACACATCCATTATTCATCTCGTTCAAAGTACCTCACCTACCAGTATCGACTACTTTAGCTCGTTGGATCAAATGGTTGATGTCAATGGCAGGCATAGACACCTAAATTTTTTCCTCACACTTCATTCGCGGGGCTATGGCCTCTAAAGCCGCCATGATAGGTTGTAAATTGGAGGATGTCCTACGGGCAGCCAACTGGTCGAATGAGTCTACATTTCGTAATTTCTATTTTCACCCAGTGCAACACATTTCCAGTTCAGTGATTGCTCAGCTTTAAAATAGCATAATAGGAGCCTCCGTGTCTTTAATAAAATTACCAGATTTTACTATTAACATGACGTAAAGTCATGATTTTATTAATGACACGGAGGCGAGTATTATTCCCACCCACCCTACCCAGGGTGGTGATTAAGTTGCAACCCAGACATGGGGCCTTTAGGATGACTTAATACGGTAAGTACAAGATCCTTCATGGCATAGGTGAGTAAGTATTCAATGAATATGGCTTATATGATACCTATTTTGATTTAGCAAAATGGTTGATGAACTTGATATATTTACATCGAATGATTAGCATGTTGACGAGTTGTTAAATGCGGAATAGCAGTCACGAGATTTCGATATTACCATATTTTTCTTCTCTTTTAGCTTGAATACAACTTGTGAGTTGTTGGTTGAAACTGTTCTATATTGAAGTTCTAGTTATGGTTTTGGTTCATGAATACGTATTTCTGGTTGGAATACCTTGGAATTTGCACTAATGGTCTTCGGGATCTATGCAGAAAGAGGAGGAGTCAAGGAGCACTACACCTATATGGATTATACTGGATGCTGATTGGTGCTACTGTTACCAGGCTATTGTTATGGTTTCTTTTTTTCTATGATTCTCTCATACTTCCCTTTTTCTTGCTGCTGGGAGTATAATAAAGAAAGAGAATGCATAATACTCGCCTCCATGTCATTAATAAAATCATGACTTTACGTCATGTTAATAGTAAAATCTGGTAATTATGACTTCGTACACGATAAGGATAAAAGTATAGAAACTGTTACAAAACTAAAAGAAGCACAGGATTGTGGTTTCGGTCATGTTGTCACCGGTAGCCTGACGATGAATATGATGTGCCTGTTGTTCTCATTTGGTACCTACTAAAGTGACCTAGGGATCCGTTTTAGGTCCAGATGAAGGGTAATAGAATCACTGGTATAACATGTAAGGAGATTGATCGAAACACTGTTCTAAGATTGTTGTGGCTATGTAATCCCAGCAATTCCTGTCATCAGTTTGTCTCCAAGCTTTTGGACATGTGGTTGGTATAAACCCATAGCTGTTTGTCCAGTAATAACATTATCTACACAGTGACCTACCCTCCAAATTATTTTTTTGAATGCCAATAGACTAAAGCTGCCATCAAGGCTCTAACAAGACTATTATCTGTAAGTCCCAATATCAAGCCACCTTTCTAAAAATGTAACACTATAAATTAATATTAAATAAATAAGTACATAAAATATAAGACTACAGCTAAACATTATGAATTTTCAGTGAATAACTTTTGAATCGTGTCTAGATTACACCCTAAATTAGTTTCATACATGAGTCACATACTCGGATCAGAACCAACACCCACACATAGAATCCCACATATGACTAAGGGTTATTAATTTGCTCAATTTACCCAGGGATAAAATAGAAGAACTCCAGTAACTAACCTTAAGATGCATTTCTGAGGCTGGAATTTTACCCAGTTTCCCACAGTTATATATCCACAGACGTCTCAAATCAGTGGCGGAACTAATGCAGAGAGTGCCCTGGTGCAAGAAATAATTTTGGGTCCCCCCTAGCACACATACAGATACAAACATACCTACACAGCTACATACACACAAACATATAGCTACGCACACAAACAGATACACACACTTTAGCGGTACCCCCTAGAAGTAGAAGGATTTCACCGTCAGAGCCTTCCTCTTCCCAATGGTGAGAGGTGCTGTATAATCCCAGAGTCATCCGTGAGAGAAGCAGGAACAGCTTTTACAAGAGCTAGTGATTCGTGATATAGCGGTTCCCTACAATAAGAGACAGAACTCTTGAGGGTGAAGAAAATCTGAGGTTTAATGGAGGCACACTGCCTTTTATGCAGGTTTCTCAACAAGGGTGACGCCCAGGTGGACCTTGTTGGGCACAGGGACACAAAGTGTACAAACCAATGAAAACAATGTGACAAAGAATGACACTCCCACATACAGTACACAATCCCTCCCCTCTGGCTGTGATATAATTAAAGGGACACTCCAGGCACCCAGACCACTTCTGCTAATTGGAGTGGTCTGGGTGCCAGCTCCCACTACCCTTAACCCTGCAAGTGTAATTATTGCAGTTTTTTTTAAACTGCAATAATTACCTTGCAGGGTTAAGTCCTCCCCTAGTGGCTGTCTATTAGACAGCCACTAGAGGACACTTCCTGCTCTATAGCACAGGTTTTCTGTGCTAGAGCGTCGCTGGACGTCCTCACGCTGTGTGAGGACCTCCAGCGTCGCTCTATTCCCCATAGGGAAGCATTGAAATTCATTTTCAATGCTTTCCTATGGGGTGCGCTAATGCGCATGCGCGGCATTAGGTCTCCTCGGCCGGCGGGCGAGATCAGTCTCGCCCACCGGCCGACGTAAGCAGAAGGAGGAGCGGCGGGGGAGGAGGAAGCAGCGACGTGGGACCTGTCGCTGAATCTGGTAAGTCACTGAAGGGGCTTTCACCCCTTCAGCAACTGGGGATTGGGGGATGGGAGGGAGAGGGACCCTCCAGTGCCAGGAAAACGGATCGTTTTCCTGGCACTGGAGTTTCCCTTTAAGGCAGATAATGCCTTAACGTAATTATCCCCAGGCAGAAAAAAACAAGTCCAATACGTACCCCAAAATACAACATATCCCCATAAACATTCCCTGAGAGCCCTGATCTGGGGGAAAAACATACTTGTTTCAGGGGTTCAAAAGTTAGTTGGAAGTCTCTTTTTGACCGACAGCACGCATGGCTTAATGCCCATAACAGTTCCAGAGAATATGTCTGTGAGGCCGGTCTATTTCAGCAGTCAAAGTCATGTTCCAATAGTCGAATGTAGCAGTTCGTGCACAGAGTCAGTGAGTGTATGTCAGGATTACTAGTTGATCCAACACGTAGAATTGTGTCACACAGATGACTAATAGGTAACGTATAACCGGGTCTTAGAATGGCCGGACTTAACGTACCAAAGAGTAGTCAGGATACTTGCCGAGGTCAGGGGTACAGATTGAGACACAACGATAAGGGAAAGCCAGAACTCAGGGATACAAAAATACAGGGAAGTCAAAATCAAAGCCAAAGTCAAAAACCAGAAGAAACTTGAATCAGGAACGCCCTCTCGCCAACCACTAGGGAAACCACGACAGGGCACTGAGCAGGATGAGATCTGGGCCTAAATACCCCTCCTCTGGATCTGATAGGCTGTAATCGGCCTTTGACCCCAAAGGCAGTTACCAGATTCCCATTTGCATAATTGCTGCTTAGCACAAACCCTCCTGTGGATTTGATTGCTGCTCAGCACAACTTTTCCTGTCAGAACAGTAAATGTCATTAATCACAGTTCTATATGCGGATGAATACGTGACAGTGTATCAGGTTCGCTAGATTAAATCTACCGAACGGTGCTCCGTACGTGCAATTCCAGTTGAACCTAGCTGGAGGTGGAAGTCCCAGCAGTGTTCATGCCGTTGAGTGTCCAATTTTAGTTCCATGCGCTCAATGACAAAACACCGCTGGGTGCGTTCGACTAAACAAGATGTGTGTGTGCCAGAGGATCTGTCACACACACATATACACAGAAACACACACACCCTGGCACACAGATACAGACACAAATACCTACACATACACACTCAGGGCCGGCGCCACCTGTAAGGCGACCTAGGCAGCCGCCTAGGGCGCACCTTAGCAGGGTGCGCCGGATCCCTGTGTCCGGAGTCCCCGCTGCGGCTCCTCATGCTGCGCCGCCTGAGCGCTTTAGCAAGCCCCAGGCGGCGCAGCACTGCTGTGTGGTGTGTGCTGTGCGCAGAGCGCTCCCTCCTGCCGGTCTCTTAAGGTAGCGTGCTCATTGAGTGAGCACTTCCCTTCAGTTCGCCGGCGGCCGGGTACAGGAAACAGAAGTTCCTGTCCCGTGTTCCGCGCTGCCCGGCCACGCTACATAGGCAGATAGGAGGGTAAGGACCATTGGGGGGGGTGTAAGGACCAGGGAGGGGGGTGTAAGGACCATGAAGGGGGGGTAAGGACCATGAAGGGAGGGGGGTGTAAGGACCATGAAGGGAGGGGGGTGTAAGGACCATGAAGGGGGGGGGTAAGGACCATGAAGGGTGGGGGGTAAGGACCATGAAGGGAGGGGGGGTAAGGACCAGCGAGGGGGGTGTAAGGACCATGAAGGGGGGGGGGTAAGGACCATGAAGGGAGGGGGGTGTAAGGACCATGAAGGGAGGGGTGGGGGGTAAGGACCATGAAGGGAGGGGTGGGGGGTAAGGACCATGAAGGGAGGAGGGGTAAGGACCATGAGGGGAGGGGGTAAGGACCATGAGGGGAGGGGGTAAGGACCATGAGGGGAGGGGGGGTAAGCACCATGAGGGGAGGGGGGGTAAGGACCATTAGGGGAGAGGGGAGGGGGGGTAAGGACCATTAGGGGAGAGGGGAGGGGGGGTAAGGACCATGAGGGGAGGGGGGGTTAAGGACCACTAGGGGAGAGGGGAGGGGGGGGGAGTAAGGACCACTAGTGGAGGGGGGAGTAAGGAGCACTAGTGGAGGTGGGGGGGAGTAAGGACCACTAGGGGAGGGGAGGGGGGGAGTAAAGACCACTAATGGGTTTGGGAGAGGGAGGACCACTAAGGGGGTGAAGGACCACCAAAGGGGGGTAAGGAGGGAGGACCACTAAGGAGAGGGGAGGAGGGTAAGGACCACTAATGCATCCCTTACGTTCACACAAACACTCATTCTCTTACACACAGAAACAAAATGCATCTCTTACACAATCAATGCACCCCTTAGAGACACACACTGCATTCAATTACATACACAGAAACACACCTTGCACCCCTTACACACACACACAGAAACATACAATGCATTCCTTACACGCAAACACACACCGCATCTCCTATAAACACACTACATCCCTTACACAAATTGGTATCCCTATAAACTACATTCCATAAGAACACACACACATTGCATCCAGTCTACAAGAACACATAAAACATCCCCATCACACATACACTCCACTTCCTATGAGAGAACTCATGGGTGGGCCATGTAGGTATTTATGGGTGGGCATTGTAGGCATACTCACGGTCAAGCCCTGGGGGCCCAGACCTTGAGCTGTGTAATGGGCCCTGTTCGTTAATTGTTGTCTCCAGAGAGCCTCTTCTACACCAGACCTGTGGAGCCAGACTGAGCCCATCATCAGCCTCTTGTCCTCATCTGGTGGTAAGTAGGCAATCCAATATATTATTAGTGGCACTAATCTCTAATTTACCTCACATTAAATGGATACTATAGTCACCAGAAGCACTACAGCATAATGTAGTGGTTCTGGTGTCTATAACCTGTGCCTGTAGGCTTTTTCATGTAAACAGTCTTTTCAGATAAAAGACACTTTGTGAAGACTGACGTTGGTCCATATGGCAGAGCATATGGGCGGGGCATTGTGATGTCACATGGTGGGCAGAACATATGGGGGAGGCGGCAAAATTGTTTTTGCCTCGGGCGGCAAAAATCCTTGCACTGGCCCTGTACACACTGGCACAGACATAGATATACACTGGCACACACATACAAACACTGGCATACACACACTGGCACTTACACCCAGGTACACATTGACACTTACAGATACACGTACCTACACATACACACACATAGATAAACACCGACACACATACCTACACATACACACTGGTGCACACACATACACAATAGCATACAAACACTGGCACACACACAGACACACATACAAACATATACCTACACACGCACACAAACAAACAGATACACACACATACATTTACTGGCATACACGCACTGGCACACAGATACACACACATAGACACACATACACAATGGCACACACACATACCTACACATACACACTGACACACAGATGCGCACATACACAGACACACATACATACTGGCACACAAACATATCTACACATACACACACTGCCACACAAACATACACATACAGATACATACTGACACTCACAGATATACACACATGCCTACACACACACACACACACTGGCACATACATACACACAGACAAACATACCGGCACATACATACACACAGACACACATACCTACACACACTGGCACAAACTCATATACACACACACACAGAGACACACACTGATACTCACAGATACAGAGAGAAGCACACACATACCTACACATAAACACAAATCGCAATATACATACCTTTTAATTGCAGGGTGGTGACTTTCTGGGGCATGCTGACACTGATATGAGTTTGAAGCAGCCTGCCTGCTGAACTCTCCCTCCTCCTCGGTCTCCTCCTGGCCCGCACGTTCTGTAGGCTGGGAGGAAATGACAGTCACTTCCTCCCAGCATGCTCTGAAAACATTAAAGGGGCCTGTTCACCGTGCTAAAGGACCACAGCATCCGACTGGGCTCCTGATAAGACCTGCCTGGGGAGATTCCTCTCTGCATTTCTGGTACTGCAAGGGCCTGGTCAGGCTCTTAAAGGGCCGCGGCGCCTGACCGGGCCCCTGTTAAACAATAATACCCAATAGGTGGCTCTTACTGCATGGACCACACGATGGGCCCCCCAAGACATGCGGGTCCCGGTGCAGCTATCTCAAATAGAAGAAGTTAAGATTGTGTTCCTTTAACAAATACAATATATTACTAAGGGAATAAAAAAGCAGTACTCGCCAGTAAGGTGAGAAGAAATCAATTCAGTTCACATAAGTCTATATAACCTACCCAATAGGTGGCTCTTACTGCATGGACCACACGATGGGCCCCCCAAGACATGCGGGTCCCGGTGCAGCTATCTCAAATAGAAGAAGTTAAGATTGTGTTCCTTTAACAAATACAATATATTACTAAGGGAATAAAAAAGCAGTACTCGCCAGTAAGGTGAGAAGAAATCAATTCAGTTCACATAAGTCTATATAACCTATGTACAAAGAATGTTAACTCTTCAGTCCTTTACTGGGGCAATAACTGACAGGGTGTTTCAATAAAGTCAGAATTTAGAGTGAATTTCCACATTTAAAAAAAAAATCTCTAAGCCAGCTATGCTTTTAGTTTGGCAACTCTGGCCTTAAATTAGAAATTCAGTTTGTGGATGCAGAGTGTGTGTCAGTGTAATGAATGCAGAGTGTGTGTTAGTGTTGTGGATGCAGTGTGTGTGTTAGTGTAATGAATGCAGAGTGTGTGTTAGTGTAATGAATGCAGAGTGTGTGTTAGTGTTGTGGATGCAGTGTGTGTGTTAGTGTTGTGGATGCAGTGTGTGTGTCAGTGTAATGAATGCGGAGTGTGTGTTAGTGTTGTGGATGCAGTGTGTGTGTTAGTGTAGTGGATGCAGTGTGTGTGTTAGTGTTGTGGATGCAGAGTGTGTGTCAGTGTAATGAATGCAGAGTGTGTGTTAGTGTTGTGGATGCAGTGTGTGTGTTAGTGTAATGAATGCAGAGTGTGTGTTAGTGTAATGAATGCAGAGTGTGTGTTAGTGTTGTGGATGCAGTGTGTGTGTTAGTGTTGTGGATGCAGTGTGTGTGTCAGTGTAATGAATGCGGAGTGTGTGTTAGTGTTGTGAATGCAGTGTGTGTTTCAGTGTAGTGAATGCAGAGTGTGTGTTAGTGTTGTGGATGCAGTGTGTGTGTTACTGTTGTGGATGCAGTGTGTGTGTTAGTGTTGTGGATGCAGTGTGTGTGTTAGTGTTGTGGATGCAGTGTGTGTGTTAGTGTTGTGGATGCAGTGTGTGTTAGTGTTGTGGATGCAGAGTGTGTGTTAGTGTTGTGGATGCAGTGTGTGTGTTAGTGTTGTGGATGCAGTGCGTGTGTTAGTGTTGTGGATGCAGTGTGTGTGTCAGTGTAGTGAATGCAGAGTGTGTGTTAGTGTTGTGGATGCAGTGTGTGTGTGTTTAGTAGTGTATGCATGTAAATGTAATAAAAGTTATTCCCCCCTCCCGGTTTCTTACCTGGTTCAGGGAGGGGTGAAGATTCTTTGATCCCTGGTGGTCCGTTCCGGTGCCATTGTGGAGCCCCCCCGCTCCCTATACTTGCAGAGGGGGCCCAGCGGACTGCAGCTGTACTATACAGCATTTCCCTCTCTCTCTCACTTCCGCGAGATGTGGTGTGCGCTCCCCGCACGGAGCGTTGCCATGGCAACGCTCTAACGGGCGCACATCTCGCGGGAGTTAGAGAGAGAGGGAAATGCTGTATAGTACAGCTGCAGTCCGCTGGGCCCCCTCTGCAAGTATAGGGAGCCGGGGGGGGGGGGGGGGGGGGCCGCGGCTGCACCTATATATAGCGATCATCGCTATATATAGGTGCAGAAAGTAATTGTGGGGCCCTGGACTGCCAAAGCAGTCCGGGCGCCCCAGGACCGCCGGGCCCGTGACAACCGTCATGGTTGTCACCCCCTGATGGCGGCCCTGCAGGCAGACTGTGAACTGCTGGTGAACCCTGCCAATATGTAAGGCTCAGCAACATGTTAGTGAAATAATACTCATTAATTCTTTAAATATTGAAATAACAACACACCGCGCTATAGATTTATTTCTATTTGTTTTATAGAATACAGTACCAGCAGTAGTATAAAACATGTGATGGTAATACTTATCCACACATATTACGCGCACCCTCTAAACATTTTATTCTGATACTAACTTCGCAAATTGCACATATCCTCCTATAACACGGAGTGACCAGCTGTATCTTAGAGGGATATTCCAAGCATCATGACCAATTCGGTAATTTTAAGTCGTCATGGTGCTTGGAATTATGTATGTGGAGCAGGACGCCGGTAGGTGTAGTTCAGAAATGCTAAATATATATATATATTTGGCTCATCCTCTCATGGCCATTGGAGGTAACTAAAAAAACTCAATTTGTTTAAAAATACATAGGGATTAAGGAGAGAGCCAGGTAACTTGTTTTTCTTTGGTTTTTTTTATATATATATATATATATATATATAAAGAGAGAGAGAGAGAGAGAGAGAGAGAGAGAAATCAGCACTAGCAGCAGCCCAGAATAAGATTTCTAATGTGAATTCTGTGCATAAAAGACATCCGTTGTCAGCAGGCCTAGCAAGAGTAGTGCCATGCCAGCAAGGGTTATTCAATCCCAAACAGTGTTTTGGTTGAGGGTACATTACCTTCCTCCTTGAAAATTGTTAAACTACAATGTGCTATTGTATGTTAACTGTACTCTTTGGTATTATATTTTTAAATCTGTGCTCTCTGTACTGCTGCTTGTACTTAAGGGAACACTATAGGGTCAAGAACATAAACATGTATTCCTGACCCTATAGTGTTAAAACCACCATCTAGCCGCCCCCCCCCCCCCCCCCCGAACCCGATAAATATAGCAAAATCTTACTTACTATATTTCAGTCTGCAGCTGCTGGCTCTGCCTCTGATCTGCCTGCTTGGCTGACATAATCAGAAGTGGTGATCTGAGCCAGTCACAATGCTTTCACATTAGATTGGCTGAGCTTGTCAAGGAGGCCGATCAGGAAAGAGCCAGCACAAGTCAAACACAGTCCTGGCCAATCAGCATCTCCTCATAGAGATGAATTGAATCAATGCATCTCTATGAGGAAAGTTGAGTCTCTCCATGCAGAGGGTTGAGACACTGAATGGCAGTGTAAGATTATTACACTAATTATTTATTTAATTATACCAATACTTTTTTTTTTTTTTGTAAATCTGTTTATTAAGGCATAATAAATAGTACAAAGGTGGCTCGCAGGCCAGATATACGAGCAATATTTTTAAGACATGAGCAAGACATGTATACAAAGTTTCAGTATCTAGTGAGTTGTAATATAGACAGGAGCAATACTATTAACCAATATCAGATCAGGAGATCCGAGCTTCATCTTGTGGGTCAGTAGCAGTTCCCCAACTGTCAGGTTCAGATATGTAAATGAGCAGTACCTCAGAACATTCCCAAGGTGTTTGCATGAGTGCACCACTGATTATTCTAGTTGTGACGTTGCTTTAGGTTGGGCAGAAACAGTTGGCATGATCTATCCCATGAGAGCAGAGTTAGGAAAATTGGGTCAACCGTTAGTAACGTAGAGGTTAGAATTCTGGGTCTGTGAAGACGCTATAGAGTACTTACTCATCACTTCCCATACATAACCCCTTTGTCTAGTGGATCCCCAGATAAAGCCAATATTCAGGATCTAAGACTCTGCGGTGGTGGGGAATTATCCCTCCAGACAGTGTTCCACAGCGGAGTTCGAGACACATCCACCGGCTAGTACACCCAACAGACCACTAAGCCACTTAAAGAGGGGTCAATTGATCGCCCTTGTCAAAGGTCACGAATTCTCAATGCATAAGTTTGTATGGGCGCCACCCCGGGGCATTGAGGGGGTGAACTAGAGCGGTGGTTGTCCAAATTTGATAAGTGTCCAGTGTGACCTAGGTCTCCAGGGTCTCCGAGGGCGTCCCCGGAGATCATGGTTTACCGTCCACCCCCAAGTTTGTCCACAGAAAAGTCGTCAGTCAGCAGTCAGGTCAGTCATGTACCGTGAGATGTCAATTATCCGTCCTGTGTATGGTCTAGCCAGTCCCGAGCCCAGATCCCCCGTGGCCCAGAGTTCAGAGAGAAGAGGGTAGGAAAAAGAGGTTAGAGAGGGGGGGGCATTGGAAGCTGCGCTGCGTGCCCCTGATTGTCCCCGTTCTGTCGGCAGCTGGCAATATAGAAGAACCATGGCGCCCATATTTCAGTGTGTCTGGCTACCCGGCCCATGATGGTAGCATGGGCTTCTTCTGCCCCCTGAATATCTTCCACTCTTTTAATCCACTCACTTCTGGTCGGTACCACGTCCGTTTTCCAGTGTGCCGGAATGTTAGCTTTTGCGGCGTTAAGCAGGTGTCGTAGTATCGATTTCTTGTACACTGGTATGGGTAGAGCGGAGATGTGTAATAAAGCCAGTTCTGCACCCCACGTTGGTAGATCTCTTAGAATGAGCCGAACCGCCTCTCTAATCATATCCCAGTAGGGAATGATAAGCCTGCACTCCCACCAGATATGTATTACTGTACCGAGCTCCTCCTGACATCTCCAGCACGTCGGAGGAGTAGAAGGGAAGATGCGGTGGAGCAACACCGGTGTCCTGTACCATAGGGAGATCAGCTTATAATTTAGCTCCTGATAATAAGAGCTCATGGAGCTCTTATATTGCCAAAGTAGCGCGGATTCCCATTGTTGGGCGGTGAGATCCTTCCCTAGTTGTCCTTCCCATTGCCGTTTGAATGCCATCCGTGTGGAGGTGCCTCCGGTGAGCAAGTGCATATATAGAGATGAGATTGCGTGGTCTAGGGTGGTACCTTGATCACAAAGCTGCTCATACCGCGTAAGTTCCCTGTGGAGTCGTGCATTGTGTGGTATGGAGGCCAGAAAATGTTTCAGTTGTAGGTGGCGGAAGTGTGAGAGAAAGGTAGGAGGTCTATCCCCTAGGAGCGATGATAGATCCCGCAATCGTCCACCACTGAGAACCATGTATATGGGTACGAATGTACGTGCACTCTCGATAGGCCATGCCTCAGTCGGGAGCCCCCCTCCAACTTCTGCATTGTGAGTAATCGGTAGCAGTGGGCTAGGCGTCGGCGACACATGTTCTTGTTCCCTCAGGGATTGCCATCCAAGCAGGGTCTGCGAGACTAACCCCTCGCTAGGCGTCAGGGTGGGTCGTCTCCTGGGGGATCCCCAGACCCTCGTCTCCAGCGTTGGGCCTATGAGACCTCTATCGAGGGCCACCCATTGTTTAGGTGTCGACGTTGAGTGCCAGTCCAGAACGCGCTGTAGGATAGCGGCTTGATAATACCTTTTGAAATCAGGGAGCGCTAGGCCGCCTTGTGTCCTCGGCCGGCACAAGAGGTCATGGCGAAGCCGAGGGCGGCCCCCATGCCAAATATATTTGAGCACTCCTGATTTTAGGGCCGCAAAGAAGCTCACCGGAATAGCCAGGGGTATAGTCTGTAGGAGGTAGAGAACCCTCGGAAGGATGTTCATCTTAAGCACTGCTACTCTACCGTGCCACGTAACATGTGGATAGGACCATTTGGAAAGGTCCGTTAGGATATTTTTAAGGAGAGGTGAAAAATTGCAGTCGTAAACTTCTTCCGGGTTCGTGGTCACCCATACCCCTAAGTATTTCATTTTACTGGATAGCCAATTGAACGCAAACTGTGGTTCCAGTGATCGGTATTCCTCCGAGGGGAGCGTGATGTTTAGTGCCTCACATTTGGAGATGTTAAGTTTAAATCCGGACAATTGTCCGAATTTGTCAAGTTCCGAAAGGAGGCAAGGTAGTGTAATCCTGGGATTGCGGACAAAAAAGAGAAGGTCGTCGGCATAGGCCGCTACTTTGTGGTGAGTGCCATGCCATTCATAACCCTGGATGTCTGGATTCCGTCTGATCGCTCGGAGAAGTGGCTCCAGGTGGAGTGCGAATAACAAAGGAGAGAGCGGACATCCCTGTCTGGTACCGTTTCGAATGGCGAAGTCGGCGGTCGTGGCCCCATTGACCCGTACCGTTGCTCGAGGGTCAGTGTACAAGGCAGAGATCCACGCGAGGAACCTCTCTCCGCACCCCTGCCATTGTAGCATTTCCAGCAGGTATGACCAGTTGACCCGGTCAAATGCCTTCTCCGCATCCGTGGAAAGAAGCATCAGCCGGGTCCCCTGTCTCCGAGCATGGTGTTGGACAGCAAATAGTCTTAGGGTGCTATCCCTGGCTTCCCTACCCGGGATGAATCCCGTCTGATCAGCATGAACCAGTCCGGGTAGTAGGTGTTTGAGGCGATTCGCCAGCACCTTTGTAAATAGCTTGGAATCCACATTAATCAGAGATATCGGGCGGTAACTGCCGCAATGTAGCGGGTCTTTCTCGGGCTTCAGGAGTACAGTGATGGTAGCAGCAACTGACTCTCGGCCCAAAGGACCTCTTTCTCCGATCGCGTTAATGGCGTTGGTGAGCCGAGGCATAAGCAACCCCGAAAACTTTTTATAATATCCCACAGAGAAGCCATCCGGGCCTGGGGCCTTCCCAGTCTTGGATGATTTTAAGGCCATGGCTATTTCATCCACGCTAATTGGGGTATTTAGGAGCCCCGTGGAGTCTCGGTCCAACTTATCCACTTCCATGTCTGACAAATAGGTGCGGATTTTCTCGCGGTGTCTCATAGCTTCGCTCTCCCCGATCGGTGCTTGTAGATTATAAAGTTTCTCGTAGTAGAGTCGGAATTCTTCTGCTATCAGTTCCGGGAAGGGAGACACTTCCCCTGAAGTCAGTTTTAGCTGGCGAATTTGTCTGTGAGGCATGGGGCCTTTTAGTAGCCGGGCAAGGTATTTACCGCCTTTATTGGCGTGGGCATAATAGAAGCCCTTGGTTCGCTGCACCGCCCTGAGGTGTCTTTTCAGGAGGAGTGCTTTAAGTCGTCTCCGATGCTCCATCAGTTCACCATAGACAGCGTTTAGCTGAGAGCGTTTATGACTGCGCTCAAGCGTGGAGATAGTGCGATGTAGTTCGGTCATTTCTGCCATGAACTTTTTTCGTTTTTGCGAGGCGATGCGGATACAGATGCCGCGGATCACGCTTTTATGCGCTTCCCACAAAGAAATCGGGGATATGTCCGGGGTATCATTTTCCCGGAAGTATTGCTCTAACTCCCGGAGCAGCTGATCTTGGACTTCCCGATCCAGTAGTAAGGCTTCATTAAGTCTCCATGTCCATCCAGTCGGCTTGTAGAGAGGGGAGGCCAACTCCATCTCAACTGATCCGTGGTCCGACCAGGTGGCCGGAAGAATGTTGGCTCCCAACAGGCGAGAGAGTCCTTCTTGGGTGACAAAAAGGTAATCTATCCGCGAATATCGGTTGTGAAGTGCAGAAAAATAGGTGTAATCTTTCACCGTAGGATTCAGCACCCGCCAGCTGTCCACCAATCTCAGAGAGTCCAGCGATTGTCGGATGGACCTGATGTGACGTTGTGGGATACAGCTATGACCTGTGGAAGAGTCCAGCATAGGATCCAGCGGGGTATTAAAGTCGCCACCGACAATCAGGGTCCCATCCGAGAAGTCCTCCAATTGTTGAAGTGCATTGCGGAGAAACGGTGCCTGTCTCTTATTAGGAACATAAATAGAGGCTATCGTGTAGATCTTATCTGCAATGACTCCTTTAAGGAAGAGGTATCTCCCCAATGAGTCCTGCGCTCTATCTAGTTCTTCAAATCCCAAGTGAGCTGACAGTAGGATAGCCACACCAGTTTTGTGTGCGGAAGGGTGGTTGCAGAAGTAGTTAGTGGGGAAGTGTCGATTGCGTAGTTTGGGGTGAGATTCTCCCCTAAAATGAGTTTCCTGTAGCAGTGCGATCGCAACTTGTTTCCTTTTCAATTCCCTTAATAAGTGCGATCTACGTTCAGGAATGTTGAGTCCTCTGCAGTTCTGCGAGATAACCTTTAGGGGTGTTTCGCGGTAAGCCATGATGCGTAATATCACTACAAACAAGGGCTGCCTTGGTGCCGCGTAGAACTCTCAGGGAGCGCGACAGTCAGTCCAATGCTAAGTGAAGAAAAGGGGAGGGGGGGGTAGCGAGTGGGGGGGAGGGGGGGGGGGGGAGATGAGAGTGAAGTTAGAGATAAGAGTAGTGGGCGTAAGGTGGGTCAGCCACAGGCGACCGGGGACCAGGGTCAGGTGTCTGTTAAGGAGTTAAAAGGAGGTATGTATCCTTGTCGTCGATACCCTCACAGAATTTGGGGGTAGCCCAAATCTACGCCCCCCGCCCGAGTGGAGGGGGGTATTCCCGTGCAGCGACCAACGCTAGAGGTGCTTCGTTCCGGTACCAGCCCAGGAAACCCAAGCACTCTCTATGTGGCCACGACTACAGCACGAGTGTAAGAAAGTGGAGGTACAGCTCGAGCTCCGCCTGGAAACTACCTCTCCGAAAGACAATTGGCAACCACTCCCAACCGTTCCCCCTGGCTATTGTAAAAGGGCTATGTATATTCCCCGGAGAATGACAGCGGGGTCAAGGCTTATGGATTGTAATATCAAAACAAGAGGGAAAGTAAATACAGATAAGTCGGGCCATTACGTAACTGCCAGAGACAACCGGCACACCCCGGGCATTACCCCACAGCAGGGCACTCTATCAGAATCCCATACGGGCAGCATTCTATCTCGTGGCGTGACAGCGGGTGACGTTTACTTCTCCAGCCCCCCAGTACCGGAAGGCCCGTGGGGACCCCTTAGACCCATCTCCCCTAAAGGGTTACATGTATCAATACCTGTATCTCCACATATATTTAAACAGACAGATAAACACTAATAAACGGCACAAACATTTTCTACCATCGAATTCTGCAGTTAGATTTGCATCATAGTTAGGAGGCACACTCCTCCCGGGATGGGCAAGTGCGGATGAGGGAGGGGGAGGGGAGAGGAGAGGAGGCGGCACGATGGGGGGGGGGCAGGGGGGGGGGGGGGGGGAAGGGGGGGGGGGGGGGAGAAGAGCGGACCTCATGTAGAGCAGTACCTATATTAAAAGTGAGCTCGTTTAGATTGTCTACATAGAAGCATATGTTCTCTACCTGGAAATGCACAGATGATTGCCACCCACGAGGACCCCACCTTCGATTGAAGTATGTGGACGCAGCAAACTGGGCGGCGGGTCGCAACGAAAAGGGTTAGATTGGTCGTAACCCGGCATATAATCGCTTGTCAAAAAGTGATTGCATAGTACAGTAGGGAGGTGTACACGGCGCAACGTGCCACACGTGCAAGTAACCGAGCAAGGCCCTCAAAGGGTGGCAATGAAACACACAATAATATACAGTATACCGGGCACTAACATCCGTAAACAGCAATAACAATGTGTAGGTGTACTTCCCCAAAACCCCCCCCCCCCACCCCAACCCCGAACCCCCCACCCAAAGCCCCAACAGAGGGTCCAATGCTCAAGCAAATGTCCCAGAACACGGAGAGTCCCGTTGCCAGAGGACGACCCAATTCAAGCGTAGACATCCGCCTCCCCCCCAACCCCCCCACCCAAACCCCAAAAACATGCATATGTAGCCTGTTCTTAGTTGAGTCATCGAGGAAATTATAGTAGTACATAAAGCAGGTATGGTGAACATAAGCGTAGGAGTCCCCAAGGAAACCCAACTGGGCCCAATATCCCCCTCCCAAGTGCCAAAAACATGCCCCACAGTACCTTAGAGTATGCAGCGTAGTGCGTGCGTCTCACACAGTGGTCGGGGTGAGTCCGCCATCTGAAGCTGAGTTCCGAGGCCCAGATCCTGCGGGAGTGCAGCATCAATTATGAGAGAAGGGGCGGTTATTCCTCTGGTGAGGTCGGATCCCGGTACCTTCCCGTACGGGGGGCAGAGGGAGCTCTGGATTGTCGTTGCCTGGGTTCCCTCTGAGCTCTCGGCGGTGGGCCCAGCGGGCCTAGAATCCAATTAGTGATAGGCTGCGATGGGAGACCCAGCTCTCCCATGAAACGTGGGACTTCCTCCGGCCATCGCATAGTGATCCAGCGATTCTGATGTCTCGCCATCAGGGCAAAGGGAAAACCCCATTTGTAGACCACATTATGATCCCGTAGCGCAGTCGTGACAGGGCGGAGAGCTCGTCTGGCCTCCAGAGTGATGGGGGACAAATCATTAAAGAGTGTAACTTGGGCTCCTCTGAAGGGCCAGGATGGCCTCTCCCGGGCTTTCGTCATGATGGCATTCTTCACCGGGAATGAGCTGAGGCAGCAAACAAGATCTCTCGGGCCGTCATCCGTATTCCTGGGCCGTAGAGCTCTATGTGCCCTTTCAAAGTGGATCTGTGGAGGCGGGGATGATTGCATAATAAGATGGAAGAGCTCTAAGAGGGTGTCCGTCGCCACCTCGGGGCCCTCAGTTTCTGGGACCCCGCGTACACGTATGTTGCATCGTCTACCCCTATTATCCACATCCTCCAGATGACGGCGCATAGCCAGGATCAGTTCACCCTGTCTCGAAACTGCGGTGTCCGTGGACGCCATGCGGGTAGACAGGGCCGCGCCTGTTTCTTCAAGCGTAGTAATGCGGCCTGTATGCGCTGTGATCTCGGCGCGAAGTCCTGCCACTTCATTCCTCATAGCTTCCTGAATATTCGCCTCCATGACCTGTAGATCAGTTTTAGTGGCCATGGCAGCAGTCAGGTCCCTGAGGGAGTTTTCAATTCGCTCCAGTGCGGTGAGCGCTGGGCCCTGCTCCGGCGCAGGCGCCATCTTGGGAGTAGCCGGGTCGCCGCTCGCGCTGGGCTGTTGCTGCAGATAATTGTCCAGGGGACCCTGCTGGGGATTCCCCGGGGTCTGGGGATGCTCCGGGCGTTTAGTGCGCCCCATTAAGTATGCTTAGCCGCTCTTAATAGCTGTAATCGGGGAACGGTGGAGCGGAGCTCTGTCTTCAAGCGGCCATCCTGGACGGAGCCGGAACCACGCCCCCTAATTATACCAATACTACCTCCCAATTCTTAGACCTCCCATATAATACCAATACTACTCCTCAACTCTTAGACCTCTATATAGTACAAATACTACCCCTTGCCTCTTAGACACTTAAATAATATCAATACTGCCCCTCAACTCCTGGACCCCATATAATACCAATAGTACCCATCAACTCTTAGACTCTCATATAATACCAATACTAACCCCTCAACTCTTCGACCCCCATATAATACCAATACTGTAACATATTGCTCCTCACCTTGCAGTATTTACGCTCAGCGGCCGTTAGTCTATATAACTGACTCCTGCAACATGTTAATAGACGCCGGCCACTGCGGATCCTCGCCAAATTGTAGCCCCATATCCACCCACGTTGATGACGCCGGCATGCGTGTGACATCACGCGGGAGACGCGTGTGCACGTTCTGGGGTCAAAGGCCGATTTTGGCCAATCAAATTTGTAAATGGCTTATTTAAATGCAGTTTTACTTTTCCTCATTGCCCTGTTTTGGTTTCCCTTAGTAGTTGTCAGAAAGTGTGTTCCTGAGTGTGTATTTCTTGTTATTTGACTTTGGCTTTGTTTGACTTCCTTGTATTCTGGTATCCCTGACTTTTGGCTTTCCCTTATCGTTGCGTCCCATTCTGGGTCCCTGACCTCGGCAAGTATCCTGACTATTCTTTGGTACGTTAAGTCCGGCCATTCTAAGGCCCGGTAAGATGTTACCTTTTAGTCCTAGGTGTGATACAATTCTATGTGCTGGATCACTCAGTAATCCTGACAAATACTACCCCTTAACTCTTAGACCCCCATATAATACCAATACTACCCCTCAACTCTTAGACCCCCATATAATACCAATACTACCCTTCACTTTTAGACCCCCATATAATACCAATACCACCCCTCAACCATTAGACCCCCATATAATACCAATACTACTCCTTATCTCTTATTTTTTTTTTTGTAAATCTGTTTATTGAAGTATAACAGCAGCTTCAAGTTGGCTCGCAGGCCAGGAAGAGATACAATATTTCCAGTGGAGATCAAGGTAAACATTAGGGTTCCTAGTTTCAGCAAAATGCAATTAAACATAACATGTCATGTCAAGGTCTGAAATTCTGAATACTGGTCTATTTACATGCTTTGTGTTTCCCACCCCCCGAGTGGGGGTGCAGTGGATGCGCCTCATCCTAGGATGGTGTATCTATGTATGTGGACACGGATATGCGTGTACTCGCAACGTGCTACTACTCTTGTCTCGTTCACAGCATATGTTTAAGTTACACTTGTTGTAAACAAAAATACATACCAATCTATATACAAGTTTGGAGAATCCCTTCAACTAAGTGGGAGTACCATATATGAAATTCGTCCTAGGATGAAGTAGCATTGTATGTGTATATGTACGTGTGTGTATTCGCAACGTACTACTACTCAAGTGTCGGACATTGCTTATGTTCGAATCCCACGTGTTTTAAGCAAGACTAACTGTATCAGGTGTACAGTCGCCACCTTAGGGAGTATAGATTAGGTCGTATAATAACATATTATAGGAAAGAAAACCAATGGGTCTTGTAGCTAGGGTTCTGCAGATTCGAGGGTGGTGAGTTATGGTCGGGAATTCCGTTGAGCCGGCTGTATATGCCACAGTGTCGGGGTTGGGACCCCTTCCGCGTCATGAGGTATGTATTAGAGGAGCTTCTGTCAGTCCTATGGCGCTTAAGTACCTTTTTCTGTTGAAATTATCAGCCCGTCCCTCACCACTCCCCGACCTCAAAGCCTCCACCCATGGTCTCCTCGTGTAAGTACCCACATCGTGGGGCCCACGTCTGGTGCGGAAACCGACCCTTCCCCCGCGACCATCACCTGTAGCAGAGCGCGAGAGTTGTACATTAGTCTCCTCTACCCCCACACCGTTGGATTATCCACATGTGGTGGGGTCGCATCAATATTTGTGTCCTGTCGGGGGCGACTGACTCTGTCATGCGTACGTGTAGTGGGCACCCGTCAATCTAGGCGTCACGGTGTAGGTTTTGTCCAGGTTGTTGAGCATCCAGGGCAGCATGTGTCCCTGGTGGTGGAGCTAGTAGTCAGGGTCCAATGTCCATTATCAGGTCCTAGACCAAGAGTCACCATCTGTTGATGTCATTGTCTGTCATAAGCCGTATAGCGTCATCTACCTGTCCTGTATTCGGTCCGTCCAGTCCCGATCCCAGATAGACCGGGCCCCTGTTGACCCATAAGATAAGGGATAAGGAGGGAGTAAGGGGGGGAGCATTGGAATCTGAGCAGCACTTACCCGAGCGTCCGCCTCCTGTCGGTATCTGGCAATATATAAGAACCACGGGGTCCACATTTCGGCGTGTTTGGTTCCCTGGCCTGTGATGGTGGCATGGGCTTCCTCTGCCCCCTGGATATCTTCCACCCTGCGGATCCATTCTTGTTTCGTTGGCACCGTATTCGTCTTCCAATGGGCCGGGATGTTCGCTTTGGCGGCATTAAGCATTAAGCGTCGTAAGATCGACTTCTTGTACACCGAGATGGGCTGAGTGGAGATGTGTAGCAAGGCCAATTCCGCATTCCAGTCCGGTATGTCTCCCAGGATAAGCGTCACTGTGTTTTTGACCAGGTCCCAGTAGGGAGCGATAACTCTGCACTCCCACCAGATATGTAATACCGTGCTGCATTCCTCTTGGCATCTCCAGCACACCGGGGGGGTGAGATGAACAAATTCGGTGTAAAAATGCTGGCGTCCTATACTATAGGGATATCAGTTTGTAGTTCATCTCCTGATAATAGGAGCTCATAGAGCTCTTATGTTGCCATAGCATCGCTAAATCCCACTGTTGGGTGGTAAGTGTTTTCCCCAGCTGTCCTTCCCATTGCCGTTTGAACGCCATCGGTGTAGGTGTGCCTCCGGTTAGTAAGTGTTGATACAGCGTCGAAATTGCCTGATCGAGGGTGGCACCTTGGTCACAAAGTTTTTCGAACCACGTAAGGTCCCTGTGTAAACGTTCATTGTGTGGTATTGAGGCATGGAAGTGTTTCAGTTGTAGGTACCGGAGTTGGAAAAGAGGTGTTCGCGGCCTGTCTGCCAACAGCGAGGAGAGATCCCGTAGTTTCCCATCGGCGAGGACCGTATTTATAGGTATATATCCGCGCGTACTCTCTATGGGCCATACTCCCACTGGGAGCCCACCACCCACCTCTTCATTATGCGTGATCGGCAACATAGGGCTGGGTGTTGGGGATACGTGCTCCTGCCCCCTCAGTGCTTGCCAGCTAAGCAGGGTTTGTAGAACCAACCCCTCATCGGTCGACGAGGTGATCCGTCTCCCTGGCCTCCCCCAGACCTTCACTTCCAGTGTCGGGCCTGTGAGGCCCATGTCTAGGACCACCCATTGTTTGGTCGTCGGTGTTAGGTGCCAGTCCATTATGCGTTGCAGTACCGCAGCCTGATGATATCTTTTAAAATCGGGTAATGCTAGTCCGCCTTGTATCCTAGGTCGGCATAGGATGTCATGTCGGATCCGAGAGCGACCTCCGCGCCAGACATATTTAATCACCACCGTTTTTCGGGCCGAGAAAAAATCGCTGGTATGGCAAGGGGTATTGTCTGCATGAGGTATAAGACCCTTGGAAGGATATTCATTTTAATCACGGCTACTCTGCCATGCCACGTGATATGCGGGTAGGACCAGCTAGACTACTCCTCAACTCTTAGACCCCCATATAATACTCATACTACCCCTCAACTCTTGGACCCGATGTAATACTAAGATTACTTTTACATAATTTGACCCCATATAATAATAATTCTACTCTCATTTACACGGAATGTAACTCCATGAATTGATGTTGGACGTCCTCATGCTTTGCATGAGGACACCCAGCATATTCTAAATCCCCACAGGAAAACACTGAGTCAATGCTTTCCTATGGGAAAATCTAAATGCGCGTGTGGCATGCACATTAGGCTCTCAATCTGTTGACATCAGAGGAGCCAGCCAAGGCACATCGGTGCTAAAATCAGGTAAGTATTTAAAGGGTTATTTAACCTCCTTTTGATGGCTGGAGGAGGACTGTTTAGACCATTTTGTATTCCTAACACTATAGTGTTCCTTAACTGAAGTCGTTTTGGTTTATAGAACATACCTCTGCAAACAAACTGCTCAATTCTCAACTGTTTGGTAGTTGAAGCAGCACTGTCAACCCTCCCTTAAAAATGAGTATGTCCTAAAGATAGAATCTTTATGAAATACAAATTTTGACTGCTTGGAATATCGCTGAAATTTTAGCCCATTTAAGAGGTATACAGAGACAAGTAGTTACTACTTTGACTCTGTATATTTCCTATGCCTGACTTTCTAACAAACTGGGCAGAGCTCCCATCATCTAGAAATGTCAATCTCCCCCCAGCCAGTGGCGGCTGTAGGGAATTGGCTCGGTCTATAAAGGATCCCGTGGTCTCCTCCATAGACCTAAATGCTGTACTCTCGCGAATCAGCAGTTACGTTACCTGAGGAAGATGACGGCGCTCAATTAACAGACCAGGAGATAAAAACTTCTAAAGTAAACACACTGTGGTGTCATATCTGATTAAAAATGAAACCATTTTTTTCCATGTAGGCTGTATCGGTCACAGCCAAGGGAGGTGTAGCAAGGGCTGCATAAACACAAACAAAAGTGATTTAAAGCAGCATTGTCACTGTCTGGGAACGTCATGATATAGCCGCTGGGGGCAGTAAAGGTGAGATTTATTTACCTGAACCTGTCCCTTGTGGGCACGGCCATCTCCCATGAGCGAGTGAACAGAATTTAGGTTTTTGGACCCTCGCGAGACCCTCCATAGACAGTCAATTCCCTGCAGCCATCACTGGTGATGGCTTTTGGGGTCCGACACTGTAGCTCTGCGTAGGGTCTAAGAATATCAGGCAGAGAAAATATACATCTCTTGACTGCATTGGAATTTCAGTGAAATACCAACACAGTCAAAATTAGTATTTTATAAAGATTCTATCTTTATGATATACTAATTTTTCTGGGGTGTGTGTGCGCGTAACAGTGCCGATTTCACTGCCAAATGGAATTGAAGTGAGCTGCGAGACTGCAGGAGCAAGATCTATAACCCAAAATTACTTTATTAAGCCAATGTTGTTCTGGTGCTAAGATTATCCTTTTAATACAAAATAATCAAAATAGTCCAGCACTCCTACAGTATGTCAGCAATTTAGTTTGGCACACACTGGTGACAACATCATGATGAATTTCCATTTTGTTCATAATGTATCAGACTCAGTAATTTTCACTTCTTCAAGAATCAACTGTATATTTAATCATCTTAAATCACCCTCACCAATTTTTCTCAAACTGCACCCTTACAAACGCCAGCAAAAAAATATGCAAAAATACACCTCCTGTCCTCAAACTGCATCCGCTCAAGCCATTACCTTATACTGTATATCGCCTTCCTGATCTATCTCAAACAGCAAACTCAGTCACCAGCTATCAGACTCCCCCTCCAATTAAACTCACGCTGCACTGCTTATCCACCAACTAAAAGGGACACTACAGTCACCAAAACAACTTTAGCTTATATAGATCATGCTCCTGCAGTATAAATCATGATCCTGCAGTATCACTGCTCAATTCTCTGCCTTTTAAGTGTTAACTCATTGTGTTTATGAAGCCCTAGGCACACCTCTCTGCATGTGACGTACACCCCTTCCCTAAACACTTCCTCTAAAGAGTTATCTAATGTTTACATTTCCTTTATTGTAAAGTCTGTTTAAGTTAGAATTTCGAATCTCCTACTCTCTTAATAGCTTGCTAGAACCTGCAGGAGCCTTGTGTAATTAAAGTTAAATTTTACAGAACAGACAGGAGATAAGGAATTTAAAGTAAGTTACATCTGACTGAAAGTGAAACCATTTTTTTCATGCAAGCTGTGTCAGTCACAGCCAGAGGTGTGGCTAGGGCTGCTTAAACAGAAACATAAGTTATTAACTCCTAAATGGAAGTGAATTGAGCAGTGAGACTTCAGAGGCATGGTCTATGAACAAAAACTGCTTCATTAAAGGATCGCTATGGTGTCAGGAAAACAAACTCGTTTTCCTGACACTATATAACCCTTAGGTCCCCTTCACCCTTGGCGCTGAAGGGGTTAAAACCCCTTCAGTTACTTACTTTAATCCAGCGCCGGGCTCCCTTGGCACTGGTGACCTTTCCTCCCCCGCCGACGTCAGTTCCCGAGTGGAGCGGAATGCGCGGCAAGAGCCGCTCGCGCATTCAAACAGTCCATAGGAAAGCATTTCTCAATGCTTTCCTATAGACGTTCTGCACGCTGAATGCGATTTTTGCATCCAGCGTCGCAGAAGCGCCTCTAGCGGCTGTCAGGAAGACAGCCACTAGAGGTTGGATTAACCCTGCCATGTAAACAAGTGGTCTGGGTGATTATAGTGTCCCTTTAAGCTAAAGTTGCTTTGGTGACTATAGTGTCCCTTTAAATATTCCCCTCAATCATTCTCCAATAAGCACTCCTTCCAGCCAGGAAACACCTGGATCTTGAGTTTAAAGGAGAACTCAATGACCCCTTTGCTAACAACGAGTTGGGTAGGTTATGACTTATTACAGTTTTCTGTTTTTAATACCCATATTTCTTCCTGTAAACTGTGTGATAGTCTCTGGGATCTCAATGGAAGCATAGCCAGAAAGTAGCACATGTTACACAGCCTGTTATTCAATTCGATCCCACCACACTACCTAATAGAGGGGTCTGCAGCACAGTTCTCATCCCAGGTAGCCCTTCCTGACAGCCACCTGGGGGGCACCACCTCCTCTCTGTAAGTAGTCTGGAAAAGCACTATATTACTGTTTAGTTTTTTTTAAGAAAAGTTGTTTCTTGAAGCAGCTGCCTGATGTAAAGTGAAAATGTTTTTTTTATTTATTTTTAATAAAGCACCAATATCCTCCTGCCCCTGTAGCTTCAGCACCCATTCCCTCCCCCCTTAGTAACGCCTATGCCATGAACTTAAATGCCCCTCTCCAATCTAACTCAAGCTGGATCCCATCCACCAATTTATATACCCGCTCCACAATATAACTCAAACTGCACCCATCATCCACCAAATGGAATAATCCCCCCAATGATTCTCCAGTGCACCCTCCTAAATACCCCTCCCCAATGTAAGTCAAGCTACACCTCCTCCCAGTCTTCCCCAAACTGTACTCTGCTAACTCAATCTGTACTTCCCTCAAACCCCCAGCAACAACTCTCAGCTCCTCCCCACCCAACTCAAATCCTAACTCTCTTCTTCCAGCCACCCCCCTCCTCCTCCCTCAGCATAGCCGGCATCCTCAGCATCTGCCTGGGGAAGGAAGGAAGGAAGGAGGAGGGGGGTTAGAACTACAACTCCCGGCGTACCTCGCGCCGGCTCTCAGGCTGTCATGCAGCAGACACAGCCAGGGAATTTAAAACAAAAGAGTTTCCCTGCACGCTGGCTTGGCCCAGCCTCTCCCAGCTCGCCAGGCGTGGCTAGGGGGCCTGGGATCTGTCTGGAGATCGTGTTACAGAAGCAGAGAAGGGGCTGGCCAGCCAGGAGGAGGGTGGGCAATAGGAGGAGGAGGAGGGCTAGTAATCCCCCCCCCCCCTTCCCTCTCTCTCTCTCCCTCTCTCCCTCTCTCGTTCTGTCTCTCTTGCCCCTCTTTGTTCGCGAGTCTTTGTTAGCCATGCCTAGCCTGGTGGTATCAGGGATGATGGAAAGGAATGGGGGCATGTCAGACCTGACCAAGGACAGGGTGCTAGAGGATGACAGGGCTCTGCAGATTGCCTTGGATCAACTCTGCCTGCTGGGTTTGGGGGAGACAGAAGAGGACACTAACAATAACAATAACAGCCATGCCCAGCACCCCCAGAAAGGAGACAGCAAGTTGAGTGTCCTGTATAAGGAAGCAGAACTCAGGCTGAAGAGTTCCAACACCACTGAGTGTGTCCCTGTGCCCAGCTCAGAACACGTGGCAGAGATAGTGGGGAGACAAGGTAAGCCACAGACCCTTTGTCTGCACCATGCACCTGGGGGTGGGGGCATCCTCCTGGCACTGCCAGGCTTTTGCTTACATCCCTTTGGGGGATTGTTTGTTTTTCTTATGTCTGCCCCTCCTCCCCCCCACAAAAAAATCCCCATACACTTACTTTCCATTTGGGTGGGATACATTGTAGATTTATTATTTATGTTTTCAGATCTCTTTTGCTAACATTCTAATTTTCTTTAGAATATCACTTGTTATTTTGTGGGGGGGGGGGAGTTTCCATACATTGTTATTGTCATCATTGTTTTTTTTGTTTGTTTGTTTTTTTTACGTTTTTGTTTTATTTTTGGGTCAACCTCTTCAGTGTTTTTACATATATATATTTTTAAATGTGATTTATGTTTTTCCAAATTTTGGCAGACAATACACTGTTTTTAAAACAAAAGACCAAGGTTCTGCTTGTTGAAAGTGAGGGAAGGGGGCAGTAAACTTAAAGACACCCCCCCCCCTCAAGATAACTGTATATCTCAGCAGTCCCTCTGCTAAGGCCTGGGTCCTTTTGTTTGGGAAGATGGGACCCTGTCACACCCCCACAGTGATGCTGCTTTCTCAGATGCAGAAAATGACAAATATCACATGTGCCAGTCCCCAGCTTTTCCTTTGTGTTATTTTGGGAGGGGAACTGTAAGCATGCTTAACCATTTTAAGGTTTACAATGAAAGTAAAAAAGATTCTTTAGTGGTTTTTGAAAGATCATTTTAATATTTCATTGTAACACAAGGCATTTTTGGCGTCTAGTCTGGGATGAGACTATTGCACTCTCCCCATTGTCTTCAAGCTGAGGAGACTGGTCTGATGCACGAGATGTGGCAAAGAGATACAAAAGTTTATGTAAGGATACAATTGTGTAGAAACAAAAAGGCATGCCTTTTCTTTGATTTTTTTTTTTGCTACCTCATGCTATATACTTTCAATATGAGTAAATGATATCCAATGTAATACCGTACATATTGAAACCCAAAAGAACGTCTATGACCTTTTCATCAGAGTGGGTCACCCCATACTGCTGATTTGTAAGGCATGCTTTTATGCAGATAGGACAGAGCTTGGCGTTCCTTCTGTATTCGTCCCTGAATTATCCTTCGGTATTTGAGGGGATAGAGTTGGTATGTATACAAAGAACTGACTGGGTGTCTATAGAACTAATGACAACTCTAGGAGTTTGGAGCTAGTATTATTTTCACTGGGGGGGTTGGGTATACCGTGACCCAGTGTTCAGAGTGTTTGTTGGTGTGTCTTTGTTCTTTTCTTTAAAGGATGAATTGAGAATTTGTAGGGTTAAAAAGTGCGAAGTACCACACCCACCTTTGCCCATTGCTTAAACTCGTTTATCTTCTGAATGGGCATAAATGTGCCCCTCACCTCGGCTTTGTCAAACTTTGTGGTAACCTAACTCCTATAGCACCTTGTCTTTGAGTTGCAATGGACCGGTAGAAAAAATTGCAGCCATAAAAAATAAAAAGTAAGCTTGTAGGTAGGATGTCTTTGAAGTACTTTGGCTTTTGTCAATGACTTGGATATATGGTGTAATATGTATGTATATATGTCTGTCTGTAAAATTAACTTGCTAAATACTTATAATAGAGAGCTGGACGCTTTACTTTTTAAGGCTTGCAGCCTAGACATGAAAAACCCAACCTGGCAAAGACACATTGATACAAGTCTGGCTGATACAGGTTTTATTGGAACAAAAGCAATCATTTTTTTTTTGGGGGGGGGGGTGTAGGGTGGGCTTTTTATGAGACTATTAGGGAGTGAATTTAAATTATCTTTTGGCAAGTTGAAGCTGACAGAAGAATGATGGGAGTTTGTGTCTACCATTATCTTTGGTTTCGAGTTTCTGCTCGGTATGATATTCTGCGTTTGGAAGTTTTTGGTGGGAGTAAAAGCCATGCCATCACTTTGCCGTAGTCATGTAAATCATATTTGAAACGTTGACCCGCAGCAGCCGAAGGTCAATATTTTACAAGAAGTCTTATTTAGTTTCTTCTCAGCTCGTGGTATTGAGAGGTCAATGCTAACTTTAAAAGATTTGATATGAAGGGAAGCCAGATAATTGTGGTGTGGGGTTGCAGGCCCATGATAATCCTTTATAATTATTTATTTATCTGATTCTGTATGACTGACATACCAAGTTTAGAGGGACAGAAGCTTTTGCTGTCCGGTTAACAGCAAGATAATAGTGGGACTCAATGTGAGTGTGAAGTGTAAGCTTTGCTGTCTGTGCATATCTGAGAGATGCTTTGTGCTGGAGAAGAGTCAAAACCTCTGGTCCACATCTGGAGATTCAATATAACCCATCGTGTCCCAAAATATTGTTGTATGGAGTATGACCGAAGGCGTTTTCTCATGACATCATCATTTTTGCATTGTTCTTAAAATAGTGTGTGTCTGAGTGATTACTGAACAATAAAAATGCACATGTCAAAACCAAAACTTTAAAATTTATGTTTTTGGTATTGAAATGGTTGCCAACTGTTTTTTTAGGAGAATTTGTTAGAGTGCGCCAATTGGCTGCCTTAGAACAACTATGTGAGACTGGTTTGGTAAATGTCTATTGAAAATCACCCCTGCTCTCTTTCCTTTTTGTCTCCCTGATGTATACCCTTGTAAATAAGAGCTTAATATTCCTTAAATAGGTTTTGGTGGTGAAGGTGGCAAATTAGAAACCCACCACTGCTCAACAAAGCAGCGGTATTAGGGGGAAAAAAAACAAAAAAAACAAGTTGAAATATGGTCCACATGGCCTGTCAAGTTGAGTCTTTGTTCAGCAAGGCACGTGGAAGATAGCTTTGTTGTAAATAAAGTCAGGTCTATGTTACGACAAAAAAAAAGCCAACAGCAGAATATTGTGCTAGACTGATGTATTGCTTCATTAAAAAGGTTTCCGAATCTCGAAAAGTACGCTAGTATGTGCTATAAGCGATATTTGTAGAGAGCTCTGTGGATAGAGGGGTGTGTATGGCGCCGCTTTTGTACCAAAAAAAATGAATATGCCCATCATGAACACAAGACGGAGGTAGAAAGGCTGCACAAAGCAATTGTAGTCTTTCTGCATTTTCATGCACTCTGAGGTTCCGTTTTCCTATCAAGCAGACAAAACTGGCTAACTCTTTAAAGAAAATGTTATTATTTGGGCTTCTGGTTGTGCTCACTACGCTTCTTTTACAGATTTTAACATTGCGGGATGTAACGGACAGACAAAAGATTGACTTCTTAAATGCTAACGTTTGTAAAGGGAAAAAATTAGAACTAGCAGTTCATTAAGCAAAGAATGGAAGTGCTGAGATTTCCCTTTGCCCTAGTGTTGATCTGTTAGTGTTATTTTGTTTTTGTTTTGCTTTTATCTAAGTGTGTGTGTATCTGCTCTTAAATATTCCTGGCTAACAGCACCTGTGTAATATATGCTTGTTGTGTTGAAAACGCTGCAGCATGTTCGAGTGCAGGAAGTGAGGATTCCTTGCTGGCTCTTTGTCTACAGCGATACAGACTTTTCCCTGCACATGGTGGTATTATAGACATGTCGAATCTCTTGAAGGTTCTGTCTGCAGCAACAACAAAAACACACTGCATATCGACTCGCCATCCAATCCCATAAGAAAAAAGGGGGGGGGGGGAGATTTTAGATTTTTACTTTAAAACATTTAACAGTCCAATGTTTTTTTTTGTTTTGTTTTTTATATCCGCTTTTAACAGTTTTATTTTCTTTTTCGTTTTTCGTTTTTTTTTTTTCCTTTTTTTGTCCTGAAGGATTTAGTTACTTATACAAAAATCTAGTCACCTTTAACCTTTGATGTATATCCTGGTAAAATTTGCTGGATTTAGTCACATGTGAATGGGATGAATGTAGAAAATATTTCTGTAAGTTTAAAAATAGTGATTTAAACGCTTTTCATTGTTAGTGTTCTGTTTTTTGTGTGTGTGTAGCGCATCGAGCTGTGTGCTAAATAAATAGTTGAAACAATAAAAGGCAAAAAAGCTCAGCTAATTTTGAGTTAACACCTTATGATCCACATGGCTTGCATACTTTGCCATCAAAGGGTTAACTAAATTAGCAGTTTTATTCTAAGAGTTGGTAACGTTCAAATAGTGTTCTATGCTGGGAGTAATTTTTAAATTCTCTGCATTGAGAGTATAGAGCAGTTCATTAAACACAATTGCTGTTTTACTGGCCCCTAATACTCACTACTTTTTTTTTTTTAAAGAAAGTTATTAATTTTTTTTTGTGAACAGATCATAGGTCACAAGCTCTAAAATGTATTTATTGCAGAAGATAACAGTATTTTTCTGTAGCGAAGGTGAGAGGCTGCGATGCGCACGTTGTAGTGAAACAGTTGTTGGGGGGGTGTGGCACTTAATTTCCAGTCCAACTGAAGACCATGCTTGTTTTACAAAGCAACTGCACAAATGTATTATGGCAAGAGATGAGTGTGCAGGGTTTGCAAGCCGCAGTAGAAATCCGATGGGCAAATTGCTAAATTCGTTTTTATCAAACAGTCTGGGAAGGGAGCAAACGAGGGTTGGAGAGCGAGAAATAAAACCATATTATTTTTTTGTCTGAGGATTCACAGATTTTGATAATCATACAAAGCTTAGTTTGGATGTGCAGTATGCTCGTGTGAGGGAAGGTGGGCGTGACGCGCTCTCTTCTGCGCATTATTCTTCCAGGAAAAAAAAAAACCCACACAAAAAAAAAACCCGCACATCCAAAAAAAGTGACCATTAAAACCCCATACAGAGGACAGCTGAATGTTATCGAAGTCATCAATCATGCATTTGATGTGCTGCATGGTAACCCTGAACACTGGGTTCATTGATCAGCGCTAATATCTTTTATTTTTTGGGAAAAGTATTTCAATATAACTGGCCAATAAATATAGATACATAAGGCAAACACAATGAAAAGGGTCTATAATTAGAGTAATTAAAAGATGGGTGTTGGTCCAGGAGAACTTAGTTTAAATTTAGGTGGAGAGCATGTGATTATGTGGAGTGCAATATTTCGGCAGTTAATGTACATGTATATTGCGCTGCGTCTCCATATCTGCATGAAACTCTGCAGCCCCTCGTGTAAATCTGGAAACCATTCTTGTATCTGTCATGTCTTGGATGGATGCGAAATTTCATTGGTGCTTGTGTTGGGTGGTGGCGTTTTGGGGCGTGCCAATCGCTGGCAGTGGCAACTTCACGCGGTTGTGTGAGCAAGCGCAGTCTTGGTAAACACAGGGCACGCTTGGCGAGGAGAAAAATAGTAACGGGAAGGAGTGACTCTCACTGCAGGTTTGATTAACTCCTTAAATCTGTTCCAAAATGGCGACATGCCAGGCTCCTCCCACTTCTTAAGTAATTCAAAATACTGAATTCTACAGCACAACTAAGCACCTGTGCTAAATTTCTTTTTACAACATTTTAAATATGGTGTCTCCCCCGGAAACACGTTTAAAGAAGCTGCTTTTCTGGGATGTTATAGGGGGAGTCTGGAGACCGTAACACCACATTATTTAGAATCCTTAAATTTGAAGGCCAGCAAATCCTCGACTATAAAATTTGTCCTATGCTTTTCTTAATTCAGTTCTCTACTGAGACAACTTTGCTTTAATCATCCCGAACCAGGCAATTTTGAATACCCATAATAAGATATAGGTCATAACTTGTCTGCTGAAAGGCTATTCCATGCTAACAGCACACTCAGTACAGATATATATATATATATATATATATATATATATATATATATATAAAAAATGTATAAAAGTTTTTGTTTTTATGTTTTGGTTTTTTTTAATCTTTTTTTTCTGTTTACACAAACATAGAAAAATAGATTTTATAGGCCTAAACAAAACTTTTTGATAGATACTTTGCCATATAACAAACATGTTGGTGTATGTGTAGCTTTCAAAGCATTGTTTTAGGATTGGAAGTTTTAACAACTTTCTCCTATATAGTATGAGGGATGTGTATGCTACAAAGTAATACGATTCTAGATAAACATTAGAACTGCAGCAGGATTAGACCCTAGTAATTCTGTGCCCACCTACATGGAAGACATTTTGCAGATAGCAGTTCTTCCGACTAGTAGTCGGAAGGGGCAGTTTAACCCGTCATATACTGGAATAAAAATAAGAGCCCATCCCCTAAATCAACACATTGCTTCGCATACAGTGTGGCGATGAAGGGTTAAACCTATTACCAGGTAAAGACTGGTGGTCTGAGATACTGAAATGCAAGATCTTGCCTACCACATTTGTTTAATGGTAAAATGGATACAACACACATTCTAGACAGGAAGGATAAGGGGCGGTATGTTCAGGGCGGGATGCAGATTCAGGGGATTGTGGTGCAGTGTGCATATCTGTGTGCAGGACATCTGGTAGCTACAACTTGTCTCTCTGCCATATAAAGTGTGAGTGCATCTGGCACTTGTGTTATCTCCATCACACTGGGATTTAGTTACTAGAAAAGTGCACTGACCACAGCTGGGAGACTGAGCCCATGCTCGAGACATGAAAATACTACTGGACATTTGTAGATGGGAGATATCGCTGAAAAAGTACAAAATGTGCAAAATCTGATCTATTCGCAGCAGATAAAATTGTCCATTAATTTTTATAGAGTAACAATGCGTTATTATCTAATGAGGGCTGGAGAGGGTATATTGGATAACCGAGCAAGATTTTAAGACCTCCAAAGAAATTCCCTTTGGAACCACGAGGCTCTGTCCCTTAAACACGAGAGAGCTAGCTAGGCCTTCAAACCAGGAGACTGGGTGAAAGGGTCACACTGTAGAAGCTAGCCGTTAGGTCCCCAAAGGGAAGGCTTGGAATTGAAAGCGACAGGTTTGAAGCTTTCTTTGTTGTGGTTTGGGCCACCCCACCCATCCACACACCTCCATGGTCTCGGCTCTTGTTGATGATCAGCTGCCAGGGAGCCAGCAGTGTGTCAGTCCAATTTTAGCACTGAAACATGACGCAGAATGTCCTATCTTGCTCTTTGCATGTGCAGGCTTTGCAGTGTTGGGTCACTTTGCATCTTCTTTGCCAAGTACAAGTTTCACTGTAGGAGTTTCGGAAGAGTGGCAACAGAAGGCCACATGACGGTGCAGAAAAAAAAGTTTCTTCCTGATGTCTGCCCTTTTACTTATGCAGGGTTATTTACTAAGGTAAGAATTGAAAGGGAATTTTAAATTTAAGGCCAGAGTAGCTAAAGTAAAATCATCTATTTTTTATTTCAGCTATTTTGACCTGAAATTTGAGATTCACCTTGGTATATAACCCTGATAGATTTGGGCTGTTTTTGTTTTCACCCTGGGCAGCATATGAGGTTAGGATTTTTGAGTTGTGTCCCTCGCAAGTTCTAGTTAATTAACCTTACACACTGCCCCAAAAAAACATTTACAGTGTGTGTGTGTGTGTGTATATATATATAATCTCACACACAACATTTTTCTAAAGAATGAAATCCTCTGTTCTGCTTATTATCTTGTGAGGAGCTATTCAAACATTGAAGATACTCCAGTCTTTTTTTTTTTGCATGAGAGAATTTCTCGTACATAGTTTAGCTCCCATAGAACGTTAAAGATTTGGTGAGCAATGCAAACTGGTTTCTCCATTGTCTGCGACACTGGGGAGATTTGATGGGTGGTGACAGCATCAAACTGATGTAGTCTTGGGGTTTGCAACATATTACTATATTGTACTCCTCCTAAAACATTGTGGCTTCTTCCCGTAGGTTATGCAAAACAGTGCTTAAAAAAAACCCAAAACAAAACATTTTTTTTTTAGAATAATCTAGAAACTTGAACTGTGTAAATCACAGACACAATTAATAACACAATTCTGACACTCTGGTTGATTTTCAGCAGACGACGGAGCTCCTGTTGCTAATTAAATAATCACACTGATTTTCTTGGTGTAGATATTCCAAAGAACATTCCACAGACTTGCTGAAACTAATGGGAGTTGTATTCCATGGGGCCTCTTTGTGGTGGTAACCAGACATTGCTTTTTTTTTCTAGAAAGAGAGAGAAAAAAAAGGGAGAGCGAAACCGTTGAAGTGGGGAGTTTCAAGTTAGACGAGCCTATGTGTGCACATACAGGTCACCAGATCCAGCCTGCCGAGACCAGTTAAAAAATTCAGAACGTCCCACATAATCGTAGAAATGAACAGGAATTCATACAAACATGATCTTCCAAACACCAAATTGTAGAGATTATATAAATTGACCCGACACCCCTCAATAAAAAAAAAAACAATCTGGTTTAACCTTCTGGAAAAAAAATAATAATAAAATTGTCCTTCTTAAGAATTTTTTTTTAAATTCTTTTCAATTTGAAGATGTCTCTGAACAGAATTATTTGGTTTTGATATGTGCAGAAGTAAAAGAGGGTGATGTTTAAAATTGCTTCCATGGGACAAAATTACCCTTCCATTTCAGCGGCTGAGAGTCCACAGACGTGAAGGAACTGCTTAAAGTTTACCCGCAGAGACAGAAAAAGCAGAATTGCTTTGGTTTTCTTTTCCCCCTCCTTTTTGGGATGTCAAAAGGAAATGTAAGAAGTTGCGATAAGACAGTTTGCTAATCAGTGCAGTTGGGGGATAAATGGCATAAGCTGCTGTTGACAGAGCATTCACAACAAATTTGTGTTCCATCTTCCTCAGCAAGTCTTTCTGCGTAAATATACGCAGGGTACATATACATATGTGTAGATGTACACATTATACCAAGCGCTGGGGCAAAGGGAAAGGGAGCCTTTTGTAGAAAGGCCCAAACCCCTCGCACGCCCTCCTCGGAGAATGAGGCCTTTTCAGAAGGGATTATTTCAACCTTCTTGCAGCAAGTGTGATTCGCAGGCCACTGCGTTTAACCCATTCACAGGCCGGGTACCATTCACGGAATTCTTTATCGTTCACGTTCAATTGGCATCTTTTTGCCATAAGTATAGTATTTGCCCATCACTAAGGATTCATTCTCAGTTGGCTCCAGAATAAAATGACTGGGACAATCTGAGGGGACAAATCACTTGACTGAGGGTTTGAAGGGGTTACCATGGATGGAAGAGGAGGGGTGGAACGGTGTTTTTACTCTAACGTAACTCAAAACCCATACATTCATTTTATGCCTCTATTGCATGTAGAGAGAGCTAGTTTGAATAGGACAAACTTTAATTTTTTTATTTTTTTTTTACACTGCATCTGATCCGAATATGCCCTTTCTTAAACAGTCTTCAATCTGAAATATAATCACAGGGCCCACGTTTGAAACCTAATGTCAGGGATAGCACAAAACATTTACACCAGTGTATGTTATTCCCTTACTCAGCAGATATGAGAAATACACCCCAATCTTATTGGCTTTTAGTATAACAATGCCTATTTTCAGAATATGAAACTATGTATCAAGTAGCTTAGTTTAGTGGCACATGAAAACACTCTTGTCCTAGGAGCTCATAATCTAGTGGTATAAGGAGACACCTATCCCAGTAGCTTACAGTCTAATTGGATGAATAAATCTTGTCCCGATGAGCTGTCTAGTGGTGACCTTTGAGGTCCTGTTCCAAGGAGCTCAAAGTCCAGAGGTGTAATATGAGGTAGTGGTATAATAGTGGACATGTCCCAAAAAGTCTAAATCCAGTGGTGTCATGGGAGATCCTTTCTCAAAGAGTTTCCAATCTAGTAGTATAATTAGTGATGGCATGCACTGCCCAAAGAGCTTACAATCTAACGTTATAACAGAGTTCACTGTGTGGTGGTATAATGAAATATACTTTACCAAGGAGTTTACAATCTCGTGGTACAATTAAATGGACTGTGTACATCTATTTATAGCACATTTACCTAATAATGGCTCAGTTCAGACTTTGTTTGAAAACAAATGACTGGACTGGTTGTGTTAAGTTTCTTCTAAAATATAAGATTCCTAACTAACCATTTAGTAAGAGCTATGGTGTATTTTTATGGGATCAGGCCCTTGCACGCTGTTCTCCTAGCACTGCAGGCTTGTGCTATAACTTGTAAATTAAAATTGCCTACTCCACCTATAGACGCAGGTCCCCCTGATGCGCAATTGCTAGGGTATGAATGTAACGTTTGAGATGAAGGTTTATGGGACTAAATTTTACGAGTCCAAGGGGACAAGAGAGCGGCTTCTCCCACCTTCCTCCCCGAGTCCGATCACAGCTGGGGGATTGTGGTCACCTTTCAATTAAAAATAAAAAAAAATATTTTTTTTCTTTAAATTCTCAAAGCTTTTAGAAGGCCATTAAAGTAGACTTCATTTCCTACAGCGTAGGGACCCTTGTGAGACTTGAGAACAATGAAGTCTTTGTTTCCCTTTTAAGAGACCTAGGTAGTGTTCTGGAGAAAGGAGGGGTGTCAGTAGATTAATAGCCCCCGATAGGCACTGTTCATATATACACCTATTTGTTCTTAACCTTTACCTTGCCACGATGGCCCTGCAGTGCACTGAAATACAACATATCTCCAGGAAATCTCTAACATCAGCACATCATCACTGCAAACTCTTCAGATTTTAGAAACCGGGCAAAGAGGGGTGTTATTTTATCCTGAAGCAGGTTTTGTTTGTTTTAAAAAGTAGATACAAAAATGATCAAACATGATTTCTATTCTCACTGCTTTTTATAATTAAAACAGTTGACTCTTGAGTCCTATGTTTTGCCGCTAGCCACATGCAGTCATCTATAAAGCATAGTATTCAGATTTGTGACTGTTATGCAATCTTATCTCATCTGCTTCTGTTACTCTTATTTCCTTCTCAAGGAAGCAGACTTGGTCACTAATCTGTGACCTAAGGAAGTTACCAGGAATCGAAGATTGTAAGGTGATATAAGACAATGGATTTGGTGAATTTTGGTGTAAATTTTTTAAATGTCCTTTATCTAACACTTCACGATTTGGTGATTTAAACCCAAAGGTTGTCTCATATCCTCACTTAAATGTACAAAGTAGATACACCTGCCTCTGGCTCTTGTCAGGCTACACGTCCTAGCCAGTTGATCCACTAAATTAGAATTTTGAAGAAAGTGGAACAACATCAAATAATATAAATCTTATTCACTGGGAAATTAGGCTATTTGGGTCTAAAATTTGCAATTTCCTTGTCAATTTTCCACATTTCCAGTTTTTTTAAGCTAAAACACCTCATAGTATTTTTCAATTCTAAAAATCTCCCTTTAAACAAAATGCTTATTCAGGATTTCATTAACGAAGCCCTGACACCTAACATCGCCACGGTCGCATAACCTATATTTTTTTTTTTTTATATAAGGGACAGTCTGGGGATAACCACTACTGCTTGCAATATATATTTCAATTTTGTCCATATTTGGATGGAATTCATTGTCTCCGTGTCAGTTGAGGCAGACAAACAATTTCTGGAGGATGGCAGAAAGGAACTCCTGGCACCATAACCAAAAGAAGAGCACTCTGTAGTGGTTAAGGTGTTTAGACTGAACCATTTACTCAAAATAAAAGTGGGTACTTTTCTGCTTGAAACACTGCACATACTGAATTATTTGTAATTGTGTGCTGGGCGCTCGTTGCACCCGTAGCACATGTGACATTGGCAGCCCAGAATAGAAATCATCTGTTGACAGTGCGCACTTCATGCTGCCAACTGGCGCGCACGGGCAAGGTGAGCTAGCGCTCCTCTCCCATCCTTCCACCCACTCTGCACTCCCTCCTGCCTCCCTCTGTTGCACATTGTTTGTTTATTAAAACACCCCCACTTCACCCCTCCCCGTGTGAAAGAGTGCACATGCGCTCTGAGCCAGTAAAATGGTCCAATCACAGACTTTTCTATGAGAACCCTGTGAATGGACAGTGTGGCCCCTGTGACATGATTCCAGGTGAATAAAGTGCTTATTTTGCAGGTTATGCTGTAAATTAATGATAAGCAGTAAGCAGGATCCTTTCCATAGTGCCCATCAATGGCTTATTAAACAGGAAAGACCCCCCCCCCCCCTTCTGCAAAGAGTTGGAGAAACCAATAAAGTGTTTATATGTAATTGTTATATGTCCTTTTCCAATTACCTGACACTAGCAATGCAGTAGGCGCCCATTGTATCTCGCTGCACAATATGAAATCTTACATAGTCTTCTGTTTTGTGCTCTATTGCCTGTACGAAACAAAATGGTGCAACTCTTGGCAGCCTTATCTGCCAGGACCTAAAAAGGAAATGTATACCTTCCAAGTGTCCCTATTTAGGAGGGATAGTCCCTATTTTGAGGCTTAAATTCCTGTCCCTCTTTTCTAAGAACTCCATATTGTTGTTTCTGATTGTATAACAGAGCTCCACAGCGATAATACTCCCAGTAATGTGTCTGAGAGTATAACAGAGCTCCACAGCAATAATACTCCCAGTAATGTGTCTGAGAGTATAAAAGAGCTCCACAGCAATAATACTCCCAGTAATGTGTCTGAGAGTATAACAGAGCTCCACAGCAAGAATACTCCCAGTAATGTGTCTGAGTGTATAACAGAGCTCCACAGCAAGAATACTCCCAGTAATGTGTCTGAGTGTATAACAGAGCTCCACAGCAAGAATACTCCCAGTAATGTGTCTGAGTGTATAACAGAGCTCCACAGCAATAATACTCCCAGTAATGTGTCTGAGTGTATAACAGAGCTCCACAGCAATAATACTCCCAGTAATGTGTCTGAGTGTATAACAGAGCTCCACAGTAATAATACTCCCAGTAATGTGTCTGAGTGTATAACAGAGCTCCACAGCAATAATACTCCCAGTAATGTGCCTGAGTGTATAACAGAGCTCCACTGCAATAATACTCCCAGTAATGTGTCTGAGTGTATAACAGAGCCCCACAGCAATAATACTCCCAGTAATGTGTCTGAGTGTATAACAGAGCTCCACAGCAATAATGCTCCCAGTAATGTGTCTGTAAAATACAGTAAATATGTTTAGAAATCAGTCTGTAACCAAGATACATTTCTTAGTCTAAATTAGATTTTAGTTGCTTAAATTATTATTGGTATGTCATTTTAAATTTCTCAGAACAGTCCCATCCACTGGCTACATCCACGTCACACCCCTAAAAGTAAAGTATCCCTTTTTGTCCATTTGAAATGTTGGGAGATATGGTGATGGCTTCGCCAAGGTGAAAACCTTTTCTTCTCTCCTTCACTACTTAGGTGTTACAATGGTGGAGAGGGGAGTAAGGGGGAAGGGGGGGTTGGGTTGTTTAAAACAAAATGCAAAAAAAATCTAAACGAATACAAACTCACATCACATTAGTGGCAGGTTTTTCCGGAGTGAGGAACTCAGGTTTGAAGTTTGTGTTAAAGGGTTTTTCTGACCTCCATTTCTGGCAACCATACTATTAGTAATTTTCGTGTTATTGGAGATTGTCATACTTGAGACCAGAAATGTACTTGAAGTTCTTGAAGTATAATTTAAAAATAAAGTACTTTTTTATCTATAACAATAACAAAGTGTTTAACCAGGAAAGGTGCATTTAGATATTCTCTGGTTTGTTTCTTTTAAATGCCTATAGTATCATAAATTAAACAGGCGAGGGTGAGTAAGGGACCACATTTGTGAGTCAAATACGCATCTGTCCTGAATCCAAGTGATGCAGTGGCATGTGCCCACATTCTAGGAATTGTGGGATGGCCTGAGTGTCATTCCCAGATGCCATTTATACAGAGGATTGACTGGAGGTATAACTACCTGAAGATAAGTATCACGGTGAAAACAGGTTCACACCTGAATGGATAACCGCTCCTAAATAGATTCATATATAATTTATCATAAAGATGAATTATGTATTTAATTGCCTTAGGATTTGTTAATACCCATGTTCTCTCCAGCACCGCCACAACCACTCTGATTTGCAGTTTCCTGTCCCTCCTACCTCCCGCCACCTACCTCGCTTGGAAACACTTCCCTAAGCAAAGAGATTCTCCTCTGTCACTTTCATTCAGAATTCACTGCCAGCACATTGGTATCAGAACCAAATGGCTCTTTCACTCTGTTCTTAAATTTCTCACACAGCACAATATGCAAGCAAAACAAAATAAAATAGTCTGTGATTTTTAAAGCCCAATATGTGCAATATCATAGCAACTGTAGGAGGAGTCTCCTGCTTTGCTAATGTGCCCCAGAGGAAGGGTTAAGGGCCGAAAGATCAGGGTTTTCAGTTCTCCTGCTCCTGGTTTCTATGTGCACATTTTTGTGTGTGTGTGTGTGTGTCTGTCTGTCTGTCTGTCTCCAGTGTGGGAATGGAGTTATCCCCTTAAGAGCACCCAATACCTTATATACCACTTTAAGTGTCACCCATGTTCAGTTTGAGTTTTTCTTATAATTGTATATGCGAATGTGGTCTTTAATTAAACCTAATGGTGTTTGTACCATGACAGGTACACTTTAAGACCTAGTTCATTTTTCCCACTATTTGGTGTAAATCTGTTTTCCTTTGGTGCCAAGACTCTTTTACATTCTTATAAATATTTGAAAATATGTCCCCCGCCTCCTTCGTGGGTTCAAAACGATCATATGATAATTTTGGAATGCCATGAGCTTTAATGATCTTATAGGATAATAAAACCTCCCTGGTAGTTATGTTTAAATTCCTCACAGTTCTGGACAAGAGTAATGTGAGTTGTAGCTCCTCGACACGTGGCTTTGATTTTTATACTGTCATTGGGGTATATCCATACATGTTAAATGCAATGTGTAGGGGTGGTCAATAAAGGGTTAAAAACTCTTTATTTACTCACCTTTTCCCAGTGCCGATGTTCCTTGGCGCTGGGTCCTGGCTCCGTGACGAACGGGCACTAGTGTGCATGCATGGGAAATGCCGCGCGCGCGCAATAGACCCCCCTATAGGAATGCATTGAATGAAGGTTATGCTGTTAGAATTATTTGTAATTATGCCAGTTTATGTATTTTATTTTATTATTTATATGCCCTGGCATGAAAATCAGTTTAACCCCTGCGTTGCTGTTTGCATGCGGTCAAACCGCATTTAGATGCCAGAATGCACACGAGGCATCATCGTGTGACAAAGTTCCCCGCAACTCAGGAGTGCAGCGGAGGCGAGCTTTATTTACACCGGCTAATGCTGCAAAATCTTTCCTTAGCTGATCGGCTCCGGTTAAGCGAACTTTGGTAAAATGTCACTACAGAAGCTGCAAAGCTGGGGAATTTGCAGTAAATGCTATAACTTCACATTTAGATGTTTTTTTGTTTTTTTTTAAATGTATAAAAATTTATTTCAGCATTTGCAGTAACATAAAAAGAAGATCTCTCTTCTCTTTAAAAGTTTATCATTCTGTTATCCGGGTAAATGCAATCAAAGGATTTACAAGGGTAAGACATGCAGGGAAGGGAAGCAAATTAAACTCTTTAGCATCTTCAGTTGCTGACGGTGTTTCTTCATCCATAATGGAGCAAGAACTGTACACGAAAGGTACCTTACCAGACTTGTCCCACTACAGCATGAGGATACAATGGTTTGAACGGTATGCTAAGAGGAGGCAGCCTCCTAGTTTACACACAATAAAAAGGGGGGGGGGGGGGGATTTTTTTTTCTTTATCTCTGAGGTAGTTGGGAGGGATGACAAAAAAGGACAGAATACTCCCAATTTAACACTAAATGAGTGTCCCTGGCTTCCCACAGCCCCACCCCCACTGGAGGTGTGGCTAAGGCAGAGAGAACATGCTTCCTTCGAGCCATACTGATTCATACTAACTCTTTCACTATGATAGGCTGAAAGCGGTCAGCTGACACTCTCAGCCAAATATATCCACCTATTGCTGCTCAGGCTAATACTTCCTCGTTAGCTCAAGCAGCTCAGAGGGCATGAGATGCTGAGAACGTGCATGGCATCAAAAACGCAGAATGGAAGGATCCAAGGGACTCCAGACACCCTAACCACTTTTGAAGCCAAAGCTGCTTTGGTGCTTAGTGTCCCTTTTAAGAAGGAAAAGACAAATCTTGCACAGCTTAATACACTGTAAGCCATCCTACACATTGCACCTATCCGGCATGTTCTGATGTTGGGTTTTGCAACCAGATGTGCAGACATCGGACATGCAAAGAACAACCGAACGTGTTGTCTAGTGGAGAGTGTGTCTGTGAAAATTAGTTATGTCGATATTTATGTCCTCAATTAATACTGAGTTTAATCTATGTTGGTTCCAGTGCTGACTCGGTGTTGCTGCTGCTGCTGCTTGTTTGACAAAAAATATGCTAGTGTGTTTATAAAAGTTCAGTAACTTTTAGAGCAGGTGTTAATGTTTTTTGTTTTTTGTGTTTGTTTGTTTTTCTTCCCACTGAATGTGTGAAGGACAAAATGAATTACTCCGCTAACTGATTGTGATTGAGAGTTATAAATTTGAGACTATTGTTCTATGGACTTGATTGATGTTAAACTATTAACCAGTAACATTTATACTAATTGTCCTTTTTCTTTTCTTCTTTTTCTCTTTCATAAGGCTGCAAAATCAAAGCATTGAGGGCCAAAACCAACACCTATATCAAAACACCAGTGCGAGGAGAAGAGCCTGTGTTTATGGTGACTGGACGCCGAGAAGACGTGGCCATGGCAAGACGTGAGATTATTTCTGCTGCAGAACATTTCTCCATGATTCGAGCTTCCCGCAACAAAGCAGGCACGGCTTTTGGTAGTGCTCCTGCCCTTCCGGGCCAAGTCACTATTCGTGTTAGAGTCCCATACAGAGTAGTGGGCTTGGTGGTGGGACCGAAAGGTGCCACAATTAAGAGGATTCAGCAGCAGACAAATACTTATATTATCACTCCAAGCCGGGATAGAGATCCGGTATTTGAAATTACGGGTGCCCCAGGGAATGTGGAAAGGGCACGGGAAGAGATAGAGACCCACATTGCCGTGCGCACAGGCAAAATTCTGGAGTACAACAATGAGAATGACTTTCTATCCAGCAGTCCTGATTCTGGAATGGAGAGTCGGTATCCGGAGAGTTGGAGGGTGCATGGAACAGCGACTGGCTGCAAGCCTCTATCCACATTTCGGCAGAACAGTTTAGGGTGCATTGGAGATTGTCCTCCAGAGCCTGTGTACGAGACCCCACGACTGAATGATCAAAATGACTTCAACTATGGCTATCTGTTTCCAAACTACAAGCAAGAAGTCTACTATGGAGTGGCTGAGTCTGGGGGACCCATGTGGGGAGGACAGGAAAATAACAGTCCAGCATCTGGCATTTTCACAAAGCAACAGCGTTCTGGGAGCAGTGGCACTATACAGACCAACTCTACACAACGTTCACCAGATTCCAGTCTTACGACCCTGCCAAGGAGGAGCCAAGGAGAAGCACTGCCGGGTTTCACCAAACTAAGTGCCACTAGAACCTCCGTTTCTGGAAGTCGGGAGTGCATGGTTTGTTTTGAGAGTGAAGTTACCGCTGCACTGGTGCCATGTGGGCACAACCTCTTCTGCATGGAATGTGCCGTGCGCATCTGTGAAAGGAATGAACCAGAGTGCCCTGTGTGCCATGCATCTGCCACTCAGGCTATCCGAATATTTTCTTAAAACAGACTCAAGGAAGAGGGTAGGTGTGGGAGGGTAATGGGTGTTGAACTGTTGGTGCATAGAGGTCAAAGACAGTATCTTAACTCATCAAAGGCGATTCATCAAAACGAGGACGAATTAACGACTTTCTCTGAAATTTCACAGGGACAGAACTTTCTCCGCAAGGCCTGGGTATCAAGGACTTTAAGTGCATGGTTGTTTACTTATTATGATGGGGATTCCACTACACCTGTCCTGTTGTACCATTCATTCAACGGTTAACTTTGGGACAGTGAAACCCCCACGATCTGGGAACAAGTGTCTCAATATCAAGTTTATGTTTTAAGGTACAGCAAAATTTTCCAGGATTGGGTTTTACACAAGAATATTCTGTTTCTTTTTCTCAAGAGGACAAAAATGTACGGGGAAATATAAATGGCAGATATGTGCTAAGTAGAATGAGATTCAAAGCAGAACACAAAGTTACAAGCATTTTTGATGGTTATTAGCTGCATCCTGCTGACCCAGTGTAACTTTCTTGTTTTTCGTCTTTTGTTTTTTCTGTAGTAGATTTTTCCACTACAGTCTACAGAGTCTTAACAGAGGGAGTTGAAAAATACAGAATTCTTTTACAGACTGAATATTTGTCTCCTCCATTATCTGAGGTTCCCGTGAAAGAGAATTCAAAGCTGAGGTCAGTTTTATCAAGTTCCGGTCTGTCATTTACATGCACAACAGGAGATGCACCTCTCGAATAACACATTTTTTTTATAAAATGAAGGGTATTGTTGAAAGGCTACATCAAGGACGTTAAGACTGCAGCATTCGCTGATTGTGTGGGTTGTACTCAGGGGTACACTTTTTCAGGTCCTAAATCTGGTTTTGGCATGAGCAGGCCCATTCGTCTTGCCCTCTGAAAAGCTTCTACTAACTATCTGGTTACTTACAAATAGGATTCTGTTATCATCAACAGCAAAAAAACAAACAAACTGTATTTATCAATCTCTGGGAACCTGCAACACGAGGACACAACTATTACCTCAAATTCCATAAAAATAGCAGCTAAATATACCACGTGCAGTTTTTATTCTCATTTGCTGTAAATTTTTTGGGTATGTGAATTTTCAGTCAGATTAATTTTTTTCAACCACAGCAAAACAAACTAACAAAAAGAACAACACAACAGTCAGGCCTGCACGGAGGACTTTTAAAAAAAAAAAATAAATGAAAAAAAGGTTTAAAAAGTTTTTTTTATAATTATTATTTAAATACTTACAACTTTATTTTACATTGGACTAACGTAGGAGGACTCCAGATGAGGGTGTCAAGGAATCTGACATTATCTCATGTTTTCTGAACAAATCTTCAATAAGTCAAGATCCATAATATATATATCTCACTGTTCACAGCACCTTTGCGAGTACTGTTTGCAGTGTGAAACGGGGATGCTGGGGGGAGACTTAACACGCATTTAGTGAATACAAAAACATTCAAACTTCACGACAGTAAATAAATGATACCACAAATAAAATAGTGACTTCCTTTTACCTGGACCATATTGAAAATGCAGATCTGCTGGACCAAAGTTCTACAATCTTGGAAACGTATAGAAGGAGCCTTTGTAAAACTGTTCCAGAACATTTCCTGAATACAATTATTATTTTATTATTTTTTTTGGAGGGAGGTGGTGTTTTTATTTTATTTTTTTATTTTCATTTTTATTTCTTCTCTTCCCCCGTAATGAAATATATCAGTTTACGCAAGATGCTGAGGTATCAAGACTGCTCTTTAAGATGACAAACATCTCTCCCCTTCCTTTTTGCATTATTTCTTTTTGGAAATGTTTTGTGCTTCCTGGATTCTGGGTTTTAGTGCTTCTCTTGTAACTGGAGTCCTTCTTCCTTTTTTTTTTTTTTTTTTCTTTAATGTTACACTACCTTCAAAAGCTTACTAAGAAATGTACCTTCAGGAAGAAAGGAAATGCATTTGTAATGTTTGTTAAACGACTGTTCGATGTCCTCCATTTCAAAAAAATAATAATGGGAAGAATCCGTAAAGCGCATGAAATTGATACAATGGCCACTGATGGGTCCATCTCTATGGCCAAGTTGCCATTTTCCAGTACATGAAAAATGTTTTCCATTAGGCTCTTCTCTGCCAGAAGGGACTTTTCTCCACATCTCCCAATGTCTTGGATTGTGGAGAAGCCAGGGTCCAATTTGTATTTTCTGGCTGTGAAAGACATAACTTGCTCTGATATCAGTGCTTAAAGCACGTTGCACAGGTGGAGGCACCTGCAAGCCTTCCATCGTAACCCAATATAGCATCCAATGCATCAGAATAAGGGAGGAAATGTCCACCCCTTTCAAATCTACACAAAATTCCGTAGGAGCCCTTGTAACGTTTTATAGAGAAATTTTATTAAATGTATTTTTGAGTGCGGTGGAAAGAAACATCCACCCATAATTTTAGGAAGCGCATATATATATTTTTTTCTTTTTTTTTTTCATGTTTTTTTTTTATGCAAATGTTTTGTTTTTACAGAAATATGTAGCATTTCAGTTATTTACAGATTAGCAGTATTTAATTATTATTATTATTTTTTCTTTTAAGAAATGTAGCATTCTACAGGAGAGACCTAGATGAAATCAATCTGGGTGTCTTTGCAGGGTGTAGGAGAAAGTGGCAGTTTGGACTCATCTCAAAGGACAGGATAGACCACAACAAGGACATAATGTAGTATAAAGTCCTTGGGAACATGAAAAATGACAGACGCTTGATTTGAATCTTCTTAGGTCTTTCCTCAAAGTCTTTGGTGAGGATGAAAGATCTGCAATGAAGTGTCCCTTGCTTTACTAGGCTCTGTAATCTTCTCTCTTACTCTTCTTGAGGCGCAATACTTGCATGTTTGGCCCAGGTAGACAAAATGGCGTGAGGAACACCCCCAAAAGTATCTAGAGAGTAATGACCGCTTAGTAAGGCCATATATAGGATCAGAAATTTTCTGGCAAGACACAACAAAGCATAGTCTTCCGACTATCGCAATACTCATGGAGAAGATTAATTGTTCTCAAAGTGAGCCAAGACAGGTTTTAACTTCTCTATTTGCACAACTCTTTCTGGCAATGATGGGTTTAAGATATCCGAAACTGTCAGGCAAAGAGTTATGTGGAGGTCAGGTCGTACACTAAACTGTTCAATATTGAGGTGTTAGACCACGACAATATTTGTTATTTTATATATTTTTTTTTTTTAGAAAAACAATCTGTATTGTACGTAGTCTTTCACCAAATTATTGAATGTATCCCTTCCAAGACAATGTTTAATTTATGTGACTACAGCTGAACTTGCCCTCATGGGAGGTAGTACCCTTCACTATAGTTAATTGCTAAATAAAAATTACTACATCTTATAAAGTTGTTTCAGATGCTTGAATAATATCCTGCATATTGCGAATCCTCTTTCTTTATGCAAAAGGAGTCCCAACAACAATTCTTACTATATTTGATTAGATCCAAATAAATCACGCTCCTCAAGAAGTACCTGCAGGGTTTTCATTGTCAACCTGCATGGTATCACAAAATTGTTCTGTGATTTCATTATTTTTATTTTTTCCTTTCTATCACAGTATTCAGGTGATGAAACGTAAATGACAGGGAGATATTACACATATATTGTAATGAAACAACTTACTATAAATCTGTGCTTCTGATGCACTGGTGTATTTTTTATTTTATTATATATTTTTTAATGTTAATCAAACACTTGTTCTTCCTCTTCCTGATTTGCTATGGAGACGCCTGATATTGGTCTACAATTGTCATAATGCACAGAATCATGGGAAAATTGTTTAAACGAGAGCTTAAGGTCAAAATTCTGCCTGGCCCTGATCTATATGTATATTGGAGGTTGTGTGGCATAACATCACCAACTCTATATATCGTTTAAAGTTTGGGGAAATGGAGAGTGTCTTTTTATCAGAGCCAGTTCGAAAATTAAGAGTACTTTGATGTATCATGATATTTTATAAAATATGAAGAACCAAAACACTATTTGACAATAGAAAAAGGGCGGCCATTTTGTACTGTGGCCTTCTTCTCTCTGAGCCATCCTGCTTTTTCTAAATGTTACTTGTCAATATTTACGGAGAGTAAAACTTATTTCGAGAGTGGTTTTAATATAAGGGCTTTACCATCCTTGAACCAAAAAAAAAATAAAGTAGAAAGCTACAGTTAATTATTATTTTATGGGCTTGCAAAAATAATTCAGAGGCGTGGTACACTAATGCAAACGTCTAGCGAATATGACATAGTCAAAGTGCTGCATGAAATTTAAATCCTTGGCAGAGTTATCAATATAATCCTTCATGTCAGTTCGGCCAGAGTTGGCGGTATTGGGGGAGCGATTCCAGTTTTACACACTACATATTAATCTATAGAAATATGAATGACACTATAATGCATATATTAGGCCCAGAACTGGTATTTAAGCATCTTACCCCAACATAAAACTGGTAAGCTGTCTTCCCCAACTGCCACACCGATATGGGAGTTGTAATATTGGGGAGGCGGAGTGTTTGGTGGACCCAGCACAAGACTCGTGAGCTTTCGAAACAAAATATTGGTGATGTTCTGGGGGGCACAGTTATAAAAATGACTCAATCTATGTTGCTGATATAAACCACTGTTGGAATGTTGCCCAAAATTTGTGCCTCATAGAGAACCCCCAACATAGATACATAGGATAATTACATAGCTGTTTGTACCTTCTAATATAGGATATCAAATGTATAAAGCGTTTTCATAAAAATAGTGGGTTGAAGTGATTAAGAATGCCATGGTAATTTTCAGGTTGCAGACTCTCGAACACTAATTCGGTCTTTTAGAGATGGAAAGGCCGTGGTAAAGATCATTCTTAAATATTTAAAGGCGCAAACAGAAAGAGCTCTGCTAAGTCTGGCCTGGCACCGAATTTATTGAGTAACTCATAGAGTTCTACATATCTTTGCAACAAAGAGACCTACTTGATAATAACTGAATTGTTGTCAACTTTTGTATATCACAGACTAAGAAAGCTAGATTGAACTTCAGAGGAGGCATTACAAGAAGCTTGATGTGCTATTTAGGAATGAAAGTATATATTTTCATCATAATTGCCCATGTTTAAAGGAAAAATTAACTGGCTTCCATGTTTAGTAAAATGTATTGGAAAGACTAACACACATTTTTCAACGTAATCAACACAATGACTAACTATTGCATAGGGTAATATTAATGTTACCTTGTCCAGTCCCCGTAACTTTTTTTTTAAAAGCATTTTGAGCCAGAAACCACCGTGACTTGTCATCAAGGGATGTTTTATATGGTCCTTCTGCACATTCTCTCTTAAAATCCATGGTTGGACCAGCTCCATTGCAGACTTTAAACCATTCTTGTCTACAAGTAATAAGCACTATAATTACAAGAGAAATATAGAACAAAATACATAAGACACATTTAATATACTGTGATATGATCATCATAAATTATATAGATAATAGTATGTATTATTCTACACAAAAAACAAATTTGATTTATATTTAAGGAGCAGTATAAAAATAGTTTAATTCGCCCCAATATGAAAAAAATAAAAAATAGGTATTAAAAAAGTTTTGGAGGGGGTGGGGAGAGAGTTTTTTTTTTAATTATTATTTAAATTTCTATTTCTGACTTGCAGGGATGCCAAGACTGTTAAAATAGCTGTAGTTATTTCATTTGCAAAAATTTAAAATTAAAAATGTAAAAAAAAAATACAAAAATAGAGAGCTAAAAAAAAGACAATGCTAAAAAAAATTAGATCATTTCTTTATAATTTAATATTCTATTTTAATAAATGCATTTATTATGTGTAAATGTAACCAGGACACGTGCTGAAAAAGAAAAAAAAAAGTACTTTTTATTGGGTAATTTATTAAAAGAAAGGATTTTATTTTATGATAAAGTAATCCTTAAGATTTCAAAGCATAGATATGTAGACAGGAAAAAAAAATCTTTTGTAGCCAGATTTAAACTTAAGTATTCATTTTTTTATTTTTATTTTTAAAGAATTTTTTTGTTTCTTGTGTGCAGGATATTTTGCTGTTTATTGGTACTTAGCTATAAATGCCTTGTCTAGTGATTTATCACATTATTGTTGGTTAGAAATTTGAGCAGCTTAACTCCTTCATGCCTGGAAAAAAACATTTCTTGAATATTTTTTTTTTTCTTTACTGGGAGTGTCTGCTGATACACTCTGAAGCGGTGTATGTCTGCTGCTCCCAGCACTCAAGGAGTTAATTTGACCTGCCAGAAATGAAGGGGGTGCTTTAATTAACTGCGTGCTGTTTTAGTGATGTAAATGCAATATTTTGTAGCTGGGGGAATAGAAGCTTCTACAGTGAATTAGCTAGTTCAACGTATGCTTCATTTTTGCAAATTTTTTGATAGACAGTGAAAATAATAAAAAAATAAATAAAAATCTTTTTGTTGCTTTAACAGTTCTGAAATGCCATATATTTTTACCACATTACTTTTTATATTTAGTTTTATTTTTTTGGGGTGCAGGGGGGGTGGGGAAGGGACCAGGCAGCCATGAGGTTTCATAGACCCACACTCAGTGCGTATATATATATATATATATATATATATTATACACACTATATGCTAAGTAGTATAGTGTTTACATGGGGAAGATTTTGTATGACATTTTCAGTACACTGTCAACAACTGCGTTCATGAACTTATTCGGGGGATATGAGGATGAGCAGGGGACCTTTTTAAAAAAATAAAATAAAAAAAATATATATAATTTTTTTAATTTTTTTTTTTAATATTATTTAATGTTTCCTAACACTTTGCTGGTGGCCAGTGACCGTTCACAGCCAAAGTTGCAAGCAGTTTAATGTTTTCGAATACATCATTCTATAAAAGAATGGTGTATTGATAGTCCCCTCAGATTGGTGGTGCGATTATTCAATTTACTACTACCAGAAGGACGCTGAAGGGCTGCAGACCCAGCTTTGTCACTTGTGCAAGAAACTTTGAGGATTATTGATTAAAACCGCGTGTTTGCGTGAACCGAAAACAAAGGTTCAGAAATTAGGCCAAAGTAACAGAAACGGAGAACTGGTCTGCTGGACTGAGCAAAAACATAATTGCTGAAAATATACACTTCAAACACTCTTACTTTGACCTAACTCACTGTAACTCTTGTTTAATTAATAAGCCCCCCAGATGTTAACAGAATACCCTGCTTTTTTCTGTCTTGCAAGTTACAATGCATTTTTCATTCAAGCATGTATGCATTGAGGGAAACCGCATCTTCACAAATAGTTCAATTTCTTTGCCGTTTTGTGGCTGTACTTTAAAGCTTCTGAATGTATTTATGTTTTTTCTGCTTTGCGGCAAAGACATTACACAAAGATTTAACTTGGTGGCCGTCCACAGTTTTAAGTAGCACCCAAAATTGCTGCAAAATGTTTTTCGACTCTGGGCAGGGATCTATACTAAGGGAGACACATATGGGTCAAAGGTTTAGTAACTAGACAGGGAGTTGTGATTGTGATACAGACAGTTGACTTTAAACCAAAATGGGAAATTAACAGCAAACATTACATTTTTTTTTTTTAATATCAACTGGAAAGTCCGTTAATTATTCCAACCTAGCCTCTTCTGCAAGTCTGCTGTAAACCAACAGTTTAGTGAATAAACCCTTAACTCGTGATATTTTGTCTAAATCAAAGTTGAATCTTGCCAAACATGTGACCAGTTTTTATTTCTAGCCCCAATGTTCGCTGACTTTAGTCACAGATGAAGATTGTAAATGTGGTTTGAACTGGAAAACATATATTACTTGTAATATATCACATCGGATACACAGGGAATGAAGTAGGTGTCCTAACTTTCCCAGATTGGTCTCCTAAAACAAGCCTCTGTTTTATCACTCTCTCTACAAACTTGTGACCTTTGTTTTGGGATGAGCTTCCTTCAAGGCAGAATTGGCATAATATCAACGCGGAGGCGTTGGATCACTCTATCTGTAGCATCAACGATAAAGTTCTAGATTCAGTAAACCTCCCAATTGTGGCCATACTGATTAAGCACCATCCTTGATATATAACAAAACAGTACATTGGTTTCCTTTAGGATCACAACCAAACATCACCTTCATGTGTTTGATTTCAGACTGTGACAAAGTGTTTAATCAACCCTTAAACCACCATAGGGGTAGTTTACTCAATGCCTGCGGCAAAAGGATTTGAAATAAACCCAATTAAGGAAAAATAATAAATAAATAAAAAATTTAATTATTTTTACCATGTTACCAAAATTTAAAATGTAATTTTTTTAATCAAATGTATATAAACTTTAGATAAAGTATTTTATTTGATCTTAATCTGCTAAGCTGTTAGCAACTTTGAACAGATAATGACAGCCCAGCAATAAATGTGTGCACTATATGAGAGAGATGCTAGCAAACATATAGCCAAATTATGGGGTTATTTTAAACCCATTTACTGTCAGGGGAACATACTGAAGCTTGCAGCTCCCACTGGCAGCAAGGGGGTTAACTAATCGCTTGCATTTAATTGAAGGAATTCTACATACAAATACTCAAATTTTTACACATTGAATGGTATTTAAAATTAAATTTGTACTATTTGGGTGTAATAGGGATACTTTAAACTTTACATTTATTTTCCTCTCTGGCCCCTGACAAATCCTTGCTTTCTTAAAGAAACCAAAAAAAGTTCTATGTTTCTGTTTATTTTTATAGACATTTTTGTTTTATTTTTAAATATATTCCTCTGCATTTTATTTTTTATTTTTTTTTAAATCATGAAAATTGTTCCTAATATAGCACTTAATATATTGGAGAGAGAGAAAAAAAAAAAGTCAAGAATGGGGTAAAGTTCTGCTCAGACTTGTCCCTTTTAGCATTTAGCAAATAGCTTTAACATTTAGGGCCCAGAAAAAAAAAATGTAAGAATTCTGAGCCAAAATGCATAGGCAGAAACCTAAACCGCAGAGAATTTTTTTTTCTAAAAAAAATAAATAAAGCAAAACAAAGGAAAAAAAAAGTTTATATAGAGGAAAAAAAATACAACATTGATGGCTATTTAATACTTGTATGAAATGGGGGATATACAACATAATATTGGTGTCTTCTATAAATAATGTTCTTTTTGACAGTTTAATGCAGCTTATTTTTTTTTAAATTTTTTTTTTTTTACTATTTGTCCTTTGATATATTATTATTATTTTTTTTTTTTACCTCATTGTTACCTTTTTTCTCTGCCAGAGAGACTGCAACATATTTGCATTTTCAAAACGCTCTGGTTTTGAATTTTTTTTTTGACTTGAACAAAACTCTGAATGAAACTTGTCTTGATACATAACTACATGTCATGCACTTTATATTCTGTTCTATATTTTTTTTATTATTATTTTAGAATACATACATTTCATTAAAATATAAGATTTAGGGAAAGAAAGGTGTGTTGGGGGGGGGGAGGGGGGGTTGTCGGGTTTAATGTATATGCATAAATATATACAATTCTTTTTTTATACCTTGTCGAGACAAAGCAAGATATTTAAAGTTCTTCCGCCTACTATTTCATTTCTATTGGGATGAATGACAAAATAATGGCACCTAATATTTTTTATCCTTTATAGAAATGACCCAGAAATGTAAAATACCTTTTTCATACGTCTAGTGGTGAACTTCCACATAGATGTGATGCCATTTAATGCTCCCGTAATGACCCTCATTTTATATTGTGATGATGTTTTCACTTGGTTTATACTCCTAAATACAGTTGTTGATCTGGTGAGAATTGGAGAGAGAAATTATCCCCGTTGTTCTCTTTCTCCAGATATCCGAAGGCAAACGCCTAAGAGCCTTTTTTGTGTTCCCAACTCTGTTTCTTGAGTTGAGGAATGGTATAAGAGTAAAACACATGCTTATGTTATAGGGAAGGACATTTTGCAACACTCAAGATTCTTAGTGTAACACTTTCCATTCCTGTTAGTGTGTGTGGACATACTAGATATTAGATTTTGTATTAGTTTGTTGCATTTTCCTTGTGCATACTCTGTTATTTTCCTAGGAAGTGGTTTGATATTAGGCTAGAGGTGGCCGATTATTTCTCCCCAGTTCCATATGTTGAAAGGCAAAGGAGACTGGAAAATTTATCCCAACAACTAAAGGTTCAGCACCTTTTATGAAGTTGGCAAAGTGCAGCTATAAATTGTAATTATCACATATTGTTGAAAAAACAAACACACCTCTTCCTATTTTAAATAGATATGAATTTTAAAGACTTTTGTATAGGCATGGAAACCTTTACATATAGATTTTGTAACAGTTGCAAGATGTCCTTTCGTGTTGGAGAAGCTTACGATTATAGAGCTAGTATCCACTTAAGAAACGTTTGTCTTAATAATTGTGTTTTTATTCTTTATTTTTTTTAGCTCTTGTTTCTACCAATCATAATCCACAATTGAAAGGATTTTCACAAGTACCCCATGAGCCGATTACAGAACTTGTAACTAGCCTGTCTTTAATGGATGTTTTATTTGGATTTATTTTATTTTTTAAGCAGAAAGTTAAAGCATACATGATGTTGCACAACTTGTAGAAAACAAAGAAGGGAAGGGTTAATGTATTAAATGTGCTGATTTGACATTAAAAACTTAATTTTATTAAAGTATTATTACTTAAGATACAGTGTCTGAGTTTTTTCTTTTTCCTTATATTACACTGACGTATAACAAGAACACAATACTCTAGGTGAGATCTTACCGGGGATCTATAAAGTACTATCACTACCTCTCTGTATCCTCCTGGAGATCTTCTCTATAGAACTGAACACAATACTCTAGGTGAGATCTTACCAGGGATCTATAAAGTACTATCACTACCTTTCTGTATCCTCCTGGAGATCTGCTCTATAGAACTGAACACAATACTCTAGGTGAGCTCTTACCAGGGATCTATAAAGTACATTCACTACCTCTCTATATCCTCCTGGAGATCTGCTCTATAGAACTGAACACAATACTCTAGGTGAGATCTTACCAGGGATCTGTAAAGTACTATCACTACCTCTCTGTATCCTCCTGGAGATCTGCTCTATAGAACTGAACACAATACTCTGGGTGAGATCTTACAAAGATCTAAAAAGTGCCATCTATAGTTCAATCTATTCCTCTCTATAACCTCCTGGAGATGGAGCTGAGAAGTGTGTATCACCAACTCCATGTTACTGTTGATTCACTTTTATTAAGGAAATCGTGACATCAACTGATGTATATTGGATCTGGTGTAGTATATATGGGATGTTATTATTTATTATGTTATTTTTGTGTGCTTTACAGGTAAGAACACTCCATAAGACTGCAGCTCAGAGGTGTGTTTATTTTTTGGGTTTGTTTTTTTTCTTAGCAAGCAACTCCCTTATCTTCAAAACATTAGCCATGAAAATCACCAAATGTGACAGACTGGCGACTGCCTTCTTCAGCTTGGCAAACCTAACACCGTAACAGTTGGAGGTTGGCATGACATCAGTGCTTGGCGTCACCATGGAGGAGACAGATGGCCCTACAAATCACACAGTCCCTCTGTTGCACGGTTTTTGATGCCTCCCCTTCTTTCTAGAAACTTGGGACCTTGGAGGTTGTTTAGTGTGTGTGCGTGTGTTATTTATTTATTTTTTTGTTCAGTTTTGTCTGGTTGCTCCTAAAGCGAACATCGGTGGGAATGCCAATTTAAACACAACTGAACAAAGGATGCTTAACAGAGCCAGTCCACCATAGCCAGATTGTCTGCCTATGAAATGGTATAAATATTAAACTGATGTTGCCACTTTTTCCACAGTTGGGTTTAATTTTTGCAAGGTATATAATTTCTTCTAGTCATTAGATTATGGCAACTTTTTACCTAACCAATGTCAGAATGTCATGAAATTTGAATGAGTGAAAGTTTGTGGCTCAAACAGACATGATATGGAATGCCTATAAAATACACAGATATTACTGGCATTCACACTTTGGTTGTACAAATACTTTTTATTTTTTTTGGTGTGGACCCGCAGGAAAGGTGCACGCCATGGAGGTCCCCACATCCTCCAAGAAAAGTTCCTTCACATGTGTCCAGATCAAGGTTCTGAAATGACTGGAGCTTACAGTAGGCTGATCAGCCTACTGATTAATTGAGCTGCTGCAGGGTGCTGAACTGTGTGTGCTGTAAACCATGGCTGATTATTGATTTATGGGATATCCTCAGCACTACCAACAATAGAATGACTAGGAATGGCTGACAGGGGCCTACTGCTTCCTAGTCTTGGCAAAACTTGCTGCAAATGCAGGAAATTCTAAGACGAAATTACCAACCATTTCATTTAACATTTCTGCATGGCTGAGTGCTGCTGGTTTGCCAAGGAGTAGGAGCCTATGGTGCACCTTTTCTCACAAGACGTCTGCAAGAATCTCATTAACCTATGCCTGCTCACATATTGGATATTAAAGTGACAGTGTAGGCACTATAACCATTTTATCTCATTGAACTGGTTATGGAGTCCCCTTTTCTTTTCAATGCTTGTTTCTTTTTGCATTTTTATTTTGATGAGTGGTGGTTTTCATAAAACAGATCCGATATCTGCCCCAGATGATGCAGCCTGCTGTGGGTGGTGGCAAGACACTGTCTCCCTCATACTCCGACTAAGTGGAATCGTCTCCGAGCTCCTCAGCCTGCTCGATATCTGGCAGATGAAATCTTCAAATATAGCTTCTAGCCTGCTCATATTGGCTGCCGTCCATGATAAAGGAGGGTGGGCCCCAAGTTTAATTGCAACATGGGACTAGGTATTTAACACCATTAAGAAGCGGACTCATGGGACCATGTTAACCCCCACTGATCCAGAGGAGGAGAAGCAGGGGCTCTTAGAGGAGTGTGAAGATTGTCCAGACAGCAGGAGAGGGGCCGCCTCTCCTGCAACTAGACAGCAAGTATGCTGCCAACGAATCAGAACAGACTGGTGGTCAAGCTCGATAATAAAAGTGTCGGTGCAAGCACTGGAGAGTCCCCCAGTGGTAGAAGCACAGTTGTAGTCGAGTAGGCAATTGCAACATGTAAATACAAATTAGAGAGCTATGGCTCTGTGTTAGACCATTTTAAAGAAGTTCAACACTAATAGGGTTATTCACTAAAGGGAGAATTCAAGGTGCATTTAAAATTTTATATAAAAATAGCCAGATTTGAAAAATTATCCAAATCACCTATGCTTCCTGAGTCTTCATTGTCTATTTTTTCCAACTGTATTTAAAAACACTCATACAGTTTATTGTATTCTACAAACTAGATTCATGTGAGTCCGTCCTTTGAGCTCTTCCACCGGCCTGATCGCTTTTTCCCCCCTTCACGCACAACACTGCTCAAAGAACCCCATGTGCCTTACTGGCAAACCTTTTTTTGGGGGTTGGAACTAAAATCCTTAGGGGCTATCTGCAGTAAATTGCAGTTCTGTGATATTAATTTGCTATTATTCATGGATGTATTTATTGCTGCTTTGCATTCAGTGTCTTTATCTGAGGGCTCATTTGGCACCTCCTTCCCTATGTGCCCCATCTTGGGGCATGGCCTGATTTCCCTCATTACACCAAGTGCTTTAGCAGGGGCTTACTTACCACACCATAATATTTCTCCCTAATCAATGTTTATCAGCATAAAAAAAAAAATATATATATAGTGGTGGAACATCCAGTTATTAGATCAGTGTCCCTTTAATTATATACCCTATCTGCCCTTTCCTTTAAGGGAGATCGCTTCTGTTGCAAAATAATATTGGTTCCATTCTGGCAGAGTAAAGGTTAATTTTTTAATGGTCTTAGCGAGATAAAAAGCTGCAGATGGATGCTTGGCACTTACACCTACTTGCTATGAGGCATTGTGTCATGTTGGCAAAATCCTGCAATGTGCAGTGAATCACATGTAGATTCCCTGGTATCAAAGTTTGTACAAACTGTTAAAACCATAGACCGCTGAGTGACACTGTGTCACATGGCTCAGATTAATAGCTCGTTCTCTGTATACCTTCACTCGCATGCAGCTGTAAGGCCAGAGGCACTTGACCAGAAGAGTTTGCACTTATATGTCACAGAACCACTTAAAGAGACATTATAATCATTAAAACAACTTTAGTTTAATGAAGCAGTTTTAATGTATAGATCATACATCTGCAGTCTCACTGCTAAATTTTCTGCTATATAGGAGTTAAATCACTTTGTTTAAGAAGCTCTAATCACACCTCCCTGCATGTAATGTAAATGACATTGCTAAACACTTCCTGTAAAGTGAGATCTAATGTTCACACTATAGAGTCAGAAATACAAACATGTATTCCTGACCCTATAGTGTTAAAACCACAATTTAGGTAGCTTGCCCCCCCCCCCCCCCCCCTTAAAACTTTCCTTATTTCCAGTACAACGCGGGTCTGCCATGTTAGCCAATCATATGCTTTCCCAAAGGGAAAGCATTGGATTGGCTGATATTGCAAGGAGGTGGGACAGAGGTGGGGCCAAATGCCAGCTTGGCCAATCAGCACCTCGTTATAGGTATACACTGAATCAATGCATCTCTATAAGAAAAATTCAGCTGAGACGCTAAACGGCAGTACTGCACAGTGTGCTGGCACTTCCCCGGGAAGAATCTCCAGTGGCCATCTGAGAAGTGGCAAATGGAGGTGTCCCTAGGTGTTTGCATGAAAATGCCTGCAGGGAATGATTATACTCACCAGAACAAATACATTAGGGTGTAGTTGTTCTGATGACTATAGTGTCCCTTTAGAGTATTGTTTAATTTAGAATACAGGCTTTGTTAGTCACAACCAAGGGAGGTGTGGCTAGGGCTGCATGGACAGAAACAAAACTCCTGCAGACTTTTCAATGTAAACGTTGCCTTAGAAAAGGCAGTGTTCACATAGCTGCCTAGGGACACCTCCAGTGGTAGTCACTCAGATGGCTACTAGATGTGCTTCTTGGGTCAGTGCTGCACGTTCAGCTTCTCCACACTCTGCAAGGAGGCGCTAAACTTTCCTGATAGAGATGCATTGAGTCAATGCATCTCTATCAGGAGATGCTGATTGGCCAGTGCAGCATTTTGCCGTGCATGTGCAGAAGCCTCACTTTCCTATGGTAAAGCATTGGGTTGGCTGAGATCATCAAATCTGATTATCTCAGCCAAAGAGGCAGATTGGGGGCTGGGCCAGAGCCATAGGACCCACACGGCGCTGGAGTAATGTACGTTTTCTACATAGTTAAGGGGGGCCATGTTTGCAGTACTGACCCTATAATGTTCTTTTCAGCTAAAGCTGTTTTGGTGACTATAGTGTCCCTTTAACTTCAGCCTCATATGCAAAGTGAGCACCACAGAGCAAGGTATTCAGTTAGACTGTACATTTACAGAAGAAAGTCTCCAGTTATGCCACACTAATTTAAAAAGCCTGTAAAGTATCTGGAGTTTGCTCGGCTATGCACCACAACCTGTTATACCTAGAATTCCAATTTTCACTGTACAGAATCTAGATTTCTGAGTATTGTGATAGCAACGCTATTTCAGTGGTGCTGCAGTCAAAGTGTAGTACCCTATAGTACTCTTACAGTGCGACACATCATCACACAGCTGGTACAACAGTGAGCCTCAACTTCTATCCCATTTTGCTACAGCAGTGAACCATACTCTCTCACCCCCTATCAAGGCCGGTGCAAGGATTTTTGGGTACATAGGCGAAGATGCATTTTTCCGCCCCCCTCCTCCCCTCAAAAATAACATCTTCACCTATGTGCCTCTTAACCAGCCTCTCTCCCCTCCACGTCCATTAGTGGTCCCCTCCTCCCCTGTCCCTTGGTGTTTCTCTCCCCTCCCTGTCCTTTGGTGCACCCCCCATCCCCTTAGAGGTCACACTCCCCTTCCTGTTGTGCCTCCCACCTCTCTTGTAGTGTTGCCGAGCAGAGCAGATCCCCTACAGGAGCTTCAGTTTTCTGTACCTGGCCAGACTGACAGGGAGTGCTCTCTCAGTGAGCACCTCCTGTCAGTCTGGCCGGGTACAGGAAACAGAAGCTCCTGTACCACGCTCCGCTACGCCATGCTACACTCAGTAGTGTATACACATTGACAGTCACACACACTCAATGACAAACACACAGACGTCACTGACAGACACAGACTCACTGATCTGACACACACTCACTGATCTGACACACACACACACACACACTGATTGACACTCATTGACAGACACACTGATAGTCACACACAGACTCAATGACAAACATGCTCTCACTGATTTGACACATTCACAAACACACACTGACAGACACACACTCATACAATCACTCACAGACACACAGACATACTCACAGACACACACACTCACTCACACATACACTCACTAATTATTTTTATAAATAAACATTTTCCACCCAGCCTCCCTACCTGGAGAGCTGGTGTGGATCTGTCCCTGGGGTATAGTGGGGATGCTGGGCTTCGTGCGGCAGTGGTATAATGAGAGGCGGCGAGGGAGCTCTATTCTCCCCACTCTGCTCCCTCGCAGGCTGTCTACTGATGCTGGGAGCCGGAATATGATGTCATATTACAGCTCCCGCGGCATCAGCAAACGGTGTGCGAGGGAGCAGAGCGGAGAGATTAGAGCGCCCTCGCCCCTCTGAAGGTGGCCTGGCAGAAGGGAGAGCTTCACTCCTGCTGGTCACTGAAATCTTGCACCCCGAGAGCCGGTGCGCCCTAAGGCGGCCTGTGCCGCTTTATGGAAGTGCCGGCCATGCCCCCTATCCTGTGTTAGAGTTCGACAGTGTCCCATATAATGTCGCTATGTGAACTCTAAACATGTAGTGTGCTCTTAATTGTTATTTATTTTTTGTGTGGAAACTTTATTAATAGTTATGCATAAAACACAGTGCGGCAAGAGTGTCATGTCACAGAGTAAAATAACAGGTTCCAACTCTAATGGGAGTTACAGTCCACAGCACTGAGTGCTGCCATACGAACTCTGACAACCTTCAAAATAATGATGTTATAAACCAAACTCGAACTATGATGCATCTGATGAATGCAGAGCTACTGCAGCATCACTAGAGGAACAATTGATATTATAAAGGAGCCATTTTGAATGCAACCCTATATTCTTACGTTATTAATTCAGATTATAAAGTCTCTTTGATAAAATCTACTTCTCCAACTACAACTACCTACAATTATACAACCAGACTGTAATCCCCTTGGAGCAGGACATCACATAACAACTAGACTGTAAGTTCCTGTGCAAGATTCTTATTATAAATTCAAGGTTGTAAACTCTTTTAGATGGGTTCTCCCATTATGTCCATCCTTTACACAGGGTTTCCTGAAGTCTGTTGTTATACATGTATTTACAGCTCTATTTCTGGTTTTGTGAAATATGAACTTCTAAAAAGAAATTCAAAACCTGTCTCCTCAAAAAAGCTATGTTATGTTATATGTTATATTTTAAACTAAATAAAAGATATACAGATAGATACATATTTTAATAGTTAAAAAAACAAACAAAAAAACAACAACATAACATGATCTTTAAACTGGAGCATTAAAGGGACACTATAGTCACCCAGACCACTTTAGCTCAATGAAGTGGTCTGGGTGCCAGGTCCCTCTAGGTTTTAACCCTTCAGATGCAAAAATAGCAGTTTCAGAGAAACTGCTATGTTTACATTTGGGGTTAAGCCAGCCTCTAGTGGCTGTCTTCTGGACAACCACTAGAGGCGCATCTGCGACGCTGGAGGCATATTATGCTTCCATCATGCAGAGCGTCCATAGGAAAGCATTGAGAAATGCTTTCCTATGGACACTTTGAATGCGCGCGCGCGGCACTTGCCGCGCATGCGCATTCAGCTCCGCTGACGCAGAGGGAGCTGACGTCGGCAGGGGAGGAGAGGGAGCCCGGCACTGGAATAAGGTAAGCTGCTGAAGGGGTTTTAACTCCTTCAGCGCCAAGGGAGGGGGACCCTGAGGGTGGGGACACCCTCAGGGCACTATAGTGTCAGGAAAACCGCTTTGTTTTCCTGACACTATAGTGATCCTTTAACTTTGAGATTTATCCAAGCCAACATTCAAAACTGACATAAAGCTCTGTTGGAGAATGGCAGAGAAAAAACATTCTGTTCAGAAAAATAGAGTTTACATTTTATTTTTTATGATAGACAATATTAAAGGGACACTATAGTCACCAGAACAACTACAGCTTAATGCCTTCAGGCATTTTAATGCAAACACTGCCATTGCCCCCTAGGGACACCTCCAAGTGGCCCCCCCTCAGATGGCCACTGGAGGTGTTTCCTGGCTCAGGGCTGCACAGTAAGCAGCCCTGCTGTTCAGCATCCCCACGCTCTGCATGGAGACGCTGAATTTTATAGCATGACAGGAGGCTTCATATTTGCTTATGTCTCTCTTTACTTGAACTCCACAGCAGCACAAAACATAGAGAGATAAACATCAAAGACAAAAACATAAGGTATCTATATAAGGCTCCTCCTAAGCCACCATTTCCTCTTTCTTTGCTGCTCCGCAGAACAGTACAGGTCAGAGTACCACTGCCTCCTATTTATATGGGTGGCTGTGTGTTTAATTACTGTATCCTTAGTGTGTTTATTCTGTAGCTTTATTGCAGTTTGCTTATTTCTATTTTATGTGTTTGTGGCTTTTTTCTTCTTTGGCAGTTTTTCCTATCTGCCGTTTCTTGCCTTTATTCCTCCATATTTGTTTTGTGTGTTTGGGACCTTTTTTGTTTTTTCGTGTCCCTTTGCCTTTATTTGTGTTCCGGTTGCCGGGAAGCGGTCACCCGACCGCCTCCCGTGCCGGCTGTCGGGCCCCGGAGAAAGACTCCGGCGGCCCCACTTGCTGGTTCCCACCCACCGCCTTTCGGCGACGGACGGGAATCCTCTTTTTTCTCCCCTGTCGCTCTCCTGTCCCTCCCGCGTCCCCGTTCACTCTCCTCTCGGGCGGCGTGGGGAGGGATCAGGGAGCCTCTCCGTTGCCTCTTGGCCTCGTGTTGTTCTGTCCGCCCTTCCCCCGCGGCCGTATGGTCGGATCCGGGGGTGCGCGGCTCTCGGCTCGCTCTGCCTTAAAGGTGCAGGGCCTCTTTTTCTTTTAATGTGTTTTTCTTTCTCTATGCCCATCGTTATATTGCAGGGTGCCATTTTAGTGTTAGTATGTTTTGTCCTTATGCATGTCCTCCCCCCCTATGCATGTAGTTGCTTAGCATGTTGTTTTTCTCTGCTGACTGCAGTCTCTTTCAATGCATGGATGCTGTGTAAATTTGCTTTTCCATGCTTGCTAACTGAACTACTTGGGGATTGGTTTGTGCATTCTTTCTGCATGCTCCTGCATGGACCCTGCTTGGTGACATTTACCCCACAGAGTTGGGCCTATCCTGGGAACCTGTTACATCCCTACCCTGCACGCACTCTCTCAAGATATGACTGCATGTTGCATGTGGAGATTTACGTTCCTGCCTACACTTATCACTGTGCCGGCACTACCCGTGCCCTTATACTGGCCAGCCTTGTCTGTGCCCTTATGATTGGCCTGCTTTGTCTGTGCCCCTTGATTGGCCTGCTTTTGTCAGTGCCCCGTGATTGGCCTGCTTTGTCTGTGCCATATTTCGCATGCTATTGACCTGACGGCTCCTTCCCCTGGAACAAGGTTTGTTGAGCCTGCATGCTTTAATACTTGCCTCTGCCATACTAGGGGTGCTGCCCCTACTGCCTGCTACTGACACCTATTATCTGTCTCCTTAGGTGTCACGTACCGTATCTCAGGCATCATGGAAGCCGCTACACAGGAGCAAAACCTGCAGGCATTGATTAATGCGGCTGTGGCCGCCTCTGTGGAGAAAGCCCTGGCGAGGGCTCTGCCTCAACCTCATACTGACAGGGGTGTGAGAGGAAACCCCCTGTTGGCAGACGACTCGGCTGAGTCAGACTCTCAGGATAGAGAGCAGGCAAGTGCGCAAATGCGCTATTGGAAGGGTGAAGGCCCTGAACCACGCTCCCGGAAGGGCAAGGCTCCGGCGAAGCGACATGGTTCGAGGCTGTCAGCCTCGCCGGCCAGGCGCCGTCGTAGGTCGGGCGCAGGGGAGGAGGCCTCCTTACCCCCCTCTAATATGGCCGTGTTGGATGAGTGGCGGGCAGACCAGTCCCTTTCGGAGGAAGATGGAGATTGAGACGAGGATCGTGGGGAGGACCACAGTTGGCGCTAGGAGGACGAAGATGCGCCAAGGAGCGAAGATGCGCCCTCAACGGCCCCGGAAGGCGACACTTTTCTGGACGCTACGGGGGTACCCCTGTTTGATCCTCGATCTATTCGACACCCCAGGTCCTCAGAATGGTCGCTGCCCGACCACTTGGCACAGTTTGTGCACTACTGGGTCCGCAGACCCCTCGACGGGGAGGCCCGCAAAAAATTGAGGGCGGAATGCCTAAGACCTGTCCTGCCGGACAAGGTGGCAACGACCCCCGAATTTGACCCCTTAGTGGCCACGTATTTGACCCAGACGGGCCGGGACCCCAAGAAAGGGGTGGAGCGGAGCCTCCGGTCCGCGCAAGATAAGCAGCTGGACGTGCTGGGACCCCTATGCAGGATGTTGGCCTTAGCGGACGAGGCCTACACGGAGGGCACGACCCTGGACCCAGCCACCATGCGGGACTGGGCATTACGCTCCATTTGCCTGCTGGGCAATGCCAATGTGGCCCTCTGCACTGAGCGCAGGAAGACAGCTCTGTTCCGTATGGACAACAAACTGTCGGAACTGGGCTCCAAAGAATTGGGCCCCATGGCTAAAGGTCTACTGTTCGGGGAGCCGTTCATTAAGGAGCTACAGAAACATGTCAACCTGTTTACCTCCCTGGACAAGGCCCAGTCTTCCATTATGAAGGTCTTTCGGCCACACACCTCCCGTGTTTTTGGACGGGCTGGACGACAGCGGGGTCGTGTCGCCAGCCGCGGCTTGTCCTCGGGCCGCCACAGATCCAGTGGTCCGTCCTTCTTTCCATCCTACCAATCCAGAGCCCCCTTCACTCAGAGGTCGGATAGAGGTCGCGGATACCGCTCCAGAGGACGGGCGAGATTTTCTGCAGGTGAGTACACCTCCTTCCACTTCCATTCACCCTACTTTGCATGCGGGCATACTGTTTCACTGCAGGGACAGGTGGCGGGAGGTATTCTCAGATACTTGGGTCCTACAGACTGAGCGGGGATATGTCATAGATTTCCACTCCCCTCCAACACAGGTTGGACCCCCGAGGGTCCCCGTCATCACAAGAGAACAACAGTCCCTGATAGATACGGAGGTTCGGGCGCTGTTCGCCAAAGGCGCGGTTCAACGAGCCCCGGATTCGGGGGGTTTCTTCAGCTCGATCTTTCTCGTGAGGAAAAAGTCCGGGGAGTTCCGCCCGGTGATCAATTTACAAGAATTGAACGCCTTCGTGGTCTACAACCACTTCAAGATGGAGGGAATTCATCTTCTGCGGGACCTCCTCGGGCCGGGAGACTGGTTCACGAGACTGGATCTGAAGGACGCCTACCTCTCCGTCCCGGTGGACGAGGACTGTCGCAGGTTCCTTCGCTTTCGCTGGAAGGGCATTCCATGCCAATTTACATGCCTCCCCTTCGGCCTCAGCTCGGCCCCTTGGTGTTTCACCAAGCTCCTAAAACCGGTAGTCACCAGATTCAGATCGGAGGGTGTCCGATGCATAATATACCTCGACGACTTGCTGATCTTTTGCGAGGACCCCTCCAGGCTCAGATATCAGACTCACTCTGCGATATCCTTGTTGGAGCATCTGGGGTTCGTGGTCAATCTGAAGAAATCGGCGTTGGAGCCTTCCCAGACGGTGGAATTCTTGGGTTTCGAAGTCGATGCGAAGGAGTGTGTTCTTCGGCTGCCCTTGGCAAAGTTAGCAACCATTCGAAAGGAGATACGACAAGACCAGATCCCCCTCCGGACGTTGGCTCGCGTAGTGGGTCTCCTCTCGGCCTCGATACAGGCGATTTACCCGGGCCCACTCCATTACAGGGCCATGCAACGGCTGAAGGCTCATTTTCTGCGCAGGAGACCCTCCTACGACCAGATGATATCCCTGTCCCCGGACGTGAAGACCGAGCTGCGCTGGTGGCTCCTGCATATGTCCGCCTGGAACGGCAAGGCGATATTCGGACCAACCCCGGACTTTGTGCTGGAGTCGGATGCGAGTCTGTGGGGCTGGGGTGCCGCATGCGCGACGGGTTCCACGGGAGGGCCGTGGTCGGACAAGGAATCGGACTTCCACATCAATTGCTTGGAATTGATTGCGGGGTCGTTTGCGATTCGGAGCCTGGCGAACCACCTGTCGGACTGCTGCGCCCTCCTTCGGATGGACAATATCTCGGCGGTGCAGTACATCAACCGCTTGGGGGGCGCTCGATCTCGAGCTTTGTCGGAGGTGACGAAGGAGATTTACAGATTCTGCTTCCAGCGCAACATCACCCTACAGGCGGAGTATCTCCCGGGGGAGTCGAACCTGACGGCGGACTGGTTCTCCAGACATTGGCGGGATGCCAGCGACTGGAAACTCCTACGATCCGTCTTCCTCGGACTCGAGACCCAGAGGGGCCCGTTCATTTTGGATCTATTCGCCTCCAGGACGAATCACCAGACCCAGAGGTACTTCAGTTGGCTCCCGGATCCGGCGTGCACCGCGGTGGATGCTTTTCTCCAGGAATGGCCTTCGCAGGGAGCGTATGCGTTTCCTCCGTTCGCTATGATTCCCAGGGTGTTACTACAAGTTCGACGTCAACGTGTGTCCTTGGTGTTGCTGACCCCGCTGTGGCAGAGTCAGGCCTGGTTTCCGGAGCTCCTGGATCTCTCCTGTCAGGACCCTCTCCTGTTACCGTCTTCTCGACTGCTCCTCTCGGACCCCCGGGGCAACCCTCACCCACTGGTGGGAGACGGCCACCTACTCTTGGTGGCTTGGACTCTTTCAGGGGTACCTGGAATGTCGAGGAGTTATCGCAATCGGCTAGAGACCTTCTCTGGTATTCCTGGGCTCCCGGGACGAGGAAGTGTTATCTTTCAGCATGGGGTTCCTGGTGTCGCTGGTGTTTGGAACGGGATACCGATCCCTTTACAGGTCCTGTATCTAGCGTATTGAATTTTTTGTCCCATCTCTTTGAACTGGGTCGGTCATACCGCTCGGTTAACGTGGCTAGGTCAACTATCTCGGCGGCACATGTCCCGCTTCGAGGTTTTCCCATCGGCCAGGATCCGCTAGTCTGCAGACTCCTGCGTGGAATGAGATTAGCGCGCCCTCCGGCGCCCAAGTATTCTTCCCTCTGGGACGTACGTTCAGTTTTGAGGTTCCTTCAAGATTGGCCTGATAACCAGGACCTCTCGTTCCGCCAGCTTTCGGCAAAATTTGCCCTTTTGTTGTGTCTGGTCTCGTTCAGGCGTGTTTCGGATGTCAGGGCCTTCGATGTCAACGCCTTCTCGTTTTTCCTCGGAGGGGGTCTCCTTCAAGGTGGTTAGACGTACCAAGTCGGATTCGACGGTTGTATCATACCCTTACTTCAAGGACTCGCCTAAGCTTTGTGTGGCGAGGGCACTGGCTCGTTATGTTGCGGTTACCGCTCCTTTGCGCTCTTCTCATTCTGGGCAGTTGTTGATTTCGTATGTCAGGCCCCATAAACCGGTCTCGTCCCCTACTCTGGCTCGTTGGATCAGATGGCTTTTGACTCTGGCGGGCGTGAATGCGACCTTCGGAGCGCATTCGGTTAGGGGCGCCGCAGCTTCCGGAGCTTTTTTGGCGGGTGCTGCCCTTCAGGACATTTTGCGTTCGGCGGACTGGTCACGGGAAGAGACGTTTCGCCAATTCTACTTTAGACCGTCGGACCATGCTTCTTTTGCTTTGCTGTCGGAGCGTTAAAACAGCAAATATGAAGCCTCCTGTCATGCTATAAAATTGTAGATTATACTAGCTTTAGTGTAACTATAATCTTAATTTTATTAATGACAGGAGGCGAATATTTCCCACCCAGTTTTGGTTTTTCTTCCCCCCCCTTATGTGAATGGATTGCACTTATTGTATTTCTGTTGAATTGTTTGGTTCAGGGGCTAGGTCTGGTAGTCTGGGGTGATGTTTGGAGATAGTGGGGAAGTATCAGTGATATTGTATTTATGGTGGTTAGTAATGGATTTCAGGTTTTTTATCCTATCTGTACTGGATCGTGGGATTTATGTTTTTCTCAGTACATTTTGTTCACTAATCAGTGTTTTTCGACTCTGTTTATTTCGTTTCAGTTTAATGGTTCGACTTCAGTTCGTTTCGTCAACCGTTTGACAGGATAAAGATCAAGAGCATCCGTTATCCGAAGTACTTCCAGAGGGTGTTCATTGTTACGTTATATTGTTCTTTTTATGGTTATTGTCATTGTTGTGTACGTTGCTTTGTCGCAGCATGAAAGAGGAAATGGTGGCTTAGGAGGAGCCTTATATAGATAGCTTATGTTTTTGTCTTTGGTGTTTATCTCTCTATGTTAATGTGCTGCTGTGGAGTTCAAGTAAAGAGAGACATAAGCAAATATTCGCCTCCTGTCATTAATAAAATTAAGATTATAGTTACACTAAAGCTAGTATAATCTACAATTTTCAAAACAGCATTTGGCCCTGCCCCAGTGCCGATTTAAGCCAATCCAATACTTTCACTATGGGAAAGCATTGGATTGGCTAAAAATTGGCCATTTTGATGTTGTCACAAAGGGGGCGGAGCCAGCGCCGGCAGACCTGCGAGTTGCTGAAAATAAGGTGAGTTTTATACTTTTATAGGGGGGTTAAGGGGGGGAGGCAAACCACCTAAATGGTGGGTTAAACACTATAGAGGGTCAGGAATACATGTTTGTGTTCCTGACCCTATAGTGATCTATGCGAGCGCCGGCCCCGCTGTTTGCCACGACGGGCCGGTGGGGAGATCAAAGATCTCCCTCACCGGCCCACTTTCATAGACCTGCGGCTGGGGAGGAAGGGAGGGTGAGAGAGGACCCGGCGGAGCTCTATCTTGCAGCTCCGCCGGGTTCCTCTTGCGAGATCCGGCGCGTTGCCATGGCAACGACCGGATCTCGCGAGAGTGAACTCTAGCCCGCAGGCTAGAGTCCACTCACCGCTGGACCACCAGGGATGGATGGCAGAGTGCCTGAACCCCCCTCCCACTCACCAGCGTGCCGGTCCCCCCCTCCCAGACTAAAGGTAAGAAGAACATTTACACACAGCACTCTCACACACATCACCCTCAGCACTCTCACACACATCATCCACAGCACTATCACCCTCAGCACTCTCACACACATCATCCACAGCACTGTCACCCTCAGCACTCTCACACACATCATCCACAGCACTATCACCCTCAGCACTCTCACACACATCACCCTCAGCACTCACACACATCATCCACAGCACTATCACTCTCAGCACTCTCACACACATCATCCACAGCACTATCACCCTCAGCACTCTCACACACACATCACCCTCAGCACTCACACACATGATCCACAGCACTATCACCCTCAGCACTCACACACATGATCCACAGCACTATCACCCTCAGCACTCTCACACACACATCACCCTCAGCACTCACACACATCATCCACAGCACTATCACACTCGGCACTCTCACACACAGCACCCTCACACACATCACCCTCAGTACTCACACACATCATCCACAGCACTATCACACTCAGCACTCACATACACATCACACTCAGCACTATCACACACATCATACACAGCACTATCACACTCGGCACTCTCTCACACACATCAAACTCAGCACTATCACAAAACACATCACACACAGCACCCTCACACACATCATCCTCAGTACTCACACACATTATCCACAGCACTATCACACTCACACACACATCACAATCAGCACTATCACAAAACACATCATACACAGCACCCTCACACCGCACCCTCACACACATCACACACAGCATCCATCATACACACATGCTGCACCCCTCACATACACACAGAACCTCCCCAACACACTGCACCACACACATACACAATACTTCCAAACATATGTATGTATATATATATATATATATATATATATATATATATATATATATATATATATATATATACACACACACACTACATTCCTGACATACACACTCTGGATCCCCTATACACACCCTAGATTCCTTGTAAGCAAACACATACTACACCCCTAAACACACACACTCTCTACAAACACTACATCACCTATACACACACTTGCTACATCCCCTATACACACATTCTCTACAGCCCCTAGCCACATATGCATTACATTACACCACAAACACAACACGACTAAAACCGACCTTATTACATAATACCACACCACAATCAGCTCACTCTATACACACACACAATCCCACAAGCAGGCTCCAAACACATGCACAATACTCTATCCTGGCCCTTTTGTCTCCTGGTATCCATTTATAGAGACACCAGAGACAAGTTGCAAGGAAACACAGTGCAAGCATGTTATTACATTTGCTTGCACTGTGCAGAACAAATACAGGGCGTTTTTCTCATGCTAGAGCTCTTTAGCAGAGCTCTGCGCATGGTCTGCCCTGGCCTGCACTTTGAGAGGGGGCGTGTTTGTCGTTAGTGATGACAAAACACACCCTCTCTGCCCCGCCCCCTTCTTAGTGGGCCGCTGTGATAAAAAAATGCCCGGGATGAATTTTTATCCCAGTCCGGCCCTGCTGGCAGTCATTATCAGAGATGGTTTAATCCAAGACCCTTGAGATTACCAGACTGGCAGCCAGACACAGCAGTAAAGTGAAATTACCGGTAGCTTGGTACTAAATCCCTCACATCCTCCATATTGCCAGGGTTACTATATATTACTTGATTTGACTCGTAGGAAATCCTGTATTCTTTTCCTGTTTGAAAACAGATCAGCTCTGCTGGGAGGCTGATCCAACATATCTTTGCACTGTCCTACCTCAGTCCAACTCCCTTGGTATTTAGATCATGAGCTCATCTTTTTTTCCTGGATGTCCCTGCCTTTCTGTTTCTTCCTGGGCTTTGATACAGTTTATTCTCTAGTCATCGAGATAGGGCTTCTGCCATTTCCATTCAGAGAATGAGGTCATCGCTACTCAAGTAGAATAATTCTGTCAAGTTTTAGGGTGAATCATAGATGAGGTCACCCAGTGCAAGTCCTTCATCACATAAATAAATAAAGAGGCAGATATATCTGCTTCAAACTGTATACAGCAAAGAGATGCAAAGCCTCATATAGCTGTAAAGTTGAACCCAAATCTGATCTTAATCATGAGGATTCAATGTGTTTTTAACAAAAGCAGCTAAATTAAAACAATTATTCAAAAATACATTTTTATTTTTTTTTACTTAGGCAGCTACTATTGTCCGATGCCTCTTAATGAATGCAATGAAATATAGTGTTCCGAAGAGCATTTGTAGACCCTTGTCCGAAGTCCAAATCTGTTGTGCACATAGTTATAGGACAATCTACACAGAAACTTTACACCTTAAAGAAATACATTTGGAGGTAGGCCATAAGAGGTCTAACATTCTAGCAGTTTACCTCAAAAAAAGGTTTCAGGTTATGAGACACGATGAGAGCTCATCTCCAAAAGAGCTTACCATATTGGGTATAACAGGAAGGCTTGCCTCTACAAGTCAACAGTCAAATGATATAATGTAACCATTTATCAAATAAGCTTGTATAATGGAGGAGCCTTCTACTAGGAGTTAAAAATGTGAAACTCCTTCATAATTGCCATCAAAGGTCCTTACAACACACCAAATCATATTTTACACCAACAGTGATGTGGCAGACTACTTGCTCGTATGATCAATACACAAATAACCAAATTATACACTGCACACTTATGCGGCCCCCATGGACACTTACAATACATGCAGATCGTATAGCTCAAGCGACACATGACTATTATGAAAACATATATAATATTCGGTGTAGACACACTCATCATGCCTACGACACGCACAGAGGCACAAGACTATTCAGGATTATCTTGAGGCCAGTGCTCATTCCAAATTAACACCTGATGCGACAGAGGCTCTAGAAGCTCCCCTGCGATGGAGGAATTGGCTAGCACTGTTAAGACAACAAAAACAGGCAAAAGCCCTGGCCCGGGTGGACTCTCCATGCACAATTATATACAATTTGCTGACATTTTTATCCACATTTTTTGTATCGTATAATTCTCTAACTCAAGGTCACACAATCCCTATTCAGACTCTGGCAGCTAATATAACCTTAATACCCAAAGAGCAAGGACTTGGAGCAGTGTGCTAACTACAGACTTAATTCCCTCTCAAACTGCAACTTGAAATTGTTTGCAAAATTCTTGGCCTGCAAAATATTGCCTTACTTACCCACCCTCATAAAACTGTGCCAAATGGGCTTTATACCTCACAGGGAGGCTAGAGACAACACTACAAGGGAACTCTCCCTGATACACCAGGCTCAGAGGAACAACAAGGGTCTTCTTCTGTTGTCTACTGATGCAGAGAAGGCCTTCGATAGGGTGATCTGGGACTTCCTTTTCCACACCCTCTGGGTCACGTGTATGGGGCTGAATATGTATGCCTGGATAATTGCGCTCTACAACAACCACACGGCGAGGGTCTGCATTAATGGTGCTTTTACTGAGCCTTTCACGATCTACAAGGTGACCAGAAAGGGCTACACACTGTTGCTGCTGCTCTTTGTCCTTGTCCTCGAACCACTCCTCCAAGCGGTGTGAAAAACCCCAGACATCGAGAGAATACAGGTGGTGCATACAATGCATAAAGACTATGCAGATGATTTGATATTCTTTATTTTAATGAAAACACAACATAATGAACATAATGAAAGAGTTCCAACAATATGGAGAGCTATCTAATTTTACAATTAAATGAATTTCTTAAAATCTCATCTGTCTTTGGTTTTGACCTGCTAAATCTGTTCTTTTGGCCTAAGCTCCCTGACAGGTCTTTAACTTTGGCCTGCTCTCTTTATATCATTCGCATTGTAGGTATTTTGTTATCATTGTAAGGTGCGGTATTATTTTTAAGATTCTGCCCTCTTGTCTTGTTCTGTTTTATTGCTGGGTAGATTCTTGTCTATACATCACAAATTAGGGTCCAAAATGTACCTGATACTCCATAATAGAACTGAATTAGAAGTTATGGGTCAGACAGTCATGTCTTGCTGTCTTTCATTGGTCTGATGTAACTGAAAGCTCTGGAAAACCTACATATTGTCCGAGACATGAAATTACGTAGAATTTGTGTGTCTTGGATGGAACCCAGCTTTATTCATCAATGTAGGTAAGACTGGACTATTCCACATCCTTTTTATAAATGGAGTGCACAGCTGCATATTGTTGGTTAATATGACTGATGTATAATAACTATATGGTTGCTCTATATTACCCACATGCTTATACACACTATTGACATTCCATGTGGGTATCAAAATTTTAATTTCTATCAAAATTATACATTTACATGTTAGTTACACTATGATACCCTTCTTTTGCATAGTTTATTTTATTTTATCCATTGATCCATTTACAAGTCAATTCATGTAGAGGGATGACATTTTGTTATTCTTTTACATTTAATATAGAATTTCTATTTGGTACACTTGGTAGCGTTTTTTGTACATAAACTTTCAACCTATTAGCTGAAGGTGATTCTTTTTTAATCTCTTTAATTCCTCTTTAGCGATTAACACCGTGAATGCGATTGCAAGCTCTTCAAGGAATGGAGAGCTACAAAGAGCTGAATGCCACGTGACAGGCAGGGCCGGCGCGTCCATAAGGCGGCACAGGCGGCCGCCTTAGGGCGCACCAGCTCTGGGGGCGCCAGATTTCAGTGACCGGCAGGAGGGAAGCGCTCCCTCCTGCCAGGTCACCTTCTGGACCCCCGGCGGGCAGCAGCGTTCTAATGAGAGGCTGCGAGGGAGCTCTAACCTGTCTGCTCTGCTCCCTCGCGCGCCGTGTGCTGATGCTGCGGGAGCCGGAATATGACGTCATATTCCGGCTCCCGGCATCAGCAGACAGCCCGCGAGGGAGCAGAGCAGACATGTTAGAGCTCCCTCGCAGCCTCTCATTAGAACGCTGCCGCCCGCCGCACTGAAGCCCCACTGGACCCCAGGGACACATCCACACCAGCTCTCCAGGTAGGGAGGCTGGGTGGATATTAATATTTAATTGTGTGTGTCTGAAAGTGTATGTGTGAGTGTCTGTGTCTGAAAGTGTATGTGTGAGTGTGTGTCTGAAAGTGTGTGTGTCTGAAAGTGTGTGTGTCTGAAAGTGTGTGTGTCTGAAAGTGTATGTGTGTGTGAGTGTGTGTGTGTCTGTGAGTGTGTGTGTCTGAAAGTGTGTGTGTCTGAAAGTGTGTGTGTGAGTGTGTGTGTGTGTGTCTGAAAGTGTGTGTGTGTGTGAGTGTGTGTGTCTGTGTCTGAAAGTGTATGTGTGAGTGTGTGTTTGTCTAAATGTGTGTGTGTCTGTGTATGTGTTTGTCTGTGAGTGTGTGTCTGAAAGTGTATATGTGAGTTTGTGTGTGTGTCTGTGTCTGAAAGTGTATGTGTGAGTGTGTTTGTCTAAATGTGTGTGTCTGTGTATGTGTTTGTCTGTGAGTGTGTGTCTGAAAGTGTATGTGTGAGTGTGTGTCTGTGAGTGTGTGTGTATGTGTCTGTGAGTGTGTGTGTATGTGTCTGTGAGTGTGTGTGTGTGTGTCTGTGAGTGTGTGTGTATGTGTCTGTGAGTGTGTGTGTGTGTGTCTGTGAGTGTGTGTGTGTCTGTGAGTGTGTGTGTGAGTGTGTGTGTGTGTGTCTGTGAGTGTGTGTGTGTGTGTCTGTGAGTGTGTGTGTCTGTGAGTGTGTGTGTGTGTGTGTGTCTGTGAGTGTGTGTGTGTGTCTGTGAGTGTGTGTGTGTGTCTGTGAGTGTGTGTGTGTGTGTGTGTCTGTGAATGATTGTATGTATGAATGTTTGTGTCTGTGTGTGTGTGTTTGTGAGTGTCTGTCAAATCAGTGAGAGTATGTTTGTGATTGAGTGTGTGTCAGATCAGTGAGTCTGTGTCTGTCAGTGACGTCTGTGTGTTTATCATTGAGTGTGTGTGGCTGTTAGTGTGTATACACCACTGAGTGTAGCGTGGCGGAGCGGAGCGCAGTACAGGAGCTTCTGTTTCCTGTACCCGGCCAGACTGAGAGGAGGTGCTCACTGAGAGAGCACTTCCTGTCAGTCCAGCCAGGTACAGAAAACTGAAGCTCCTGTAGAGGGTCTGCTCCGCAACACTACAAGACAGGTAGGAGGCACACCAGGAAGGGGAGTGTGACCGCTAAGAGGTTGGGGGGTGCACCAAGGGACAGAGAGGGGAGGGGAGAGAAAAACCAAGGGACAGGGAAAAGAGGGGGGAGGGGAGAGGAACACTAAGGGACGGGGAAGAGGGAGGGGCTGGTTAGGAGGCACATAGGTGAAGATGTTAATTTTAGAGGGGGGGGGCGGAAAAATTCTTCTTCGCCTATGTACCCAAAAATCCTTGCACCGGCCCTGGTGACAGGTTATTCACATTTTCACTTATAGTAGCTTTTCGCATATCTATACTATGCAGCGAGGAGGTGTACGAGTTCATCTTGATGTCTGTAGCCTCTCAAACAGTGACACCAAGTGGCAGTGAGCAGAATGCATCCACATTGTTAACCTCATATCTGTCAGAGTCACTGTTAACTACTGGCTCTAAAGCGGAGATTATCATTACAAAGAGAGCTGAGCAGGACAACGATTCCCATGAGGCTGTCAAACTCATGGCTGAACCTTATGAGAATCAACCTCAGGAGAGGCTGAACTCGCTAAAATTTGATTAATCATGCTGTAACCTACATTCAGTTACTGATAATTTATTTTATTTAATAGCAGTGTCACTGTAATCTGTCTACTTTTTTGTTTGAATATTTACCTATATATATTTGTATATGTTACTAGTACACCTCCAGCAGTTTACTTCCTATCTCTTTAAACTGGCTAAAATCAATATATTATAACCAAAGGAGAGCCGTTGGAATACAATGTTAATCATCTAGAGACGCAGTGTCACGGAAGGGGGCGTGGTAATTTGGGAAAGAATAGCAGAGATCCGTTCCCTGTGAATTCATTTTAGCAAACAATGGGATTTTTCACCTAATACCATACAATGTATCACAAAGAAATAAACACACAAAATATTTTACTTTTGAGAAAATATAAACACAAAAAAAAAACTCTGCGAATTGTTGTTTTTAAAATGACATTTTTAAATGTTTTATAAAACCACATGTGGGTAAATTCTTGCTCTTGAAAGAGTTAAACCCAGTGTAGCTTGGGATAGCCACTAATGACCTGACCTTGGGAAGAGCCAAGGGAGGGGCACAAAAGCAGCAGGACAAACACATGGCATAGATAGAGGATATTAGGACTGATCTCACCTGAATATAAATAGCATCTATAAAAAACAGGAGATCCAAGATCCAAGGTGTTCCAAGAAGCTTGCAATCTATTGATTTAGACATTGTCCAAAGAATTATACATTTTAGCATATTATTGGAAGACTAGTGTATTGGGGGATTCTGCCCATTATAGCTTGGAGACCATGTCTCAATGAGTGATTTATTAGTATAACTTGTACTAATAAGCTTGCAAAAGAGAGATACATTGCAAGTCACTACCCCGGGGGGAGGGGGGGGGGGGGGGGGGGAGGACACACCACATTTTCTAGGAGACACACAGTGTTATTCACTACAGTAAGAGTTCAAAGTCCATCCAAGGCGAATTTCAAATTTAATGGGAAACTGTAGGCACCAAAACAACTTGGTAGTAGTTTGTAGTTTTAGCAGGAAGTCGTTTTAGTGCATAGATCAAGCCCCTGCATTCTAACTTATCAATTCTCTTCCATTTAGAATTTAAAATTACTTTTGTTTCTGTTTATGCAGCCCTAGACACTCCTCCCTTGGCTGTGACTCACACAGCCTTCACGAAAATATATAAAACAGATATTCATTTGGTTTAGAAGTTTTTATCTCCTGTTTTAAAAAAAAATGTAACTAATCACACACAGAAGACTCCTGCAGGGTTTATTTAGGGTTATTAGCAGAGCAGGTGATAAGAAATTCTAAATTAAACAAGATTTTCGCTAAAGTAAGTTTAAACATTAGATCTCTCTTTACAGGAAGTATTTAGAAAAGCTATGCAAGTCACATGCAGGGAGGTGTGGCTAGGGCTGTATTAACAAAGTTATTTAACTTCTAAATGGGAGAGAATTGAGCAGCGAGACTGCAGGGGCATGATCTATACACCAAAACTGGTGATATTATTTTGTAATTAAGTATGTTACATATATAAATGATGGATATTCAGTGTATGAGATACCTGCACCTGAGGAAGACCTTATATAGGTTGTGCTTTTATTATTCTTTGTACTTTTTATTTAAGTCAAATAAATATTTACTTTTAATTTCCACCTTGGACCCTGGAATCTTTGTTACATTAAACCATCGAGTTCCTGTGGGTATGACTGCTGAATTTCTACCTACAAATCTCCTGAAGTGAGATGAAGTGCACCATAAGTCCAGAGCCAACTTATAATAGGCTCTAAAAATTGTGAGTTTGCTGACTACTTTTATTCATAATATTTGTTTAAATACAGGTCACACTATGTGTATTTGTTTTATTTAATATAGGCAAAAAGACACTTTTAAGAAAGAACCTGTATTATATGTATTTTAAGTTAAACATTTATTTATGTGCGCTAGTCACTTTATTCTGTACAATCACGTGTTTCTTTAAGTGTAAAGAGTGACATTACACTTGGTGATTCTTAGCAGCACTAGACACTTTCTTCTTATTTTATTAAAAATTAAAACATTAACATTAAATATTAAAAAAGTTTTTAAAAAATGTTTTAATAACGTTTAAAAAAAAAAAAAAACACAGTCATTATACTGTGATCTAATTTTTTTAAACCCCTGAGGAATTATTTATTTTTTAACCCTCAGGGGTTCAATTTATTTCATTAATTAAATATTTTTAAATTATATTTTTTGCTAGCTGGGGTGGGTGGGAGTTATGGGAAACTGGGGAATTTACGGTTAGTGCTGCTTACTGCTAGTTATTATTATTATTATTTTATTATTCATATAGCGCCATAGTTATGGGTTAACGGTAAAAAAAAAGTTTATAACATTTTTTAAAAGTGTAAAAAAAGTTGAGAAAGTTTTAAAAAGTAAAAAAAATTTAATAAGTAAAAAAAAAATTGAAAACGAGTTTTAAAAAGTAAAAAAATACATTAAAAAATACTCATTACCATTACACCTGGAACAAACTAAAAAAAAAAAAAAGATCCCGTGCTAAGGTTCAAGATATGCCTTCTGAATTACCCCGGGGTGTATTCTTTAATAAATAGTATGTGTTTGTGGGGAAGTTTGGATAAAATGGAACATGGACACAGAGCAAAACTTCAAAGTTAGAAAAAAACAGAATGGCTGCGTCTCAAATGTGCCCCTTTAACATCCACATATACCTGGCAAAGGTACATACGGGGGTATTGCTGTACTCGGCCGACATAGCTGAGCAACATATGAAGTATTATGCAGTTGTAGCACACATAAGGTTTGTAAAATATACTGTGCAAACTTTGTGTGTCAAAAAGGCAGAAAAAATGCTGGCGTAAAAATTATCCCACGCTAAGGTTCAAAATATGCCTTTTGAAATACCCTGGGATGTCTGCTTTAAGAAATGGTATGTCTTTATGGTGCACGTGCTCCAAAGTGGGACACGGATGCATCAAAACCTGAACTTGTCACGTCTCTTTTACAGCACTGTAAATTCCCAAAATAGTACATTGGGCGTATTGTTTTACTCAGAAGATATAACTGAGCATAATGTGGGTTTTTTATTACAGTGGTACATATCAAATGTAAAAAATACTTAGCAAAAATGCAACATATATGTAAAAATGCCATTCCCCCTCCCCCCCCCCCTTTACCACAAACATTGACATAAATTGGTGAAAAAATGGTGACATATTAAGGCATAATATACACCATATAAGATACCCTGGGGTGTCTGCTTTATCAAATGAAAGCCCTTTGTTTGGTTATTTGAACAGACACGCTGCTATAATACCCTAAAATGAGACATAAGCCAGTCAAATCCATCTATGAAAATCCCTGACAACCCAGGACTGGGACAAGATATTTTTGCTCACACACAAAAGCTCCGTTAGCTCAAAATTTCAAGAGATGAGCTACAAGCTGTTAACAACCTGGTACAGAACACCTGACGTGCTACACCGCATGAACCCAGATATGGAAGATACATGTTGGCGGTGCAGAGAGGAGAAAGGCACTATGCTCCATATCTGGTGGACATGCTCAGCCATCGCCCCCTTCTGGGAGATGGTAAACACCAAAATACGCGAAATATCGGACCCGGAACTCCCGCTCCAACCCCTCCCCATGCTACCACACCACACAAGCATGACACTAAAAACCTATAAGAAATCTTTGACGAAACACCTGCTGACAGCAGCAAAATCCCTGATACCCACCCAATGGAAACAAACGGCAGCCCCACACCTTCCAGCCCGGGGTAGATAGAGTGAGAGAAATTCATACCATGGAAAGCATGACGGCATCCATCCAGGGCCGCACAGAAAAATGTAACCTGACATGGACCCCCTGGCTCCTGTACATTTCTGCGGACAGAGCTGTCCCCTAAAACAAATGCACCCTAACCTTGGCCCTCTTCCTCCCTCCCCCCCTATCCTCCACTTCCACCTCTTCCTCTTAGATACACACCCCCCCTCTCTCTCCCCTACCCCTACACCCTTCTCCTCTTCCTCATCCCCCCCCCTCCATTCCGACCGTTGCCGTACCAGACTGTCTCACTCTTAGATATGGTCCAGAACAGGCACGCCATGAAAGATCTGCGCACAGACGCCACAGCCCACGCAGGCGATAGGGAGGCTGGCAGACAAGATCCACATAATTAGGATATTATATCGCGTGCGCCTAAGACACCCTAGATGCCCATCGACTTATAACTACACACATAGTGGACACCGCAGTAGGGCCAGCCACATAGGTACTCCTGCCCGACTAGCCTACACATAGACAACCCTCCAACAGGACGAACATACTCAAGAGGCGAAGTAACCATCCAAATGCAGCCGAACATCTAAAACATAGACGAGATCCACTGTGTACGATATAAATGTCCTACGCTAATTTGAAACATTGTGATAAACAAGCAAGCTCTATTCATGCCACTAAAACCTAGATAACCGCAAGAAGCTAAAAGAGAGACACAATTCACTGTAATAAACCTGTGATTATGGACGTTCGCTACAGCTAAGGCGAATCTTCTACTCCTGACTAACATCCTCATCCTATTCTCTTCTGTATCCCCATTTAACCCTGAAAATAACAGATAAATAAATACTGTCAAAAAAAAAAAAGAAGAAGTCAAAAGGAATATACACAAGTGTCAAAGTAGAGTGCAATCGATTTATTTTAAAAGTATCAACTGAAACAAGCTAGGCATACCTGTCTGAAAAATGAAACGTGAACTAAACTAAGAACTTTTATAGCTGTGCTATCTTCTAGGCAATAGTACACAAGGTAGGGATTATCAGACAGCTTGGAGTACTAGCCCAGAATGCCCTTGATATATAACAGGGATAATTAAGTTAGGCATTAAAAAAAAAAATATTCTGGCTGTGCCTCCATCTCCGCAGGCGCACTGAGCCCAGGATGAGGATTTCCGACTCAGGGTGGAGACAGAAATAATCCCCACTGGTCCAAAGGGGTGGCAGGGCATCAGCTCTATGAGCTGGCACGCATCGGGTCGGGAAATCGGCCACCTCTCCCTACCCCAGCACCCACCAGGCCTCATCCTCAATCTGCCAAGAATTCCGTCCAAACCGTTAACTGCTCGAATCAACCCATAGCCGGACAGCAGAGTCATTATGTTAAGGAGTCTCTAGCTGCTCAAGGTGGATCAGGAAAACCACAGGCAACTGACCTAAATTGTGCCATGCATGAGGAGCTCTAAGAGAACACTTCCAGTTGCCATCACTGTCAGGCCCTGCCCCCTCCTTCTCTATCTGCATGTGGACTTAATGGGAAGTAGGTGATGTGGGGGCCAAATAAAATATATCAGAAGGTGGACAATATAGTAAAATTTAAACCATGGGCCCCCTTATGCAGAGAAGGCTTTTGAAAGGGTGAGCTACGACTTCCTCTGGGTCATGGGTATGGGGGTGAATATGTATTTTGTTCTGCACTTTAAAATAAAGTTGCCTACTGAAGAAACCACCAGGGGTGCCCTGATCTACAATGTTCTACAGAATCTTTCCTGGGTTTGTAGCCCTTCCTGTCTGGAGCACCCTGATGGGTGGAAGTACTCCACGGATAGTGTGTGCATATGCTCTCTACCGTTGCAATATAAATAATGACAATCACTTTCATATATGACCAGGCACTATAATAATAACTATAATAAGTATATGAGAAGTGGAACTGCCAATTCGTGTAGTACCTGCTCCACCAACTAACGCATAAAAATCACATATGATTTGTGTTCACCTTTTATCATGATATGCGCCAGTCCATTTAAAATTTATATGAAAGATTTAGCGAATTACATCATAATCCAGTCCAGACAAGGCAAAGACAGGGCAAACATTGCTAATGAGGTAAGAAATAGAAACATTGTTTAATTTCTACTCTTCTCTGAATGCTCTGTCTATGCTGACTGCCAGGTGTAAAGGACAGAGTTTATGACCACGATTGACAGAGAGCCAAGATGGAGGCGCCCAGCAGCGGGTTTAAGAGGTGTGGATTTCTACATTCAATTTGAATATCTCACAAATAGGGATAGGTAAACATAGTATAAAAATTGTGGAAATTAACAGTTCCCCCATTGGAAGTGCTTTTGATGTATAACTGCTTTTACACTGCAAATCTCATCAACATCGGACGAAAATAGCGGGGGCCTGTCTGGTCTCCACTTCCGCGTTATCTCTATGTTTTTCATTCTACCACTGCATTGGCACAACCACAAGCCAACATGTGGGCATGCTGCCTGATTCAGTATGCTAGACAGATGGCTGAACATTTAAACATCATATTCCCAGAGCGTGCCCTGCTCCTTGCTTCTCACCTTGGAGCAATCACACTTTAACTCTCTGTGCCTGGGGCGCAAAAATAATTAGGTTATAAGACTTCCTGTATAGACATGCTGCCTAAAATACACTGAGCCCTTTATGTAATGGTCATTGTGCCTCCTAAATGAGATAGACAGCACTGGGAAGCTATGTATGTACTGGACACTGGCCCTCCTAAACGCTGTAACTAGGACCAAGGAATCTCTGATACATTTGTCAGACAATTCTTGGGAGCTCTGTAAAACCCTCCCCCCCCTCCTATTTATCATACAGTACCTGGGAGCTCTGTTAAGGTAAAGAATTTGGTATTGTCCCTTGCAAAGGGGCAGACACGGCCAAAGGAAAGCATACATTTAAGAAGATTCTCTGGAAGCAGTTTAACCCCTTAGTGACCAGACCGTTTTTCAATTTTCTTACCATTAAGGACCAGGGCTCTTTTTACATTTCTGCTATGTTTGTGTTTAGCTGTAATTTTCCTCTTACTCATTTACCGTACCCACACACATATATACAGTTTTCCTCGCCATTAAATGGTCTTTCTAAAGATGCCATTATTTTCATCCTATCATATAATTTACTATAATTTTTTTTATAAAATATGATGAAAAATTTAAAAAAACACACATTTTCTAACTTTGACCCCCATCTGTACAATAACAATAACACATGACATATTACACCGTGTCACGATTTAGTTAACAAAAATAAAGTCAAAATGGAGAAGCCATGTGTGAAAAACCAAGTATACCCTTACTGGTTCCATAGGAATTAAGAGACCTAGCAGCAGACAGATGCTGCTAATCAAATGCCCTTAATTGATTGATCATCAGCAAGTGTGACCATCTCTATAAAAGTCGAAGTCTTAGAAGTTTGCTGGTCTGGAGCATTCAGGGCTGTGTTTACACAATGCCAAATACATTGTATGATTCAATAGCTTGTAGAACCAACTTTAGCAGCAACTTGAAGTAATCATTTTCTGTATGACTTTATCAGTCTCTCACATAGTTGTGGAGTAATTTTGGGACACTCTTCTTTACAACTTTGATTCAGTTCATTGAGGTTTGCTGTCATTTGTTTACGCACAGCTCTCTTAAAGTTCTGCCACAGCATTTAAATCGAGTTATTGTTTGGACTTTGACTAGGCCATTGGAACACCTTGATTCTTTTCTTTTTCAGCCATTCTGTTGTAGATTTGCTGGTGTGCGTGGGTTCATTGTCCTGCTGCATGACCTAATTTCAGTCAAGCTTGAGCTGCCTGATAGATGGTCTCGCATTTCACTCTAGAATACTGTGGTATAGAGGAGTTCATGGTCAACTCAATAACTGCAAGGTTCCCAGGTCCTGTGGCTGCAAAACAAACCCAAATCATCACCTCTCCACCACCATGCTTGACAGTTGGTATGAGGTGTTTGTGCTGATAAGCATTTTCACCAAAACGTGGCGCTGTGCATTATGGCCAAACATCTCCACTTTGGTCTCTTCTGTCCAAAGGACATTGTTCCAGACGTTTTGTGGTTTGTTTAGATGCAACTTTGGAAACCTAAGTCGTACTGCCATTTTTCTTTAGAGAGAGAGAAGGGGCTTTCTCCTGGCAACCCTTCCAAAAAAATCATACTTGTTCAGTCTTTTTCTAATTGTACTGTCATGAACGTTAACATTTAACATGCTAACTGAGGTCTGTAGAGTCTGAGATGTAACTCTTGGGCTTAAAGCAATTTCTCTGAGCATTGCACGTTCTGACCTTTGGGCTGAATTTGCTGAGACGTCCCCTCCTGGCAACTGTCTTGAATGTTTTCCACTTTTGAACAATCTTTCTCACTGTAGAATGATAGACTTTAAATTGTTTGGAAATGGCCTTATACCCATTCGCAGATTGATGGGCAGGAACAATTGCTTCTCTAAGATCATTACTGATGTCTTTCCTCCTTGGCATTGTGTTAACACAAACCTGAATGCTCATGACCAGCCAACTGTTAAAACTGTGGCTATTATAGATGTAGTCACATTTGCTTATGATCAAATAATCAAAGGCACTTGATTAACAGCAAATGTCTGCTACTTAGCTATTAATTCTATGGAAGCAGTAAGGGTGTACTTAGTTTTTCACACATGGCTTCTCCATTTTGACTATTTTTGTTAAATAAATCCTGACACGGTGTAAAATGTCATGTGTTACTGTTCATCTGAGGTTGTATTTATCCAATTTTAAGACCTGCCAAACAGATGATTGTTATTATGTCCTGATATGAAAACCATATACAGTGGTACCTCGGTTTACGAATTTAATGCATTCTCCGGGACGTTTCTTATTGCGAAAAATTTGTAAACCGAAACGCGGTTTCCCATAGGAATTCATTGAAAACCAATAAATCCGTTCTGTAGGTCAGAAAAAAGTCAAAATTTGCTAGCATGAAAACCAACAACGCAGAACTAGATATGCACCGAAATTAAAATTCGGGGGGGGGGCCGGACCGCCGAGCAGGACAGTCGCATGTCAGACCAGCTCCTGAAAACTTACGGAAAAATGAGCATGCAACTGGGAATTTTGACATAAAATACCGACCGGCAACGGTGTCCCTCATCGGGTGGAGAGTACCAGACCCAGTTTAAGGCTGGCCAGAAGGGCTTCAGTCCCCTGGAGGAAGAATCCTCACTGGCGCACACGGGGCCTACTCCGGCAGTGAGTGGAGCAGACGGCCACTGCTCCGCTATCCCGCCCATCGGTACTCAACCAAGGGCCAGACCCGGGAGGAAATGGCCCCATTCCCCCCCCCCCCCCCCATCTGGACCGGGGGGGTGATCCCCTGACCCTAAAACTAGCTGACAGACTGGAACAGGAACAACCCTGCAAGCCAAAAGTCACCTTACCCGACGTAACATCACCCAGCTCACGCCATCGACAAACTATCCCCAAGCGGAAAAGTGCTGGCAAATGGCGCCGACGACTCCCCCAGCCTGCTCGCAACCCTGCTCGCACTCACAGAGCAAAAGGCGGGAACCCTCCTGAGAGATCGGCACGACATCGGTGGGGATGCAACAGAAGGCACATCACCAAGAAGGCATCAGGTGGAACTCCTCCACCGACAGCTCCCACCTACCGATCCACTGTGAGCCGGGTAAGCCTGCGGCAAGCAACATGGCAGCAGGACACTGTACACCCGCAGGCAGGCATTGGGTAAAGCGTCTGAACTGTACAAACTCTATGGCCACCCACGATAACTACGGACTATGTCATATACTCAGACAAAAATGAATGCTATGCTTGTTTTCTTCCTGAGTTAGAAACTACTAATAATGCTTAACATGCTTGAATTTACAGCCTCACCAACATATATATGCACTTGTGCCTACTATGCTCTAGCTAACAAGTAGACTATGTGATGCCACTACTACTGAAAGCATGTTTTGTTCAGTTCTTATACAAATTATAATTATTAAGCAAGCTACTACCATGCTATGAGAAAATAGGTCTCACGTTTGTTATTAATAATGTTGGAACTAATGTATGTTATGCATGTTATGGCTAATGAGACCTACGGTTATTATACAGAAAGCAAGCCCCTCACTTAAGCACGATTAAGCAGAATCACAGCAATCTAAATGCCTAGACAATGAAGCGATGATACTCAATATTAATCATAAACCACTGCTATTAATCGACAATTTAACTCACTAAGACAGGTGTAGATACCCAGCTTGTACTTAGCCTGAAGGTCCACCTTATAATAATGTCATGTCATAACGTGAAGATACCTAAGTAATGTTAAGTCATACTGTTTATAACTAGATACTGCTCTTCCCTAGCATAGGTGATCTAGCAATGTTAAGCAACCATCTCCTTTATTTTATATTACTATATTTGGACCTATTTTGCCAACCTCCTGTTTAGTTAAGCATGTTAAACATAAAAAATTGTGCGAATTACTATGCCACTGTCTAACTTTTATGACACCTGAAATACGCTGATGTGAAAAAAAAAACTGAAACTGACTTTTTTCCTCAAATGATTTTTAAAAAGTTTTTTTCCTAAAATGTTATTAATATTAGACTATTTAATTAATCTAATATAAAAAAACTTCCCTTGTCTTTTAGTGGTCCCCCCCCCCCGCTTAATGTTCCTCTCTTCTCCCTCTTTTTTAGTGTTCTTTCCTCCTTCCCCTGTCCCATAGTGTTCTTCTCCCCTCCCCCGTCCCATAGTGTTCTCCCCCCACTCCCCTGTCCCATAGTGTTCTCCCCCCCTCCCCTGTCCCATAGTGTTCTCCCCCCCTCCCCTGTCCCATAGTGTTCTCCCCCCCTCCCCTGTCCCATAGTGTTCTCCCCCCCTCCCCTGTCCCATAGTGTTCTCCCCCCCTCCCCTGTCCCATAGTGTTCTCCCCCCCTGTCCCATAGTGTTCTCCCCCCTCCCCTTCCCATAATGTTCTCCCCCCTCCCCTTCCCATAATGTTCTCCCCCATCCCCTGTCCCATAGTGTTCTCCCCCCCTCCCCGTCCCATAGTGTTCTCCCCTCCTCCCCTGTCCCATAGTGTTCTCCCCTGCTCCCCGTCCCATAGTGTTCTCCCCTCCTCCCCGTCCCATAGTGTCCCCCCCTCCCCTGTCCCATAGTGTTCTCCCCCCCTACCCTGTCCCATAGTGTTCTCCCCCCCTACCCTGTCCCATAGTGTTCTCCCCCTCCCCTGTCCCATAGTGTTCTCCCCCCCTCCCCTATCCCATAGTGTTCTCCCCCCCTCCCCTTTCCCATAGTGTTCTCCCCCCTCCCCTTTCCCATAGTGTTCTCCTCCCCCCTTTCCCATAGTGTTCTCCCCCCCTCACCTTTCCCATAGTGTTCTCCCCCCCTCACCTTTCCCATAGTGTTCTCCCCCCCACCCTTACCCATAGTGTTCTCCCCCCCACCCTTACCCATAGTGTTCTCCCCCCTCCCCTGTCCCATAGTGTTCTCCCCCCTCCCCTGTCCCATAGTGTTCTCCCCCCTCCCCTGTCCCATAGTGTTCTCCCCCCCTCCCCTGTCCCATAGTGTTCTCCCCCCCTCCCCTGTCCCATAGTGTTCTCCCCCCCTCCCCTGTCCCATAGTGTTCTCCCCCCCTCCCCTGTCCCATAGTGTTCTCCCCCCCCTCCCCTGTCCCATAGTGTTCTCCCCCTCCCCTGTCCCATAGTGTTCTCCCCCCCCTCCCCTGTCCCATAGTGTTCTCCCCCCCCTCCCCTGTCCCATAGTGTTCTCCCCCCCTCCCCTGTTCCATAGTGTTCTCCCCCCCTGTCCCATAGTGTTCTCACCCCACTCCCCTGTCCCATAGTGTTCTCCCCCCTCCCCTTCCCATAGTGTTCTCCCCCATCCCCTGTCCCATAGTGTTCTCCCCTCCTCCCCTGTCTCATAGTGTTCTCCCCTCCTCCCCTGTCCCATAGTGTCCCCCCCTCCCCTGTCCCATAGTGTCCCCCCTCCCCTGTCCCATAGTGTCCCCCCCCTCCCCTGTCCCATAGTGTTCTCCCCCCACCCTGTCCCATAGTGTTCTCCCCCCTCCCCTGTCCCATAGTGTTCTCCCCCTCCCGTTTCTCATAGTGTTCTCCCCCCTCCCCTTTCCCATAGTGTTCTCCTCCCCCCTTTCCCATAGTGTTCTCCCCCCTCATCTTTCCCATAGTGTTCTCCCCCCACCCTTACCCATAGTGTTCTCCCCCCCTCCCCTTACCCATAGTGTTCTCCCCCCTCCCCTTTCCCATAGTGTTCTCCCCCCTCCCCTTTCCCATAGTGTTCTCACCCCCTCCCCTTTCCCATAGTGTTCTCCCCCCCTTCCCCTTTCCCATAGTGTTCTCCCCCCCCTTCCCCTTTCCCATAGTGATCTCCCCCCTTCCCCTTTCCCATAGTGTTCTTCCCCCCGTCCTAAGTGCAGTATTCTTGACTTTTCAAATTATCATTACTATATTTCATTGTGATATATAATCATCTGAATTGTTAATGCAAGCATGTCTGGTAAATTATGAACTTAAAAAAAATATATATATATTTTTATATATATTTTTTTTATATCGGCAAATTTGACCCATTTTCAGCCAAAACAGGATAGGCCCATTTTTGGCCGAAATTTCGGTGCATCCCTATGCAGAACACACAGTAAAAGGCATGCAAACGACGAAGCTCAGCTCCCTACCTTTCCACCGCTTGAGAAATGCACCAAGAAAGTTCCAAAAAGTCCCAAAACCACTGCAAACAATTTCCAGAATGGCTCCAGATGCAAAAGCCGCTCCAACACCTTTATACTTGACGCCATGTGCTACCCACAGACTCCAGCATGCACGGGGGCGGCGCTATAAACATCCCAGGCGCAATGCATCCTGGGGAAACATGCTTTGTATTGCGAAAAAAATAGTAAACCGAGGTGTTAGTTTCAATGGATTTTCATTTGTAAACCGAAAATTATGTTAACCAAGGCGTTTGTAAACCGAGGTATAAAGAGAAAATAGAAGGGGACCAAGTACAGAGCCTTGGGGGACTTCAAGAGAGACAGGACGAATGGAGGAGGTATCAATAGAAAAGGAGACACTAAATGAACGTTGGGTGAGATAGGAGGAAAACCAAAAGAGGACAGTGTCAGTAATTGAAGAATTTGGAGAAGGAGAACATGGTCAACAGTGTCAAAGGCAGCAGAGAGGTCAAGAAGAATTAGTATGGAGTAGTGGCCTTTGGATTTAGCTGTGATTAGGTCGTTAGTGACTTTAATAAGAGCAGTCTCAGTAGAGTGGAGGGGGCAGAAGTCAGACTGAAGAGGGTCAAGGAGAGAGTTGGAATTTAGGAAACAAGTCAGACAGGTAAAGACCAATCTTTCCAGAAGCTTTGAGGAAAAAGGGAGCAGGGATATGGGACAAAAGTTAGAAGGGGAGGACGGGTCAAGAGATTTTTTTTAGGATGGGTACTACAGTTGCATGTTAAAGGGCAGCATGGACAACATCAGAAGAGAGAGAGCAGTTGAAGATGTGTGTTAAGGAAGGCACAAGAGTAGAGAGATCTGTTAAGGTGAGACTGGACAGGATCAAGCGGGCAAGTGGTGGGGCGAGAGGAAAGGAGAAGCGCAGTCACCTCTTGTTCAGTAGCCTGGGAGAAAGTCTGAAGTGTAGGAAAGGCATGGTCCAGGTGTGGTTGAGAAATAGAGGGGCAAGGTGGTCAAACAAAAGCAGAAAATACCATTGTCCATGATTATCTGATCCAGACTACAAGCATGACCAAAACCTCAAACCGAACGCACCTGGAGTCTACAGTTGTGGTAACAAGGTATAAAAAAATCAAACAAATCTCCTTCAATATTTTAGTATACTTTTACAATTTAAAATAACACAGTAAATGAGAGATACATTAGTGGTAAGCCTTTATACAACCTAAGAGGGTGTATTCACTTAAAGCTGAAACAACTGAAATGGGGAGTTAGTACTGAGGCATTTAAATTACCACTGGGTCTATGGTCAATTTAACCCTTTGAGTGCCTGTCAGTATGAGGACAGATAGGCTGCTGAGGATATCAGTCAGTTCCTGTGGAAAAGAGTAAACACACGCCCCGCTGTGGTGCAAAGTGAAAAATTCACCGTCATATGATTCATTGATGGGGGTGGTCAATATGAGGACAAAGGTGCCGTGGCCGGAGTAGCCGGCATATATGCAATTGATAAATAAAAGTTAAAGTAAGAAAAAGCGCTATATAATGGGACCCCTCCTTTCTAAAACATACCAAATTGCTTTAATCCCTTAAGGACACAGCTTCAGAAGCTTGTCTTACACTTAATGACACAAGCAATTTTTAAATTTTTTGTTGTTTGCGTTCAACTGCAATTTGCATTTTACTAATTGATTGCACCGACACATATTATATACTGTTTTTTAAAGACAGAAAGGGCTTTAATTTGATGTAACATATATATATATATATGAATGCTTATTTATTATTAAAAAAATGCAGAAAATATTATTTTACAGTTTTTGCAACAATAATGTGTGCCTAATTAGTGCAGGTTAAGGAAAGTAATTACAAATAAATAAATTTAGTTGTTATTATTTACAGAATATATAATGTGTCTGGGATTTTAAGTTTTTTTTTGGTAATTACAAGTCACAAAGCACAAGTAGTAAAATAAACTTTTAATATGGAGCGATTTTAGAATTTGGTATGTTTGTCTTGTAAGCTTAATAGCCATAAAAGAAAACAAAATTGCCACACAAAAGTATATATTTTTATAAAGTAGATATCACAGGCTATTGTCCTAAGGTTGTTTTGACACTTTCTACGTAGCCATTTCACCGCCAATCTCTGCTAAATATTGGACTATTCCTGTACAAAGTTTTATTTTGCGTTCAGCTACATCTGCTGAGTACAACGGTACCCCCATTGTATGTCTTTGGCACTATTTTGTGAAGCTACAGTGCCATATAGGAGACCTGTCCTTGTCAGTATTTACAGTAGAATTTTGAGAGACGGATTTAATGGGCCTATGCTTCAATTTGGAGTATTATAGCAGTTTGACTGTTCAAAAAAACCCCACAAAGGCCTACCATTTGTAAAAGTAGACACTCCGGGGTATCTCACATGGTGCATATTGTGCCTTAACATGCCCCCATATTTTTACCAACCAAAGTATGTGGTAAAAAAAAATTTTGGCCATTCTTTACATACGGATTAAATTTTTGCTAGGCATTTTGTATATTTCATATGTGCCACTAAGTTCAAACCCCCCAAATTATGCTCAGCTAAGTCTTCTGAGTAAAACAATATGCCCAATGTATGGCCTAGACACTATTTTGTGAAGTTACTGTGCTGTAAAAGAGACGTGACAAGTTCAAGTTTTTAAGTGTGAATTTTCATGGAGGGTTTTGATGCATCCGTGTCCTACTTTGGAGCACTTGAGCAGGCTACATATTACAACTACACTATAAAGGCATACCATTTCTTAAAGAACACATCCCAGGGTATTTCAAAAGGCATATTTTGAACCTTAGTGTGGGATAATTCTTCCGCCAGCTTGTACCAAGTGTAGTGGTAATAAGCATTTTTTCTGCCTTTTTGACACACAAAGTGAGTTTGCACAGTATATTTTGCAAACCTTATGTGTGCTACGACTGTATAATACTTCATATGTTGCTCAGCTATGTCGTCTGAGTACAACAATACCCCGTGTGTTCCAGGTATATGTGGATGTTGAAGGTGCACATTTGAGACGTAGACCGTTTTTTTTCTAACTTTGAAGTTTTAAGCTGTGTCCATGTTCCATGTTGGAGTAGTTTAGATGGTTGGTTATTGAAACTTCCCCACAAACACATACTATTTATTACAGAATACACCCTGGGGTAATTCAAAAGGCGTATTTTGAACCTTTGCATGGGATCATTTTTTTTCTAGTTTGTTCCAGGTGTAGTGGTTATGAGCATTTTTAAATGTATTTTTTTACTTTTTAAAACTTTGTAACTTTTTTTTTTTAATGAATTCTTTATTTTCAGTAGTATTAAAGCAAAGGTGATACAGTGGATACATGTGTTTAAAAAATATACAGAAAGGAAAAATAGGTGGTTAGTTTGCAGAGCTTTCTTTACTGCATTATTTTGCATAATATGTCTGCTAGTCAATACATTATTTGACAGTTTGGTTTATCTACTATTTCAGATTTCCTTGTCTACCTTGCGGTCTTTGAAGATTTGACCTCTACCGTGAGTTGGATTTGAGGTTTTTAGTGGGCCTGTGTGGTGTAAATCCGTGAGGAGTATGAAGGGTGTGGTTGTGGGGGTTCTGGGTTAAACTGGTGGGGATGTATGGTGGTGGGTGTATTGCTAGAATCTTCTCCTGGACCTTGGGTCAGTTTAGCTGTATCAATTTGTGTTCGACCGGGTGTCCCTTTCAGCGCTCCCGGGTAGTCCGGGTTGTTAGGTTCCATGGATTCTGTGATTTTTTGTAGAACCTTTGGGGCAGCTGAAATCTTCGCTCTGCCCCAATGGGTGGCCATCGTCCTCCTGGTCACCAGTGCCACCTTCGCTAGTAGTTTATTTTGTGCTCTGGTCAGTTCCTCGCTGGGCTTAGATAGTAGCCAAATCCACGGGTCCAGGGGCAAGTCCACCTGTAGTGCCCTGGAAGTAAGGTTGGCTATCTCCTTCCACAGTGTGGTTGCGTATCTGCACTCCCACCACATGTGGATGTACATCCCCTTTTCCCCACAGCCCTTCCAGCAGCGGGCAGAGTCCGAGCCTCCCATTTGTTTGAGTCTCGGGGGGGCAGGTACCAGCGAAACAAGGTCTTATATGACTGCTCTTTATGGTTAACACATATTGTTATCGAAGCCGTAGCTTCCCAAACATCTGCCCAATCGGATGGGTCTCCCAGGGGGCCTACGTTCCTCTCCCAGACTGTTATATAGGAGAGTGCCTCCGATGGGGTTTTCAACGTTAAGATGTTAGATAGAGTGGATATTTGTCCTTTTTGTATAGGGGAGCGCAGGCACGTTTTCTCGAATAGTGTGAGTCTCGCTGTCGCGGTTGCCGCAGTGTTCGGGGTGGATAGGAAGCTGCGGATTTGGAGATAGCGGAAGTGATTGAAAGTGTTGAGGGGGTGTTTAGGAGGTCTGTGAAGGGGAGAAGTGCGCCATTGCGAAAAAAGTGGCAGATCCGGATGAGCTCATTGTCTTCAAAGTTTTGGGACGTCATGCCTGGTGTGAATTGAGTGTTTCTCAGTATTGGGGTTAGGGTGTATTGATGATCTAGTGTAACAAAAAAGTTGAATCCACCTGTGAGGATGGGTCCAGAACGTAGGAACCGTCTCACTGGTGGACGAACACCTTGGTGGACACTCCAGTGGTGTCCTGGGGCATGACCCCTACTGACTAGAGAACAAACAAAATACTCAAAGAGCTGGAATAATCCAGACTGGCTGAGTATATACTGGATATGAATCGATAGATATGTACAGTGTAATAGAGATAATTCAATAATAGATATGTAAAAATGTAAAAAAGTGAAAAAGTGAAAAAATCCGTGAAAACTTGCCTTAATGGCTCACCTCTATAAAGGTTAATAAACCCTATTACCTATACAACTCTGAAATAACGACTGACTACTGACTTTATTAGGCTAAAACAAAAGGTCAAGTCCAGAGTTAGGAGTGTATAGAGTAAGTGTCTGTCAGATAGCTGACATGATATCTCAGGAATAGGTCACTACGAAGAACCTCAATGGTTCCTATATGCTATGTGAATGGTTTAAGGCTCTTGTCCTAAACAGGTCTGTGTATAGACAGTTATTATCACTGTAGATAAGGGAGTCATAAACCAACACGGCATATGGACAATGTATAGCTACTATCCTGTATAGGTTGGTAGATGAATCTAGTATTCAGGAGGGAATACGATATATCCCCCCAAAGAAACCCTAGTGTTAGATAACTGTAACACCAAACAAATAATGGTTACAGTGTATACAGGTTTATACCCCAGTTAAGTCTGTGGGAATTCCACTATATAGACTCTTATGCAGTGGCCAGTATGACTGGTAAAATGCTCTTGTCCTGTAAAGGTCTTGGTATAGATAGTAGTAGCACTGTAGAAAAGATGAGTCATTGACCAGTGCGGCAAATGGGGCAGTGAGTAGCTATTGTCCTGGGTATATTTATTAGATAGACCTAGCATTTAGCAGGGAGTTTAGGATATCCCCCAAAGTCTAGTGCCAGGTAAACTGTAGTCGCCTCTAATACAGAGGCAGACCGGAGCACCGTTAACCCCGCGATCTCGGGTTAACTTTACCGCATGACAGACCTGGTCTGTCATCCAGCGTTAACCCTCTCCCCGCCATGACGGACCAGGTCCGTCATCCGGCGGGAAGGGGTTAAGTATAATAAAATGATTAAGTAAATACAATTAAACATAGGTAGAGGATGGGAGAATATAATAAAATGGTATACCTTAAAATAATATGTTATAAATACTACAGCTGTGTGGATGCAGTGACTATATGTTAAGGTGTGGTTTGAATGCCATTGTTGGAGCTAAAGGTATGAATATATGAAGTGTGCAGCATAACTGACAATTGTTACTAAGTTGTTACTGTGTTTGTTTACCTTTTTTTTTATTAACTTAGTTTAGGTTGGTTGTGGTTTATCTGTGTATCCAAGACTGTGGTTTTTGCATTGGCAACTCTGCTGGTTGTCCACTGTGTGTATCCACTACTTTCTTATTTTCTGTTTTGGTGAATGACAACAATTGCAATGATTGTTGAGTATGAATTCTATGTTTTGTGAAGGATAGATGTGTTGTGTGTCCTTGTCCATTGACTATGAGTTTAAATAGTAATGAGTAATATTTGCATGTCATTAAGGCAAACCTTAGTGTTTTAACACAGGTCACATGCTGTACAGCCGACGTGAATGACACCATTGCATGCTTACACTCCTGGAGATTTTTGATGATCGACTTTGCAAGACAAGCGCCTGTTACATCTTACTTGAAAGAGGCCCCACAAAAAATAGACCTGATTAAATCTTGGATCCACATTTCCAAATTGTACCATGACTAATCCTGAATGTGATTCTTCCATTGGTAACATATTGCATGGACAAGGAGATAGCTCTCCCTTCTAAAGAGTTGCAATAAGGGGAGTATTGTCCAACTTAGAGTTAATTTTTTTCTTTCAAAGTCCAAAAAAACAAACAAATAGTACATTTTTTTGTTAGTGTTAAGGGATATGTTATCCATACTGATTGGTTTAATGGCATTTTGCTATATTCTTATTATTTACACTGTATTAATCCCTTTCATCTTTGATACACGAGTGGCTGGGATTTAGGTACTATGCTACCTGTCCTCTTAGGTTACAGTTAATGCCTTTATTAATCAGGCACAGACTTAACCGGTCATGGTCCCGGCACATCTAAAAAAATAAAATAAAAAAAAGAGAGGGTAGTATAGTTTATCTGACGTAAGGTTCATTTAGTGTACCTTATTGATCATAGCGATGGTGACATTATATCTTAATAATGATGAGATGAATTTATGCTGAAATTAGTACGTTTATAAGTGAGGCAATTGTAATCTATTGAACTAATGTATTATAATTGTATTGGTAAATTAAAAGCATTTTGCTGGAAGACCTTATTAGAAGACATTTCAGCAAACTGACCCCGAAGAGGATATAGATCATATACTCATTTAACAGGAGAAGAGTTGTGTTGTTTATGTAATCTTGCCCTAGCTCTTTTCGTTATTGGGAACGAAGTATAGGATTTTGTAGAAAGAGATTAATCGATTGTTGAAGAATTCCTGGATTTTTACGAGGTTTAATAATGCAGACAATGTCCTCATGTTTTTTTTATATTTAGATGTTTTTAAAGGGACACTCCAGGCACCCAGACCACTTCTGCCCATTGGAGTGGTCTGGGTGCCAACTCCCACTACTCTTAACCCTGCAACTGTAAATATTGCAGTTTTCATAAATAATTACCTTGCAGGGTTAACTCCTACTCTAGTGGCTGTCTACTAGACAGCCACTAGAGGGCACTTCCGGGTTTATAGCACACATTCCGTGCTGTAGCGTCGCTGGACGTCCTCATGCTATGTGAAGACCTCCAGCGTTGCTGAAATCCCCATAGAAAAGCATTGAAAGCATTTTTCAATGCTTTCCTATGGGGAGGGCTAATGCGTGTGTGCGGCATTGCTGCACATGCGCATTAGGTCTCCCCTGCCCCGCATGCGCATTAGGTCTCCCCAGCCGGATGACGTCGGTGGGGGAGGAGCGTGGGCGGAACCTGAACCAGCGCCGTCCCTACAGGTAAGCCACTGAAGGGGTTTTAACCACTTCAGCAACCTGGGATGGGCGTGGGAGGGAGAGGGGACCTGCAGTGCCAGGAAAACGGTTTGTTTTCCTGTCACTGGAGAGTCCCTTTAACATTTGATATATGGGTGTTTTTGAAAAGTTATCACTTAGAAGCTAATCCAAGATTATTAAATTAATTAATTGGGATTATTAAATCGAGGTTTAAGTTTAGGAACCAAGTTTTAATGGGAAGTATCCCCATAAGTATATGTTAAAAAAAATCAGTCACTGGGGGGCGG